>NC_092764.1:14798940-15111815 GCF_047496795.1 Chiloscyllium punctatum
AACTGGTCGGCATGGACGGGTTGGACCGAAGGGTCTGTTTCCATGCTGTACATCTCTATGACTCTATGACTCTACTGTCAGGTGGATGGAAAAGATATGACAGCACAATAAGATGAAGAGCAGGGAAGTTTTTTAATGGTGTTGACCAATAATTATCCCTCAAACTAATATCACAAAATCAGATGATCTGGCAATAAGTGTGTTGTGATTTATGACAACTTGCTGTGCACAACTTGGCTGCTCTATTTTCTACATTTTAACAAAAATGTTTACACATCAAAGCTACTGATCACCCTGCTATAGGAAGGACATCATTAAATTGGAGAGCGTGCAGAAATGAATTACAACAATATTATTGAGATTGGAGGGTTTGTGTTATGTGGAGATGCTACATAGGTTGGGGCTCTTTTCACTGGAGCATGGGAAATTGAGTCGCTTATAGACGCTTATAAAATCATGAAGGGCATAGATAAGGTGATTAGCAAGGGTCTTTTGCCTAGGGTAAGGGAGTTCAAAACTATCAACATGCTTTGAAGGTGAGAGGAGAAAGATTTATGAGGGACCTTCGGAGCTACCTTTTCACACAGAGGAAGGTTCATATGTTGAATAAACTGTAGAAAAAGTGATGGATGTAGGTACAGTTGCAACATTTAAAAGGTATTTGGACAGGTATATGAATAGAAAAGGCTTAGACGGATATGGGCCAAAGGCATGCAAGTGGAACCAGTCTGGTTTGGGAAACACTGTCAGCATGGACAAGTTGGACCGAAAGGTCTGTTTTCATGCTGCATGACTCTGTGATTCTACTTAACTAGCTGTAAAGATTTTGGGACAGTGTCAGGTCACAAAAAGGTGGGCTATAGAAATGCAAGTTCATCTTCTTCTTTATTTCATCATGTCATTGAGTATTGCTAATGACATTCATCACCATTGTTTAGAAGATTTAAGTTACTCATAGTGCTGATCGTAAGAAACTATACCATACAGATTAGATTAGATTAGTTACAGTGTGGAAACAGGCCCTTCGGCCCAACAAGTCCACACCGACCCGCCGAAGCGCAACACACCCGGACCCATTCCCCCATATTTACCTCTTCACCTAACACTATGGGCAATTAACACACACACAAGTTACAATATTGTAAGCTATGACCTCTCATTCCCCATCCTCATATTAATGTTCTCTACAATTTGCTGTAAATTATTTGATCTGGACAAACCATTCTTCTTGAATGTGTTAGTGTACAGATGAGGTAAATGTGCGACATTATAACGTAGAATGCATAATTTGTGTAGTGCACTTTCTGTCCAGCTTCCTGTGGTCACAATTTTTAGTTACGCTCTTCAGTCAACATTTAACATCAAGCTTGCCCACGTAAACATTTTGAATGGTAATTCTGTATGCAAACTGTTGCCTTTGACGTAGTCACAAGCTCTGTTTTGTGATGCTGCTCCATTGCATCTTGTACGTAAGAAAATTTATATTAATAAACTAACCGAAGGCAATATCAATTTACTGACGATAAACACATCTTTGATGGTGATAGTACAAAGGTTTGTATGTCTATAATTCACAGAAATCAATGAGGAATGCTTTAGCAGTCTCAGTCTATCAAAGCACTCTTGTGAATAATTGCTACCTTATCATTATCCAACAATATTGTTGTTGACATTTTTTTTACTTAAAGAAAAGCAATGTTGCAGGGTTATATACAAGAAAGTATTGTAATACTTAGCAGATCAGGTAGCATCTGTGGATAGAGAAACTTAGTTGACATTTCAGATCGATTATCACTTTTGTTTACTTGTCTTCTGAATATTTGCAGCACTTTCTGTTTCTATTTCCAATTTTCAGCATTTGTAGTCTCTTGCACTGAGAATTCCTGAGTCAAAAATGGCTAGAGGCGCAGAACATTTCTGTGGAGAGAGCAGGTAAATTAGAAATTACTGCTTCAAAACGTCATTAATTTATCTCTTCTCTCAAAGGTATTGGTTGCTTTGCTTAGTGTTTTTTTGATTTTGTAGCAAGTTTATAGCAGCATTTGTGTTTTTAAGTTTTACGTTTGTGTTGTCCATTATTATTTTTTATTTTTATTATTTTATTATTATTCTTGCCTGCTCAAGCACTGATGCATCTTTTCACAAAATTGTTGAAAGAAAGTCAGGAGATTGCATTTCAGGAAAAGGAAACACAGGAAGTTCATTCATTTGTGAATGAACTTTGATGAAAGGCAAATATCTGACACATCAGCAGCAGAGAGATATAGACGATAGAAAAATAGACATTGGTGGTGACATCTCATTCCCACAATCCCTCAAAGTAAGAGGACATTTGTCATGGAGCTGATGTAATTTGTGTTGAAAGTTGAGTTGCAGGTAGGTAGGATAGTGAAGAAGGTATTGGTATGCTTACCTTTATTGGTCAATGCATTGAGTATAGGAGGTGGGAGGTCATATTGCTGCTGTACACGACATTGGTATGGCCACTTCTGGAGTATGACGTGTGATTCTGGTTTCCCTCCTACAGGAAGGATGTTGTGAAACTAGAAAGGGTTCAGAAAAGATTTACAAGGCCATTGCAAGGGTTGGAACATTTGAGCTATAGGAAGAGGCTGAATAGGTTGGGGCAATTTTCCCTGGAACATCAGAGGCTGAGGGGTGACCTTATAGAATTTGTAAAATCATGAGGAATATAAGTAGGGTAAATAGGTAAGGTTTATTTTTTGCCCAAGTTGGGGGAGTTTTTGGTGAGAGGGGAAAGATCCAAAAGGAACCTAAGGGGCAACATTTTTGCGCAGAAGGTGATGCGTGTATGGAATGAGCTGCCAGAGGAAGTGGTGGAGGTTGAAACAATTACAACAATTACAATTAAAAAGCAACTGGGTGGTTATATGATTAGGAAGGGTTGAGAGGGATATGGGCCAAATGCTCACAAATGGGACTAGATTTATCTTGGATATCTGGTCTGTATGGATGAGGTGGACCAGAGGTTCTGTTTCCATGCTGTATATCTCTACAACTCTATGACTCATCGATTGCTATTATGCTATAACCACCCCACATCTCTTTGTGAAATATTCTTACTTGTCATAGATGTAGCAGAGATGTTTACAGTTTACTAATCCACCAACTTGTCCACACCACAAATGCGCACTCTATGTTCATCAAGCCTTGACGTTTGATGGACCTTCTGGCTCAGAGGCCTGTACCAAGTGACATTTGTTGGTGGTGAACGTTACTCAAGGTGCTGTTAAGAATGAACTTGCAGCTGATGAAGAGGAAGGATTCCTTAGCAGGCTCTAGTGACAATGGTGTGAGAATGGGAAGTAAAGTCATTTCTGGAGATGCGATACACTTGATTGGATAGATAAGGTTGAAACAAAGTCAAGATTAGAGTGGTGCTGGAAAAGCACAGCAGGTCAGGCAGCATCCGAGGAACAGGAAAATCAAGGTTTCTGGGAAAAAGCCCTTCATCAGGAAATTTCCAGCACCACTCCAATCTTGACTCTGATCTCCAGCATCTGCAGTCCTTACTTTTGCCAAGGTTGAAACAAAACAAGACCAGTCCCAACAAACCGACCCAGAGTGGAAATGGTGGAATCAGATTGTGTTATTTGATCGTGATAATAACTGCAGAGAGAATGAATAACATTCATGGAGGGTAATACCTATTCGTTTCATCACTGTGGCCAAGGTGAAAATTAATTAGAAGCTTCAACAATCCATCAATGGTTTACATGTCTTGGAGTCGAAAATAGGAGCAGCAGCTTCAACCGTCATGAGAGACGGAGAAGGGGATTTGTCTTGAATTTGAGAGGAAGAGTGAGTAGCTTAGGGATCAGAAAGACATATTGAATTGCCTGTAATTCAGGGGAAATACAGTCAAAGGGTCCAGGGGTGAATCTTATGACGCAATTTGTCATAGAAGTGATAAGGGTGGAAACATAAGTTAAGGGAATGGAGAAAGACTTGGATTCAATGACAATGGAAAGGAGGTGTTGGGATGGCAATGTGTACTACAAGAGGTTTATGTTCCACTTCAGTGAGCCACGGGATGAAAACATACTGCTGGTGTCTTTTTTAATAGACATTTACAAGCTTTTATTAATAGAAGCATGCAACGTACAGGAAATTTTATTATACGTTTTGTCCATTTCAAGCTACCCCAGACACTTGTACCAGTAGAAGGAGTCTGTTAGGGAGAAAATAGTAATTAAGAAGGCATCCATTTAAAAGTTTAACAGCTCATGCAATTCTAAGTATAAATGGTTCTTGTTGAATGTATAACTGTTTCTATGCCAACACAGACAGACAGACAGACAGACAGACACACACACACACACACACACACACACCAACAACAACTATGCAAGTCCAAACTCAACAACCAGATAACCAGATTACTCCTACCCCTTGGCAACATGGTAGCCCACAAATCTACCAATACACTGAAACAGCTACTGATGAATCTAAAGGACCCTATACCACCAGCCAGCAAAACAAATGTTATATACAAAATACCCTGCAAGGACTGCACAAACGCTACATCAGATAGACAGGCAGAAAACTAGCCACCAGGATACATGAGCACCAACTAGCCAACGAAAGACATGATCAACTATCACTAGTATCCTTACACACAGATGAAGAAGTTCACCACTTTGACTGGGTCAATACATCCACCCTAGGACAGGTTAAACAAGGACATGCATGGGACTTCCTAGAGGCCTACTATTCAAACCGGAACTCCATCGATAAACACATCGATTTGGAACCCATTTACCAACCTTTGAGAAAAAGAACCAGAAATGCTATCACCCACCTCAAGAGACTAAGATACATAAATAGAAAGCAGGACAGAACACCAGAGCTTCACCGGAGGCTCACTGATGATGTTCGGCAAAAATGAGGACTGCAGGTGCTGGAAACCAGAGTCTAAATTAGAGTGGTGCTGGAAAAACACAGCCGGTCAGGCAGCATCCGAGCAACAGGAAAATCGACGCTTCAGGCAAAAGCCCTTCATCAAGCATGAAATTTGCCCGAAACGTCGATTTTCCTGCTCCTCGGATGCTGCCTGACCTGCTGTGCTTTTCCAGCACCACTTTAATCTAGTCACTGATGATATTACCCAGCACAGTGACGTAATGTCTGAGAACAAACTGACCAGCTCAGTGAGCAAACTTACAACCTGAACCACAACCTGAGCTCCAAATCTACTCAAAAATCTGACCAACTATATACTTCTGTTGTGGCTCGCATAAACCATTACTTGCTCCATTTAAAAAGAGAACTTTCCCAGTGTAACTAACAAACAAAATTAAATAAACTTAATAATTCAAATTAAAATGGTATTTTTGGGGTTAATACTCACTCCCATGTACTACATCCTTCGGGCCTACTCGCCCCAGGAACCTGCTACAATATATGGGAGAATGAAACAGGTCTAGTGTTTCCAGTCAAGACTTATTTTGAAAACCATGGATCATCTTTGGATATTGAATGGAGGTAGATAAGGTGGATGTAAAGGCATCTTGGTAATGTTACTAGAGTCGTTTAATGCTCTAATGACATACGTTTGGGTTTGTGTGTTGAATAAACTTCCAGAGGAAGTCATGGATATGGCCACAGTTACAATGTTTAAAGAACATTTGGATAAGTACATGAACAAGAAATGTTTGGAAGAATATAGACCAAGCGGAGGCAGGTGGGACTAGTTTAGTTTGAGATTACAATTGGCATGGACTGGTTGGACTGAAAGGTCTGTTTCTGTGCTGTATGACTCTATAACTAATCCCATCAGAGTAGATGGCAACATTTTAATTCAATTAATAAACCTGAAATTAAAAGCGAGCTTAATGGCAACTACATAACCATTGTTGACTGTCATGAAAACCAATCTTATTCATTGATGTGAAGGCAATCTGCTGTGATTTACTTGTGACTCCAGACCTGCAGCAATGATATTGACTCTTAACTGCCCCATGTAGTGGCAAAGTAAGTGACTCAGTTCAAGGGCAATTAGGGATGGAAAGGAAATTCCAGTGACAGCTACATTCCATCATAGAATAAAAGAAGAAACAAAAATCAAGGGAATCTGTATATAGTTTAGGTCAGGTTGAAGTTTACCATTATTGAAGTGGAAGTACCGAGTGGGTTGAGTGACAGAGAAATATTCCTTCTTCTATGTTTTGACAGCATGCCTTCAATCCTTGTGAAATAAGGAAAGCTCTTGCCAATTTAAGCAGTTGTCCCTATGGAGCCACATCAGCCAGGAACTGAAATCAAGCTGTTCAAGCTCTGTTCACTTGTAGCTGTTAAAGAGAGGAGACTTTCATTCGAATATCCTGGGCTGGATTCAAGCCTGAATCCCAGAAGAAAAAAGGGTCTAAAATCCATTGCCCACACAGTTATTTTAAATGATTGCTGTTATTCCAAATAGGTTACATACATCTCATTCCCAGTGCAAATATTTATTGATATTAATGCCTTATGGTAAATTTCTTGCAGGAAAAAAGGTGGGTCATGGATTTTTGTCACTTTTTTGCATGGGAACACACTATTTTTTCAGTCCCACAAAGAGCAGCTTGCAGATTATGTGTAAGAGAGAGTCCCAGCTGAAATATTGGACTGGATGGCAGGACAAAGTGAACAATCATAAAGCATTCAATCCTACATGTCAATATGTGTTAGGTGAAAATTGTGATGTGGGGTCTCAAGTTGCAGCTTGTTATTGTTTAATAGTCAAACAGTTGAAAGAGATTGACATATTTTAAACACACGTGCCTTGCGGCACAAGTATTTTCTGTTATTTCTTTTAATGCAGGTTCAACATTGAGTCCCTTGACTCTTACACTCACTGGGAAGTGATAACCCAGTAATATTACAGTATTAATGTAGAGGTACAGGTCTAGAGACTGGGGTTCAAACCTTGCAATGGCAGATACTAGAATTTGAATCCAATAAAAATCTGGACTTAAGAGTCTAATGGTGGCCATGAAACTGATGTTGGAAAAATCCTTCTAGTTCACGCATGTCCTTTAGGGAAGGAAAGCTCTATCCTTACTTGGTCTGGCCGATATGGGACTCCAGATTCACAGCAATGTGGTTGACTCAACACTCAGTCAAACAATTATGAAAGGCATGGGCAGAATAGATGTTGGCAAGATGTTTCCATTGGAAGGAAAGACTAGGACCTGAGGGCACAGCTTTAGAGTAAATGGAAGACCTTGTAGAATGGAGATAAAGGGAAATGTCTTCAACCAGAGAGTGGTCCATCTATGGAATTTATTGCCACAGAAGGCTGTGGAGGCCAGGTCATTGAATGTATTTAAGACTGAGATGGATAGGTTTTTGAGTATCAAGGGGAACAAAGGTTATGGAAAGAAAGCAGGAGAATGGGGTTGAGAAACTTATCAGCCATGATTGGAGCAGAGTCAATGGGCTGAATGGCCTCATTTCCGCTCCTCTGTCTTACGGTCTTATGATTTTATGGATTGGCGATAAATGCTGGCCTAGCCAGTGATGCTCACATCGAATGAATGAATTTTCTAAAAAAAACCCTGTCACTGCAACCCAACTCAATGTCCTACATTATAGGAATAAGCTGGCTCAAGAAGATTTCTCAAATTGTGGGTTTAAACTAATCTGGCAGGGGGATGGGATCCGGACTTGTAGTCCAGCAAGTAAGCTAGCTGTGTGTCAGGATGCCCAACACTGTAGGGAGGCTGTGGAGAAGGTAGCACTGACAGGGACTACTTGCGGACACAGAGATGGGCTCAAGTGCGTATACTTCAACGCAAGGAGTATCAGAAATAAGGTGGGTGAACTTAAGGCGTGGATCGGTACCTGGGACTACAATGTTGTGGCCATCACGGAAACATGGATAGATGAGGGACAGGAATGGCTGTTGGAGGTTCCTGGTTACAGATGTTTCAGTAAGATTAGGGAGGGTGGTAAAAAAGGAGGGGGGGTGGCATTGCTAATTAGAAATGGTATAACGGCTGCAGAAAGGAAGTTTGAGGGGGATCTGCCTCTGGAGGTAGTATGGGCTGAAGTCAGAAATAGGAAAGGTGCAGTCACCTTGTTGGGTGTTTATTATAGGCCCCCCAATAGCAGCAGAGATGTGGAGAAACAGATTGGGAAACAGATTTTGGAAAGGTGCAGAAGCCACAGGGTCGTAGTCATGGGCGACTTCAACTTCCCAAATATTGATTGGAAGCTCTTTAGATCAAGTAGATTGGATGGGGCGGTGTTTGTGCAGTGTGTCCAGGAAGCTTTTCTAATGCAGTATGTAGAGTGTCTAACCAGAGGGGAGGCCATATTGGATTTGGTACTCGGTAATGAACCGGGACAAGTGGTGGGCTTGTTAGTGCGTGAACATTTTGGTGATGGTGACCACAATTCTGTGACTTTCACCTTGGTTATGGAGAGAGATAGGTGCGCACAACAAGGTAGATTTTACAATTGGGGGAAGGGAAATTACGATGCTGTAAGACAGGATTTGAGGAGCATACGTTGGGAGCATAGGCTGTCAGGGAAGGATGTGGTGGAAATGTGGAACTTTTTCAAGGAGCAGATACAACGTGTCCTTGATATGTATGTACCTATCAGGCAGGAAAGAAATGGTCGTGTGAGGGAGCCTTGGTTGACGAGGGAGGTTGAATGTCTAGTAAAGAGGAAGAAGGAGGCTTACATAAGGTTTAGGAAACAGGGTTCAGACAGAGCAGTGGAGGGATACAGGATAGCCAGAAGGGACCTGAAGAAAGGGATTAGGAGAGCTAAGAGAGGGCATGAAAAAACCTTGGCGGATAGGATCAAGGATAACCCCAAGGCATTTTATGCGTATGTGAGAAACCTGAGAATGACGAGAACGAGGGTAGGTCCGATCAAGGACAGTAGTGGGAGACTGTGTATTGAGTCGGAAGAGATAGGAGAGGTCTTGAACAAGTACTTCTCTTCAGTATTTACGAACGAGAGGGACCGTATTGTTGAAGAGGAGAGTGTGAAACGGACTGTTAAGCTAGAAGAGATACCTGTTAGGAAGGAAGATGTGTTAGACATTTTGAACAACTTGAGGATAGACAAGTCCCCCGGGCCTGACGGGATATATCCTAGGATTATGTGGGAAGCAAGAGAGGAAATTGCAGTACCGTTGGCAATGATCTTCTCGTCTTCACTGGCAACGGGGTGGTACCAGGGGACTGGAGAGTAGCGAATGTTGTGCCCCTGTTCAAAAAAGGGAATAGGGATAACCCCGGGAATTACAGGCCAGTTAGTCTTACTTCTGTGGTCGGCAAAGTAATGGAAAGGGTACTGAGGGATAGGATTTACGAGTATCTGGAAAGACACTGCTTGATTAGGGACAGCCAGCACGGATTTGGGAAGGGTAGGTCTTGCCTTACAAGTCTTATTGATTTCTTCGAGGAGGTGACCAAGCATGTGGATGAGGGTAGAGCAGTGGATGTAGTGTACATGGATTTTAGTAAGGCATTTGATAAGGTTCCCCATGGTAGGCTTATGCGGAAAGTCAGGAGGCATGGGAGAGAGGGAAATTTGGCCAATTGGATAGAAAACTGGCTAACCGGTCGAAGGCAGAGAGTGGTGGTAGATGGTAAATATTCAGCCTGGAGCCCAGTTACAAGTGGAGTTCCACAGGGTTCAGTTCTGGGTCCTCTGCTGTTTGTAATTTTTATTAATGACTTAGATGAGGGAGTCGAAGGGTGGGTCAGTAAATTTGCAGATGATACGAAGACAGGTGGAGTTGTGGACAGTGAGGAGGGCATTTGTCATTTGCAAAGGGACTTAGATATGATGCAGAGCTGGGCTGAGGAGTGGCAGATGGAGTTCAACCCTGCCAAGTGTGAGGTTGTCCATTTTGGAAGAACAAATAAGAATGCGGAATACAGGGTTAATGGTAGGGTTCTTAGTCAGGTGGAGGAACAGAGGGATCTTGGGGTCTATGTACATAGATCTTTGAAGGTTGCCACTCAGGTGGATAGAGTTTGTAAGAAGGCCTATGGAGTATTATCGTTCATTAGCAGAGGGATTGAATTCAAGAGTCGTGAAGTGATGTTGCAGCTGTACAGGACTTTGGTTAGGCCACAGTTGGAGTACTGTGTGCAGTTCTGGTCGCCTCACTTTAGGAAAGATGTGGAAGCTTTGGAGAGGGTGCAGAGAAGATTTACCAGGATGTTGCCTGGAATGGAGAGTAGGTCGTACGAGGATAGGTTGAGAGTTCTTGGCCTTTTCTCGTTGGAACGGCGAAGGATGAGGGGTGACTTGATAGAGGTTTATAAGATAATCAGGGGAATAGATAGAGTAGACAGTCAGAAACTTTTTCCCCGGGTACAACAGAGTGTTACAAGGGGACATAAATTTAAGGTGAAGGGTGGAAGGTATAGGGGAGATGTCAGGGGTGGGTTCTTTACCCAGAGAGTGGTGGGGGCATGGAATGCGCTGCCCGTGGGAGTGATAGAGTCAGAATCATTGGCGACCTTTAAGCGGCATTTGGATAGGTACATGGATGGGTGCTTAATCTAGGTTAGAAGTTCGGCACAACATCGTGGGCCGAAGGGCCTGTTCTGTGCTGTATTGTTCTATGTTCTATGTTCTTTGTGTTTATTTCCTTAGATGTACAATCATTAATAGACACATTCCTTCTCTCTGAATAACAATCATTTTCTTCAATCGCAATCGGAATTCATGAAGGAATTAACTAATATGTGCCATTGAAATGATTGAGTGGTGTTGTTTGATTTTTAAAGTCATTTCAACATTTCAAATCAGTTTACTTATAGGTGGATTATTGGACACGGTTATTGCATTTGCAAAACAGATACTGGGTCATTCTAAGAAGTTGGGGGTTGGTGGGGGTAATGGTAAAGAAGAGGAAAAGCCTTGCCCTAATGATCCTTAACAGGTAACTCAAAACCTGCTCAGACTTAAGGCTGTGGGAAAATTATCTTCATTTTTTTTTGGCAAAGGCGTCAACCAAAGACCATCAGAGAAAATAAAACACAGGGGTGAAGTAGATTTATTCCATACAATTCCCTCACAGAAATATGACAATGGCACTTAAGAATTCTGATTATAAAGCTCCATAGTCACATTTCTTCACGAATCTATAAAGATCATTAATTGCATTCTCTGTGGATTTCCCTGGATTCTGAACTCTACCATTAAGTCTAACTCTTTCAAGAGTTTTATTTGGTGCAGTATTATTTCTTTTGCCATTTCTTCCTAACATGATTATTTATTCTTCTTACTAAAAGTTTTTCATTTTTGCAGTGTTTCAGGGCTTCTTTACCCTTATGGCTTCAAAGGCTTTTAGTTCTGCAATATATTAGCACTGCTTTATTCTCTTTGAATGACAATATGGCAATGATATTATAGTTTCCCTGTTTTAAAAGTTTTTAACTGTGCAGGATAGAAATCCCGCTTCCATGTCCCTCATACTGGAATGTGTCCATGTGGCTAAAATGAATGTGTCAAACCTTTTCAGGAATGAAGTTGATAATTTCTTTCCTTTTGCAAACCATTGGTACTATATTGGAACAGTTAATTAGTAATAGTTAATAATCTATTATTCTGTTTTCTAGTAAAGTTAAGTTATTCTGATTTCTTCTTTCTTTCATTATATTTTAAATATAGTGGATGAATAAGTGTGGTTTGCTTTAAGTACAGTAGTTTGACCATTCGAACAGCATCTGGAACAAAACTCTGGGCACTTACCTTGAAAATAAGAAAAAGCTATGGTCTAGACTATCTTCTGAATTTTGAGAGGGTTTGGTCTGGTGCATAACATTTCATTCCGAAAGTGGTGAGCCTGTGGAATTCTCTGCCACAGAAAATGTTTAAGGGCAAGACATTGCATGTTTTCAAGAAGGAGATGGAAGGAGTGGGCAGCACGGTGGCACAGTGGTTAGCACTGCTGCCTCACAGCGCCAGAGACCCGGGTTCAATTCCCGCCTCAGGCGACTGACTGTGTGGAGTTTGCACGTTCTCCCCGTGTCTGCGTGGATTTCCTCCGGGTGCTCCGGTTTCCTCCCACAGTCCAAAGATGTGCAGGTAAGGTGAATTGGCCATGCTAAATTGCCCATAGTGTTAGGTGTAGGGGAATGGGTATGGGTGGGTTGCGCTTCAGCGGGTCGGTTTGGGCTGAAGGGCCTGTTTCCACACTGTATGTAATCTAATCTACATTGTCAGTTCTGACTTTGTGACAGTTTTAGTACTGCGACCAAGGTTGGAATTATTTCTATAGCCTGTTATTTCCCTTACTGCTGCTGTCTCAGCTCAATATGACCACTAGATCTGCACTCCCCAATCATCAGGAACATCCTTCCTGTATTTATCCTGTCTAGTCCTGTTAGGATTTTGTAGGTTTCTATGAGAAACTCCTTCATTCTTCCAAACCCCAGTGAATACAATACTGCAGAGTCAGTTGAAGCACTCACTCTGAGCTGTGAATATCTGTTCTTCTTTCTAACCTTTTCAGCCTGCAACTGCCAGGTCATTCTTTTGTTAGAAAACATTATCCCCTTGCCCACCAGGGATTTGAACATTCCTCGCAGAGACTCCGATGTCTGTTTACTCTTTGCCCCTCAACCTTTCGTAATACCTGCTCCGACACTTCATCAGTACCCAATGCAATCTGTAATTGTCAAGTGTAACTAATGTGTCAGCTCCGAGTGGCTTCTAGCTTACACTGGCTTCTGAGCTTCTCTTATCAGACTTATTGAAAGTGCTTTTCTCAGCCCTTGACAGTAGACACTGTCTTCTAGAATCTTTCTACATGTTTGCCTCCTTGTTTGCTCAGTTCTTTCAGCTGCTGCCTGAGTCACTCTTAAAGCTAGAGGTGGAATTTCTTGTGGGCTCACTTGAATTCATTGCGCACAGACTAATCAAATTAGAATCCACAGCACTGCTGATCATGTCATAATGCTGCAGCTTCATTAAACGTTCAAATTATCCTCTCTAACTCCACGTTGCTTGAGCATGTCAACCATGGGTTTGGGTAGATTGCTGCCACCATAACCCTTTATAGCTGGGTTTCCAGGGTCTACTTGCCTTAAAATGGTAGTAGAGGTCCAGGAGGTAGGCTATTGAGAAGAGGCTGCTATTGGGGGACAGCCAGTGGCCCAGAATTGGGAATGGAAACCAGTAGCCCAGAGCAGAGCAGGGATGGCTAGTGGAATGGGGATGGCCATCTGGCCTGGGGCAAAGATGGCTACTGGTTGGGAATGGGTGGAGCCCGGTCAGACAATGTGGAAGCCATTATAGAAAGACTGCAATGTCTATCTTTTTAGCTCCTATTTTAAAATTTTTCTAACTTATACTGTGTATATCTATAATGTAGTGTAATGTTTTTCTTTATTTTCTCTATTTTTGATATGCAAGCTTTGTACCTAGGTATTTTGTACCTAAGATGGCCCCATGTGTGTTAGCTACATTGTACACTTTTCACTGTACTCCTGTTCTTTTGTAAGTTGAGTACACGTGGCAATAAACCTAATTCTAATTCTATTGTGTGTGACAGCAATCACCAAACAAATTATGTTACTAGGATAGAGATGGGTACCAAGACTTATGGGAGACCTGGGATAAGAACTCTCCACCCTTCGGAATTCTGAGATGTTCTGTTGTTCCACACCAAAGTCTTTATGGTATCGTCAGTTTGGGTAGAGCTCAGTGCAGTCTTTGGCATTAACCCTTTGAAATCTGTTAACTTGTACTAAGTTTTTTCATTCAGATGATCTTTAATGAAACAAAAGATGGTCTAAAAAATGTGTGAAAGATACAACATCAATTTTAATTTATATAGAGCTTGTTTTACCTAACAGAATGTCTCAAGGGCTGCACAGCAGCATTCTAAATCAATATCCTACACCAAGTTACCAAACGAATTATTAGGCAGGACAACAAATCTTTGTCGAAATATAGGTTATGAAGGGTATCCTAAAGGAAGAAAACGAGGGAGAGTGGCAGGATGATTTAGAAGGGAATTTCAGAGCTGTGAACCTTGAAAACTGAAGGCAAAGCCACAATGCTGGAGTGAATGAAATCAAAGATACACAAGTGTTTGGAAATAGTGGAGGACCAACATCTCAGAGGTATAGTGCTGAAAGAGATTATAGAGACAGGAGGAGGAAAGCCAAAGAGGAATTTGAACACAAGAATTACAAATTAAAAATTGAGTCTAGATTAGAGTGGTGCTGGAAAAGCACAGCAGGTCAGGCAGCATCTGAGGAGCAGGAAAATTGACGTTTTGGGCAAAAGCCCTTCATCAGGAATAGAGGCTCTATTCCTGATGAAGGGCTTTTGCCCAAAACATCGATTTTCCTGCTCCTCAGACGCTGCCTAACCTGCTGTGCTTTTACAGCACCACTCTAATCTAGACTCTGGTTTCCAGCATCAGCAGTCCTCACTTTTGCCTCGTTGATTTCCTCCCCCCCACCTCCAATTAAAAATTGAGACCATTTTTAAAAATTAACTCATGGTATGTGTGGCTGGCCAGAATCAATTGCTCATCCCAAGTCACCCCTGAAAAGGTAATAGTTTGCTGCCTTCTTGAATGGCTGCAGTTCATTTGATGTAGCAGATTGACAATCCTGTTAGCAAGACAGTTCCAAAATTTTGACCCAGCATCAGTCAAGGAATAGCGATATATTTCCAAATCGAGATGGTGAGTGGCTTAAAGGGGAGCTTGCAGGTGGTGATCCCTTGTGATAGCCACCAGACACTGGCCTCCAGTCACACAAACAGCCTTCTACCATCACCTTGTGTCTTCTAACCACAAAGTCAAGTTTGGATCTAACTTGCCAAGTTACTCGAGGTCCTTTATAGGACCTTATTGAAAGCTTTGCTGAACGCCTTATAAATTGCACTACTCTCACTGACCTGATCACCTTCTGAAAAGATTCTATCAAATTTGTCAGATGTTACCTTCCTCTGATCAAGCCATGTTGACTATCCCTGATCAAACTTTGCTTCTCCAAGTGGAAATTAATTCGCTCCTACTATTCTCCAATAGTTTCCCTATCACTGATGTGAGACTTATGGTCTGTATTCCCCTAGATTATCCCTACCACCCATCTTCAAAGATGAAATCACATTAGCTATCCTCTAGTTCTCTGGCACCTCCCCCGTGTCCAGAGAAGAATTTAACATTTGGTCAAAGTGCCTGTCATTTCCTTTCTCATCTTCCTCAGCAGCTTATCCAGTAGCTGCAGACAGGAGTGTTCCCTCCCAGTTGGAGAACACTTCAGCGGTCTAGGACATTCAATCTCAGACCTTTGGGTGACCATCCTACAGGGCAGACTTCGGGACAGGCGGCAGCTAAGTGGCTAATAGCTAAGTTCGGTACCAATAGGGAGGGCCTCAACCGGGATCCTTGGGTTCGTGTCACACTACAGGTGACCACCATTGCACTTTATGCGCACACGCACACGCACGCGTGCGCGCACACACACACATACACGCACAACTCTACAGACACACACACACACATGCACACATACACAGGCACTCCTACACACAGACACACATACAGACACTCCCACACTCACACATGCACCCTCTCACAGATGTAGACCCCTTTACACTCACACACCACTCACACACACATACACTCTCTCTCACAGACACACAACCCCCCCGCCCCAGAAACACACACACTCACACACTCCTACAGACACACACACTCCCAACGCACATATGCACCCTCTCATCCTCACACACACACACACACAACCCCACATGCACGCATACACACATACACATAAACCTTTGTGGGGTGATTTTGTACTTGCAGAGTTACATTGTACTTTGCTCAAAAACTGCATGAATCCATGTAAAACTCTGCTAACTCCCTTTTTAGATTAGAATCAGTCTAAACATTATGACACAGGCAACAGCACACAGGGGACTAACACCTTCAACACATTATCTGGGCTGACACCAATTGTTACAGTTAACCTGAGAATGTAACTTTTTTAAAAAAAAAGTTTGTGATTTACATATGAAAGAAGTGAAACTAACATGGTCATTCTAACAGATGAGAGACTTAAACAGCCAAGGTATTTTCCAATGTATAATTTCAATTACATCACACAATAAACTTTTGCTATAAATTCTGTGTCTTACAGTTGTGCACTCTACAACCACCTGATGAAGGAGCGGCACTCTGAAAGCTAGTGTGCTTCCAATTAAACCTGTTGGACTATAACCTGGTGTGTGATTTTGAACTTTGCAGGGGGTGAGTTACTTATTGTAAGAAACCTAGCTTCTGACCTGCTCTTGTAGGCATAGTATTTATATAGCCAGCCTAGTTCTGTTTCTGTCAATGGTAGCCCTTAGCACTTTGGCATTGTTTAACTGAGAAAACATGAAGGTCACCGAACACGGGAATGATGTGTGAATGGGATTTGATCTGAGTTATGATACAGTTAAACAGATGTTAGATGAGAAACGTTATGAAGATGGAATGTTGGAGGGGGGGGTCCGGGTCAGCTTGCATTGTGTTGAAATTTTCAAATCTGGATGTAGCTGTTATAATAGTTGCATAGATCCTAGGAATGCACAACCTCTTTAAGATAGCTGGATGCTATCATGACATTTGATTCCCTTATATAAAAAAAATTAGATCTTATTCTTTGTATATTCAGACAGCAACCAGTTTGACAGCCAGTCTGCTAGTCAGTTTGTTGACCAGTTCATTAGACAGCCAGCAAACTCTGTATACAATGAAATAATAGCCAAAGTAAGAATACATCTGGACGATATCTATAAGTCTGAGAAGTCACATTAATGTATGTAGTTTGTTGTTAAGGAACTTGTAGATATCTGATTCAATATGTATCTGACTGTCTGTAACGTATGTTACATTTCTTAACATAAAGGAAGTCACAAGAAGATCTTCAGTAATAAAGGAATAAATGAGGGAGCATCAAGACGCAGCAGGGATGGGATCAGATGATGTCATAGATGTGTAAAAAGTTTTAGTAACAATGTAAATATATGTTTGATACATCTCAATATTGCAAATACTTTTATTTGACAGTAATCCATCAGGGAGATGAATGAATTCGATAGTTAGGGAGCAAAGTTGTAGTGGGAATAAAAAGAATGACTCCAGTCCTTCCAACATCAAAGTGGAGGAAATATCAGCTCATTTAGTACAATGATAGATAAGCAATCTGAGAATTTTGAGATGAGGGAGGGCTTGAGAGTAGTCATGGCGAGAGTAAAATGGGTATCATCAACATTCATGTGGAAGCTGGTATATTTTTGGATGTTCTTGGCAAGAGGTAGCAAATAGATGATAAACAAGAATCCAATGATAGATCCTTGCGGGACACCAGCAGTGAGAAAAGATCTTGCAGTTATTACCAGATAGATAAGAATGGACTCAGGCAGATGTAGCCTCACTGGATTAGCTGAAATTGTAGATACGTCGAAGGACATTGTTATGGCCAAAGATTTTGGGCAGGTTGACACTAATGAACTGGGGCAATCTGCTTTTGAGTCTCATGTGATCGCATTTATGACTGCATGAAGAGCCGTTTTCCTACTTTGACAAGGTGTAAATCTAATTGGAGGGATTCTAACAAGTCTGGTGAAAGATAACATTAGATTTGGGAGGGAACAACTAGTTTAAGGGCCTTGGAGAGAAAGAAAGAGCTTGGAAATGCATGGTAATAAGGACAGAAGGGAGGCAAAGGGTCATAACAGCTGATTTAAAGGAGGGAAGGGCAGAATCTGAGGAAGAGCACCATGAAACAAGGAGAAACCAGGAAAGGAAGTAAGCTTGTCAGCAGTTTAGTCGGAATGGGGTAGAGAGACCAGGATAAAAACGGAAAGAACTGTGGATGCTGTGATTCAGAAACAAAAACAGAAACTATTGGAAAAGCTCATGAGGTCTGGCAATATCTATGGATAGAAATCAGAGTTAATGTTTCAGGTCCAGTGACCCTTCCTTGGAACTCAGATTCCTGATGAAGGGCTTACGCCTGAAATTAGATTAGATTCTCTACAGTGTGGAACAGGCCCTTCGGCCCAACAAGTCCACACTGCTCCTCCAAAGAGCAACCCACCCAAACTCATTCCTCTACCCTATATTTACTCCTGACTAACGCACCTGACACTGTGGGCAATTGACCTGACTTGCACATCTTTTGATTTGTGGGAGGAAACCGGAGCACCTGGAGAAAACCCACACAGACACGGGGAGAATGTGTAAACTCCACACAGACAGGTGGGAATAGAACCCAGGTCCCTGGTGCTGTGAGGCAGCAGTGCTAACCACTGAAATGTCGATTCTCCTGCTCCTCGGATGCTACCTGGCCTGCTATGCTTTTCCCACACCACACTCTCGACTCTGATCTCCAGCATCTGCAGTCCGCAGTTTCTCCATATGCAGGCCAGACCAGGTAAGAGATGGCAGATTTCCATCCCTGAAGGACATTAGTCAACCCGATGGGTTTTTCCTGACAATCAACAATGTTTTCAAGGTCATCATTAGATTGTTAACTCCAGATTTATAATTGAACCAAATTGCACCATCTGCCACAGCAGGATTGAATCCTGGGCCTATTACTGGGGTATCTGGAGTAATACTCTAGTGATAGTACAGTTAGGCCATTGCTTTTCCAAAGTACTGTTCTAAAATAATTGGGGGAAGAGTTTTTTTTTAGGAGCAGTTAGAAAGGGAAGTTTTCTTTGGAAGGGGAAACATGATTATGATGGAAAGTGATACATGAAAAGGTTTAGGTATAACCGTATCTGTGATGGCATATCATGGCATAACAGCAGAAAGCAATTGGTGCGGAAAGCATGGGGAATCTGGTCAAGAGTACAAGGCTTCCTTGGATCAGGAACTTGACTCAGGCAGGTGAGTATAGTCTTGACTGAGGTCTCTGCACCAATTGGAAATCCTCTGCCCAGGTTTCCTCCCAATGTAGCTACTTTCCAAATTCTATTAACTCCAACATTTTGTTTCACTTGCAATTCAAGCTTCTGTAAAACCAATAAAATGGTTTTTCAGAGGGTTAAGGCTCGAACATAAAGGCCCAGCACATCATTGCAGATCCAACAAGGAAGAGAAGGGAATGTATCGGAACAGGTTCAGATAAGCACCTTTGTAATAAGATTTTGTTAAAAAAGTTCATTTGTGTGATGTATAAGCTTTGTTGACTGGGCCAGCATTTCTTGCCCATCCCTAAATGCCCTTGATAGGGTGCTGCTGAGCTGCCTTCTTGAAATGCTGCAGTCCATTTGGGTGAAATGCATTAGGAAGAGAGATACATAGTATTGACCCAGTTATAGTGAAGGAGCGGCGATATGTTTCCAAGTCAGGACAGTGAGTGGCTTGGAGGGAAATTTGCAGGTATTGGCATTCCATTATATCTGCTGCCCATGTCCTTCCAGATAGTGGTAGATTAGATTAGATTAGATTACTTACAGTGTGGAAACAGGCCCTTCGGCCCAACAAGTCCACACCGCCCCGCTGAAGCGCAACCCACACATACCCCTACATCTACCCCTTACCTAACACTACGGGCAATTTAGCATGGCCAATTCACCTGACCTGCACATCTTTGGACTGTGGAAGGAAACCGGAGTACCCGGAGGAAACCCACGCAGACACGGGGAGAATGTGCAAACTCCACACAGTCACTTGCCTGAGGCGGGAATTGAACCCAGGTCTCTGGTGCTGTGAGGCAGCAGAGCTAACCGTGCCGCCCCTAGTCATGGGTTTGGATGGTGCTGTATTTTGAGTAACTAATAAGAAGGATCATGAATTGGCCAATTAACTATTCCTTAAAGGGGCACTGTAAACAAAGGATAAAACATGAAAGGAAGCTCATTAATCAAATTTAAATGTTATACCAAGGCTGATAACGCTCTCCAACCAGTACGTTGTGTACCAGTCATAGATAGTGTCAAGTGGACCCTTTTAGGTCCCTGTTTGGGAATAGCCTGGCAAAGACATAGCCCTGGAAGAGAGGCAGGCAGCTGGGAGTAATGTCCCTCTCCTCAGCCCTTGTCTTGGAACTGGTAAGGGCCACTGCATGCAGGATGATTCCTATTTATATCATGCACAAACATGACCTCTGCATGTCTTTCAAGAGTTTTTACAGCCATTGGAATACATTTTGTTCACTATTGTAATGTAGGAAATGTGGCAGCCAATTTACACACAGCAAGTTCTCATAAACAGGAATGAGCTGACCAAACTAATCAAAGTTAACAAGGGAGAAGAACAGATGAAAGTCATAAGTACAGACAACTGGTAGACTTGATGAGCTGTAGCTATTTTTATCTACTAGATAATGGTGTGTGGAGACATAGACAATAAATTTTTAAGTACTCAAGGAATTTATTTATTTCCTTTACTTGATTTTTTAAAAACTGTCACTTTGATTTCTACTATAATATTTTTGGAATTTCCTTCTCTTTGAAAATCTCAAAGGTTGGAAGAATCCCTAGCACCTTAACCCTGAACCCGAATGAATTCTCATGCACCTTTAGCTCCTCTTGTCTATCTCTGCATCACGTGCCTGTTTGGAATATTTACATCCTAGCAGCAAATGCTGAACTGGCTAATATTAAAAAAAAGGTTTTTTTAAAAAAAAAAGAACATTGTAGGTTGTTTTTCTCAAAATACTTGATCCTAAAGTTACACTCAAATTAATCTAATTAGGTGAGACTTTAAACTTCTGAAGATTAATTTTTCATGAACCAATGCAATTGGAGGGCAGAACAGAATTTATTCTTGGTTGTGATGTGGATGTTATTGGCAAGACCAGCATTTGGTGTACATCCCTCCTTGCCCTTGAATTAAGTGACTGTTCTGATATTTCAGAGGGTATCAAGGAGTTACATGCAAGTCAGAACAAGTAAATGTGGGCAGATTTTGTTCCCTAAAGGAAATTAGTAAACCAGGTGGGTTTTCAGAACCAATCATGGTCACCATTAATTAATTCATCTTCCTATTTCAGATAAATTCATTGAATTCAAATTTTACTTATTTTTGTTTTAGAAGCTAAATCCCAAGAGCATTAATATAAATCACTAATTTACTAACTTAATGACATTACCACTGAGCTAGCACCTCTTGTCTCCTTCCATATTGTGTTTATGTAATTGTTTCTTCTGTTGGTTTTCATTCCTTGACATGGTAAACTAATGCAGTTATATTAACACAATTGAAAATGTTATTAATCTCCAGAAGTATTTTTAATAAACATTCAGACTCTCACCAGACAGTAACCGGCTTTAAAAATCACTGAAAGACCAGAATCATTCATGTACACTCCATTAATGTACAGAGGAAAGGTTCAGTTCCAAAACATTAACTCTGCTTTCTCGTCACAGATGCTGCCAGATCTGCTGAGATTTTCCAGCAACTTCTGTTTTTGTTTCTAATGTAAAAAATCTGGATATCCTGGTTAATAAGTTACTGAGCGGGTTCAGCAGGGTCCTAATGGAATGTTGGCCTTTGTTGCAAAAGGACAGGAATACAGAAAGAGGGAAGTGTTCTTTCAATTGTATAAGTGCTTGAGTGGATCACATTTGAAGTACTGTGTACAGATCTGGTCTCCTTATTGCAACAGAGGGAGTATAGTGAAGGTTCACCAGGCTTGTTCCTGTGATGACAGGGCTATCCTATGAAGAGGGATTGGTCAAATTGGGCTTTATTCGCTGGAATGCTGAGGAATCAGAGGCAATCTCGTTGAAACCTACAAAAATTTGCAAAGGGAGATGTAGACTTTTTAAAGAATTTGCTTGCCAATTCAGTGCGTGTTTATCTGTTCAAGTACTACCTGTGGAAGATGTTTCCCCTGGTATAGGGTTTGGCATCAGAATGTAAAAATAAGGTTGGCAAAATTGAATCCAGGATGAGGAAAACTGTTTTTACTCATGAAGTTGTGAATCTTTGGAATTCCATACCACAAAGAGCTGTGGAAGCTCAGTCTTTGAGTATGTCTAAGCCAGTGATTGACAGATTTCTGATCACAAATGGTGTGCAGAGCTATGAGGATAGGCTGAGTGAAAGAAATGAAAGTATTTGCACAGTCATGACTGTATGCAATGCTGGACCAGACTTGATAGGTTGAAGGGCTTACCCCCAGTTCCTATGTTCCAATCAGGATTTTAAAAAAGACAATCTGGTTGTTATCTTCATATGTGTCAAAATGCCACTTTGATTGGAAAAGGGGAGCAAGATGACAGTAAATGTTACATGGGGAATAAGACCTGGAACAGTGTAAGCAATTTTTAATTTGCCATTAAAAATGCCATAACTTGGAGGTGCCGGTTTTGGACTGGGGTGTACAAAGTTAAAACTCGCATAATACCAGGTTACAGTCCAACAGGTGTATTTCGAAGCACTAGCTTTCTCCACAACCACCTGAAGAAGGAACGATGCTCCAAAAGCTGTTGGACATTAAAAATGCTATCAGTGATTGGTAGGGTATTTCAAAAAACTAAAATCCAAATTTAAATTTAGCGGATTTTAAAATCCAATGGTCTCTGTAATGAGTGGTTGGTTCATTTTTAACCAACTGAGAAGATGAGAAACCACAAGGATTGAATGAGGATACAGGGGAAGGGTACAGAACAATGCTCTGTACCAAACCTTGATCTTATTGGCCACACTAGACTGAGAACAGGAATAATTTATTGGTAAGAATAAAGGACAACTTCACAAGACCAGGCGATATATTGTAAAAGTGTGGTAACTTTCTTTCTTTGACACAGTGATGACTATTAACATTTGGAGTGTTTGGTAGGGGTCCAGCTGTTAGATCACCATTCTTCAAGACATCTCCCCAATCTGTGATCTTAACCACTTAGAAGGACAATGGTAGAAGTTACACTGAAATGCCAACACTTCCAAATTCCCTATTAAGCCACACATCATCCTGACTTGCAAATATATCATAATTCCTTCACCCAGACTGAATCAATGTTCTGGAACATTCCACTTAACCACACAATGAGAGAACTTTCATCACCCTGACTCAAAGGGCCATCAGGTTAGAAGTGGTGGAATAACTCTTATTTTTCATCCCCTCAGTTGACAGTGAGTGCACTTTGTAAAGAATTTACTTTCCAATTCAGCAGGTGTTTAACTGTTTTGGTGCTGCCTCTGTAACTCTTTTAAAATCTTAACAAAGAAAGAGCAGTATTTATTGTTGTTAACATCCGATTGGAACAAAACTAATTTAAAAAGCTCTCCACAAGTACATGCAACACATGCACCCATGTGCAAAAAGTTACAACTGGGATGGGTAAATTGTGGAAGAGTCCAAACAAAAGCCAAGTACATATTGATCCTGTATGGTGATGCTGTGGAAGGTTTCAGATTGGGCTCAATATTCTCTCCAGATTCTGCATTAGGATGATTTTAAGCCATTATCTGTCTTTTCTTTTGGACTCAGCAGTTGCTAGGTTCCTTTTTAAGACACTGGCTTTGATGTGCAGCTGGTCAGAGAGCTGGCGATGTGCAAGATTCCAGGATGGATGGAGACAGTGGACCCACTTATGGTCTTGCTGGTCTTACGTCGACTGTCCCTCACAGTCGTTCTATAAAACATATAAAAAGTTAATTTGATCATCACTGGACGTTCTCTCATGGACTGGCCAGTTACCTGAACATGCTCTCATAGTAAGCTGATTCCAGGTCCACTAGTTAGAAATGTTTAGATAATGGCTGATGGAGTTCCCTACTCAGCTGGCATCCTCAGGTGGGTTGAGTTTAGTGGTTTGATCTACACCCAAATAAATGCACAGGAGATGTCTAATGTTTTGTGAAAGGTTCAGGAGATGGGTCATTCATAAACTGATTGTCTCTGTCTCAGGTGGGCTAACCTCGACATAGGAAAAGGGTGTCTCACTCAAGTGGAGAGCTGGCGCAGACTCACTGGACCAAATGGTCTCATTCTGCAAGGCACAAATTCTGCAATTCTGTAATGCTGAGTGGTAACAGTGTGTAGCACATATCAGATGCACTGCGATAACTCACTCAGTCTCCTTTGACAGTACTTTTCAAACCTCTGCCATCTGGAAAGACAAGGGCAGAAAATGAACGGGAACACCATTGAATTGTTTATACAGCCAATTCTGTACGCAATGCTCGGCCACACTTAATGGGCTGAATGGCTTACCCTGGTTCCCATGTTCCAATCAGCATCAAAAAGGACAATCTGGCTGTTATATTTATATTATGTTTATATGTCTCAAATGCAAGTTCCCCTCCAAGCCACTCCCCATTGGAAGTGTATCGCAGTTCCTTCAGAGTCACTGGGTCAAAGTCCTGAAACTTTCTTCTTACTGTGGGTGACCCTACACCCAAAAGAGTAAGGCAATTCAAGAAGACAGCTCATAACCACTTTCTCCAGTTCAATTAGGGATGGCCAAAAAATGGTGACTGAGCCAGCGACCACCACATTCCACAAGCAAATAAAATAGAAAATATTGGAGGCACAAAGGATTCCAAAGGGTTAATATGGCCAATCACTGGAATGCCAATAGAAATGCCTGAAGGCCAGGGTAAAATTGTATGCGTATAATGTTGGGATCATGTTTCAGTCACATCTTGAGCATTAATCATTATATCCACAGAGATATTATATCACTGGCTCATTGGATGATGGACACATGCACAAATTAGGGACTGACAGTATGTCAGAGCCACCTAGAGGAAAGCAACATCGGAAGATGATCTCCTGGGTACAGGCATTTGGGTTCACTTCCCTCATTCTGACTAAATAAGGGTATCTTTCATTTGTCTATTAATTTGGATCATTTAACAGCCCAAGGCTTGTGGCATCTGTAGTTTCTCAGCTGCTGCTACACTGAGATCGACTGTGAGTTCACGGTAGCTGGCAAGGAGACAACTCAAATGTGTTCCTATTGCTAAACGTAATGTTTTCTTTACTTTGGAGCAAAATGTCATGTTGACAGAAACTTTTTACAAGCTGGGTATGGGGAGAGACAGGAAACGAGAAAACTGGTGAGCATTACAGGTGGTGAGAGATAAAACATTGATATTTCTTCAGCACTTCTGGACAAGTTACAAGAAATAACTCATAGTCTCATAAGCAATCCTTGTCTCTCATCCAGCTCCCTGTTTCTCCACTACTCTTCATAGTACTTCTGTGAACAAGCCTCCCCTATTCCTCCTCAACTCCAAGCCTCTCATCTCTTTTCCCTGTCTCTGAGTCAGATGATTGTCCATTCAGACCCCTTTTGAATACTAGCCCAATGAGGAATGATTGAATAGATTGGGCTTGTATAGTTTGCAGCTCAGAAGAATGAGTAGTGATACGACCATAAAACAAGACCATAAGACCATGAGAAATAGGAGCATAAATTAGGCCATTCAGCCCATCAAGTCTGCCCTGCCATTCAATCATGGATGATAAATTTCTCAACCTCATTCTCCCACTTTCTCCCTGTAATCTTTGATCCTCTTGACAATCAAGAACCTATCCATCTCAGTCTTAAATACACTCAATGATCTGGCCTCCATGGCCTTCTGTGGCAATGAATTCCATTGATGCACGAGTCTCTGGCTGAAGAAGTTTCTCTTTATCTCCGTTCTGATAGTCTTTCCTTTATTCTAAGAACCTTGAGGGAACTTGACAGGGCAGATGCCAAGAGGATGTTATCTCTTGTGAGAGAAACTATAGCTATTACTCCATTCATAAAAATGGAGTTTCCAATTTAAAACAGATAAGGAGATTTTTTTGTCCTTTATGGATCATATTTTCAGAGTACTCTTGCCCAGGCAGTGATGGAAGAAGAGTAGTTGAATATTTTAAAAACGTAGCGAGATGGAATCTTGATTAACATGGGAGTATACAGGTATCGGGAATAAGGTGAGATTTGGAGTTGAGGCCACAATGGGATCAGCCGGGATCTCACTGAATAGTGGAGGGGCCGAATGGCCTATATTTGCTCTTAGATCGTGTGTTCCTGGGTAGGGCATGCGTGACTTAAGCAAGAGTTTTGATTGGAGGGAAGAGGAAAAGAAAGGGGTTGTGGGAAAGTATCAGGGACATGATCCTATTGACTCCATTGAGGTAAGCAAGTTCTTAAACAGCTTTCATAAATGCAAGCTGAGTCAGAGATGTTAATAAGGGCAGTGTGTGAAGTTCCTGCACTGCTTCTAGACATACCATGTGATCCACTGAGCCTCAGTTAGTGGGCAAAACCTTCATGGCCTGTCCAGGTCCTTTAACAATATGGATGGAGGGCATTGATTGGGTTGGAGGCAAAATATCAGTCTCCCGATGGCAGCTATGAACATGGTTGAAACTTTTGGGCAGTTCAGGTTTCATTGGAGCATGAGTAGGCCATTCATTCAAAATGATCATGGTTGATCAAACATTGTAATGCCTTTTATCCATGCATCCCATCCCCATTACCCTCTACTTCACAGGGAATCAGAAAACTGTCAATCTCTGCCTGAACTATTCTCAAAAGCTGAGGCTGCAAAGCCCTTTGGGGTAGAGAATTCGAAAGGCTCTCCGCTGTCTGAGTAAAATAATTTCTCCTCCTCTTGGATCTAAATAGCATGCCTCATATTTTAAAATTGCACCCCTTGGCTCTAGACTCCCCAGCCAGGGAAACATTCTGGCCTGGCTCTCCATGTTGGCCACCACTGTTCAAAATAGGCAGCAAAATGTTTGCATGCTAGAGCCATGGCATCAGACAGTGAGTAGGTGGGTTCTTCTTCCTTTGACACCAGGTAGGACCTGATCTCTGGCATCTCTGCCAGATAATGCAGTGCCTTACTATTCTTCTCTGATGACTCATTCATACCAATTCTACAGATTCATTATCCCTCCTGCGCTGAGCAGGGGCCTAATCTCCATCAGTCCATAGAGAGACACTGACCACTCCAAAGAGAGCCACCTTTTTGAACTCTAGCTCTGTGCCCTTGCCAGTGCTGTGTTCACCAGAGTGTGATTCTGAAGTTGTTCTCTGTACGTCACCCACCAAAGTAGAAGCATCGGCATTCCTGGATGGTAGAATTGGGAGGAGAGTGGGAGCAGGGGGCTTAACTCCTTGACATCGCTTCCTCTGAGGGCCCTGGCTATTCCTCCTCAGTGCAGGGAGTGGGGCTGCGAGAGAGGATTCTGACGGATGGGTGTCTTCCTAATCTTCCTCAGATCTGCGATTATGTTTCGGAAGCTGCAGAGGGAAACATGAAGCATCCATGTTGTGATGTGCCACCTTTCCTAAAAGTACATTAATACTGGCACTCACTGTACAGATGTGATCTCCTATTTTACCTGTTGATGGCTGAACATGTTAAAAGTCCCCTTGTGTATCACAGAATCTTGGAATTGTTACAGTGAAGATGAGGCCATTTAGCCCATCATAACTATACTGGCTCACTGAATGAGTATAATTACCTGTTGGCAATCTCCTGCCTTTTCACAGACACTTGCACATTGTATTCATCCAAATAATCATCCAGTGCCCTCTTTACTGCTATAATTGAACCAGCCTCCACTTCCAAGCAACACATTTCATACTCAAGCCACTCGCTGAAGGCTTCAGCAGGGCAAGGATACCAGGAAAAAAGTGAAAAAGCTTTTTCTCACTTCCCAGGGCTGGGGTGGCACGGTGGTACAGTGGTTAGCACTGTTGCCTCACACCGCTAGAGACCTGGGTTCAATTCCCACCTCAGGTGACTGACTGTGTGGAGTTTGCACATTCTCCCCGTGTCTGAGTGGGTGTGCTCTGGTTTCCTCCCACAGTCCAAAGATGTGCAGGTCAGGTGAATTGGCCATGCTAAATTGCCCATAGTGTTGGTTAGGGGTATGGGTGGGTTGCGCTTCGGTGTGGACTTGTTGGGCTGAAGGGCCTGTTTCCACGCTGTAATCTAATCTAATCAATGCAGTTTACTTTAAATCAATGCCCTCTTGTTCTTTTCTATTTTAAAAATGGGAACAATTTCTCACTATCCATTCTGTCCAGCACATTCAAGGTTTTGAAAACATCTATCAGATCTTCTCTGAGCCTTCCTCTTTGCAGGAGAACAGTTTCCAATCTGTTATCAAAGCTGAAGTCCTTCATTCCTGAATAAATTCTTGTAAACCGTTTCTGCACTCTGTCCAATGCATTCACATCCTTCCGATGTAGTGCCCAAAAATGTACTCAATACTCCAGCTGAGGTCTAACAAGTGTCTTCTAAAAGCATAGGCTTGCTCCCAATGCTCTCCTACTGGCTGAAGCAGGAGAACATGAAAGGTAGAGTTCAGGCATGCCATGTCACACCCTGCCACTGGCATACTTGCTTATTTGGGTAAGTTCTTCTCTTGCAGAAGGCCAGAGGCAGGAAGAGGCATTGGTGCATGAATGGTTCACCTGTATTATTAAACACAGGTACAGATATAAACGTATAGAGTTGCAATTGTCCATTTTGGATTCAAGTAAGCAGAAAGTGCTTGGGGTAGGGTACGATGGAGAGATCCCTGAATGAAAAGTGTGGTAAAAGGTTTGCGGTGAAGAAGTTGGAATTAATATATTGAAAATGATGCATGTACTGATGTATTAATTCTCAAACTAGACCTTGCCCTGCTGAAGCCTTGAGTGAAAAGTTATGTGATGTGTATGTTCTCCTAGGTGTAATGAAAGGTATGTCAGCTGTGAGTTGCTGAGTGCTATCGGCCCCCTTTTATGCTTGAAGTGTGCGATACAATATCACTGTGTTGCAATATGGGTAGCTACAATGAAGTGAAAGATACTGATATGACATGAGATGGAGAAGTCTGTCATCCAACAATCTGTAAGGTGGGAAGTTTCAAATGGTAATAGATACTCAGAGGGACATACTCTAGCAGATAGTGGCATTTGCTCTGCCTATGCCACAACAGATCATTCCTTCTCATTTGGCACGGTAATCAGTCACCCTTTCAGGATGACTGACTCGGTCACCTCCAACCTTGCTGCCATCATCAGGTAGGATGGCCTCTTATGCTATCCATAGCTCACACACATTCTGCAGGAGCGGCTCTCGGGTTTTGTTGGGGACCAGAATGCAAGGGCCCATTGATGGTCCTGGGGGACAGACAGTGAAAGTTTTAAACCCAGTGTCTGAAAACTGGAAGGTGGTGGCAAGGGGAAGAGAGAATTTACTCCGTGCCTGCCGATAAAATTTAGTGCTGTACCCTTTCTTGCACATACTATGACCTTGAAAGAATGTAGTTGTGTGAAAGAAACTGAAATCCCCCTCCCCACCCCACCCACATACAAGTACACTCTCTTTCAGATCTGCCATGACAGATAGCCGTATAAGAGCAAATTGCTCCCAACCTCTCATTAAAATGTACATCCTAACTTCAGAATTGCAATGCATTGGAGATGAATTACAAATTTCTGCATGATCATCTTTTTTTTTAATTCATCCACAGGATGAGGGCATAACTGGTCAGACCAGCATTTATTGTCCATATCTAATTGCCCAAAGGACAATCAAGAGTCAACCCCATCGCTGTGGGTCTGGAGTCACATGGAGGCCAGACCAGGTAAGGGCAGCAGTTTCATTCCCTAAGAACAGTAGTGAACCAAACAGGTTTTTATTGATTTCATGGTTATCATTAGACTCTTATTTCCAGATTATTATTGAATTCAAATTCCACCATCTGTCATGGCGAGCTTCTAACACGGGTCTCCAAGACATTAACTGGATCGGTAGTGCAGCGATAATACCACCGGGCCATTGCCTACCCTAGCATTTATTCACATATAAGCCCAAACCCTATCGTCAAAGAGAGATGAATGTCTCTTTGTTTGCAATTTCCATCCTGCCAATCTCTGATTTTCTGTTACATTTCATTTGAATATGAATTGAATTTATTGTTACGTGTGCCAAGGCACAGTGAAAAATGTTGTCTTACGAGCAGATCACAGAGTTAAGTGGCATAGATAAGTAAACAATAGGTAAACAGAGGCAAAAACCAAATCACGGGTACAGGCGAATATTACGACTTGTGAGTCCATTCTTGATTAATTTAACTCTTAATTAAAATGCCTGTTATTAGGCTGAAATGAAACTCTTTCAGAAGGTGGTTGGTAATGGATTATATACATATGATTAAACCAGTGTAGAATTCAGAAGGAATTTCTCAAACTTAACAGTTCAGAATTACAGGACAGTGATTAATGTGCTCTCATATCAAAATACACAGATTAGAATAACTTTATTTTAGAGAATAGAAGGGGTAGATTAGAATGCGTAAATTTAGAAAATGACATTTCATCACTGAAAGCCATTTCAAATCATTAATAGTATTGTACACTTTGCCATTAGCAATTACATGGACGTATTATTTATTGAAGCTAGTGGATCTTCTAGCTGTTGCTCAAGGCCAGTTTTTCGTCAATTTTCAGTTTGACTCTTTACCTCACTCTTCTTTTGGACATTTCTGTGTTCTACACTGTAATTCCTTCCATCTCCCATTCTTTATCTTACTATGTTGTTACTGTTGTTGTCATTCTAAACACGATGGTTGGAGGAAGAGATCCTCATCTTCCGCCTAGGAACCAAACACGGACTCCATTCTATACGATAACCATACCTTATGCTTCTGTCTCACCTAAACTTAATTATTTTCTATTTTTCTCTCTCTGTCTCTCCAACTGGTCCCCATTCCTTCCTACTTCATGCAAATCTCACTTTCATTATTTCCTGTCTATGCTCTGTCTCTGTCTCTGTCTTCCTCTCTACCTCTCTGCTATGTCTTACACTCTCCATATGCCTCTCCCATATTCCTTTATTTTTCCCTTCTGTTTTTTTTTTCTAATCTGCATCTTCCACTTTCTATTCTTTGCATCTGACCTCTATCCTTCTCTCTTCCTTTTAACAGATGGATCAGGATTTCTGAAATGAGGTTAGTGTTGGCCGTGTATTCTCTGATCTAGGAGTCCAATTGAGAAGGATGAGGTTTTTCAGCTAAACTGGTCAATCCCAGCAAGCTGAAGAGCAATGATATGTTGATGGCCTTAACTGGGTTAGGGAGGGTACAACAGAAAGATTTCTGTCCCCAATTGTTAGTCAACAAATCCGTACAGACTTTGCAGATGTGCATATATCAGTTGAGTATGTAAGTACGAAAGGAGGCTTGATTGAGTTGCTCCCTGAAACAGGATCTTTCAAAGCTCGCTGTGCGGCACAGTGGCTCAGTGGTTAGCACTGCTGCCTCATACTGCCAGATACCTGGCTTCAATCCCAAGCTCAGGTGACTATCTGTGTGGAGTTTTCTCATTCTCACCGTGAGTGCATGGATTTCCTTCGGGAGCTCTGGTTTCCTCCCACGGTCCAAAGATATGCAGGTTAGATGAATTGGCTGCGCTAAATTGCCCATAGTGTTCAGAGGTGTGTACGTTAGGTAAATGTTAAGTAACAGACTGAGGGGAATGGGTCTGGATGAGTTACCCTTTGAAAGGTTGGCGTGGACTTGTTGGGCCAAAGGGTCTGTTTCCACACTGCAGGTATTCTATGATCACTGATGGAGTTTGCATGTATGTGAAGATTGTATTGGATATCCAGCAGAGAAAAAGAACATTTGTCCCAACCACTCCATTCCAATATTTATTCAAGCCTCCTCCCATCCTTCCTTACCCTGCTCTTCCAAAGAAGATCCTGGACCAGAGAAACCAGGTGCTTAAGGACAAGAGGAACTATTGACTCTGGTGGAGCAAGGGAGCAAATTGGCAGGGGAAAAATAAAAATACTTTATGTGATCTGTAATACTGCTATCAATTGGATCTGAGTAATACTTGGAGAAGCCGATCATTAATTACTTTGGACTAGCCTGCGTTCCCCAGTGCTGCTGTATAAACACAAAGTATACAGGCTCCATTCATAACAATCATGGTGTGGTTACCGCCCATGTCACTTCCACTCTGTACCACCTCCTCCTCTCCAGGTTGCCTACCACAGTTGCTGTTTGGTTTTTTGGTTGGTAAACAGTACACAACCTTGTTTGAACAACCACTCAGGTGATTAGTCCTTCCTCTTAAAGAAGGAATAAGGACTTCATGATCAGGAAAGCTTTAAAAAGTAGCTCTAGTCAATGAATCTTTCTACCTAATAGATTAAAGAAATTCCTGTCTCTCAGAGCTGACTAGACATGTGGAAATATATAAAGATATTGGAGTAATATCACAGAATTGTATCATGTCAATTGACCCAACAATGTTATGTTCCCTTAGGATAGTTTGGGGACTTTGAGGAAAAATAAAAATTATAAAGCTTACATGTGCAATTCCACTGGTAAATAATCAAGATTTGCAATGGGCCTTTCATAATTATAAGTTGTATCAAGCACTTTGTAGCTAAAAGGTACCGCCAAAGTATATTTACAGCAGTAATCTAGGAAATCTCACAATAAATTTCTACTCAGCAAGCTCTCACAGCTGACCAGTTAATCTGTCGTTTTCAGAATTGGTTGAAGGGTAAACAGTGGATAAAATATGACAGAAATCCTCCTGATCTGTCTCAAAGTAGTGCCGATTAAACTTTGGATTCAAGGCTGAGAGGAATGACATTTCCCCTTGCAAGGTTATTTACACTGAAAATGGGAGCAGGAGTACACCATTCCAGCCCCTTAAATTTGCTCCATCATCTGATATGATCACAGTGATTTCCCAACTCACTACCTGGCTCTCCCTTTTTGATAAAGGGCTTATGCCCAAAACATCAACTCTCCTGCTCCCCAGATGCTGCCTGAGTTGCTGTGCTTTTCCAGTGCCATACTGTTTGACTCTGATCTCCAGCATCTACAACCCTCACTTTCTTCCCCTTTCTGCCCGTACTCTCTGATCACTTTAGCATTTAAAGCTATCACTCCCTCTTGAAAGCAATCAATGTTATAGCCTTATTGTTTTCTGTGACAGAAAATTCCTCACCATTCCCTGAATGAAGAAATTTCTCCTCATTTCAGTCCCAAATGGCCCATTCTTTGTCAGAGATCACTGGTTCCAGCATAGGGAACAATTCTTCCTGCATTTATCCTATCTCGTCTTGTGAGAATTGTAAGGGTTTCTATGAGGTTCCCCTTCATTCTTTGAAACTCTAGTGAGTATAGTCCAAACTGATTTAATCTCTTTTCATACATCAGTTGTACCATCCTTGGAATCAGCCTGGTGAATCTTCACTGCACTCTCTCCATAACATCTTAGAACCATCTTCTGCTATCTGCTCAATGCCCCCTTGGGTAGCACAGTGGCTCAGCAGTTAGCACTGCTGTCTTACAGCGCCAGGGACCTGGGTTTGATTCCAGCCTCAGGCGATTGTCTGTGTGAAGTTTGCAATTTCTCCCCATGTCTGTGTGCGTTTCCTTTGGTTTCCTCCCACCACCCAAAGATGTGCAGGTTATGTGAATTGGCCACACTAAATTGCCCGTAGTGTAGGTTATTAGTCAGGGGTAAATGTAGGGGAATGGGTCTAGATGGGTTACTCTTTGGAGAGTTGGTGTGGACTTGCTGGGCTGCAGGGCCTGTTTCCATGCTGTAGGGATTCTAATTCTAATCCTTCTTCAGATAAGAAGAGTATATGTGCACACAATACTCCACATGTGATCTCACTAAGGCCCTGAACCACTGCAGCAAGATGTTCCTACTCCTATACTTGAATCCTTTCACAAGGAAGGCAAAACATACCATTTGCCTTCTTCATTGTCTGCTGCATTTACATGCTAACTTTCAGTGACTGGTGTACAAAGTCTAGCTTTCATTGCATCTCTCACTTTCCCAGTATATTGCCATTCAGGTACTAATTTGCCTTCCTGTTTTCTGTTCTGCTAAAGTAGATGACTCATGTTTATCCACGTTATACATTATTTACCTTGCATTTGCTGACTCACTCAATTACATTAAAACATCTTTGCATCCACCTTTATAATTCACCCTCCCACCAAGCTTTATGTCACCAATAAAATTGGAGATATTACATTTAATTCTCTCATCTAATTCTATCATCTATATTGCGAATGGCTGCCATTCAAGCCCTAATCCCTGTGGTATCCCACTAGTCACTGCCTACCATTCAGAAAAAGACCTGGTTATTTCTGCTGTTCATTATCTGTCTGCCAAAAAGTTCTCTATTCATATCATAAGACAACCCCAATCCCATGTGCCTTAATCTTTACATGCAAATTTTTAACGTGGGACTTTACTGAAAACCTGAAAACCCAAGTAAAACATACCCATTGACCCCCTTTATCAACTCTAGTCGTCCCATCCTCAAAAAGCTCCAGAAGATTGGTCAAGCATTATTTCCCTTTCATAGACCAATACTGAATCTGTCCAATCTTGCCACTGGCTTTCTAGTACTCGACTATTAAATCTTCCATAATGGACTCTTAACATACCCCCCCCCACCATCGATGTGAGGGTAACTGGTCTATCATTTCCTGTTTTCTTTCTACCTCCTTTTTTAAATACTACGTTTGCATCAGCAACTCATCAATACATAGGAAAGTTTCCAGAGATTATTAGATCTTGAAAGATGACCACCAATGCACCCATTCTTTCTAGATCCACTTCATCAATTACTCTGGCATATAGATAATTGGGCCCTCAGATATTATGGGCCTTTAATTCCATCAATTTCCCCCAATAATTTTCCCTAATAATACTGATTTCATTTATTTCCTCTCCCTTTTTAGAACCCATGTTCCTCAATACTTTTGGGATGTTAGCTATGGTCTTTGTGAGGACAAAACCCATGTATGGTCAGCCATCTCTTTGTTCCTGATTATAATTTCCCAGGTTTCTTACCACATTTGTCCTTAGTGAGCTTTTTCACTTCATGTATCTATAGAAGCTTTGGCAATCAATCTGTATGTTCGCCACATGTATACTCTTGTACTCTATTCTTAATCAATCCTTTTGTCCTTTGCTGAGATCTAAACCACTCCCTGTCATCAGGTCTGCTGGTATTTTTGACCAATTTGTATGCCTCTTCCTTGGATTGAATACTATCCCTAATTTCCCTTTTTAGTCATGGTCCAGCCGACCTTCTGGTTTCATTTTTTGTGCCAGACAGGAATGAACAATTGTTGCAGCTCCTCCATGCACACTTTAAATATTTTCCATTGCATATCTGTCATTATCCCTTTAAGTAACATATCATAGTCAACTTGTGTGTCATGCCAAAGTAGTTTCATGTATATTTTGGACCTTAGTCCAAGAATCAATTATGTCACTCTCCATCTTGAAGAAGTATTGTATGTCATTATAGTAACTCATGGCTAGATTGTTGTTTATTCTACTCTTATTGTGTACTGTCAAGATGACCTATTCCTTAATTGGTTCCTCAATGAATTGTCATAGAAAACCATCTTGCACACTCGAGGAACTCTTCCTCTATGGTATTGTCACTGATTTGACTAATCCAATCTATATATAGATTAAAGTCATCCATAATTACAGCTATAGATTTATTGATTATATCTTTAATTTCCTGTTTAATGTTTTCTGCATTGCCATTGCATTTTGGATCGATGTATCTTCCCTCCACAATCCTCCCCCAACGTTTTTCTTTGCCCTTTGGTGTTTCTAAGCTCTACTCATATAGACTCCCTTTACTGGAACTAATATCTTTCCTCACCATTGCATTAATTCGCTTAAACCAGCAGTGCTCGCCACTTCCTTTTCATTGTTGTTGAAAACCTAAATACACCTTGGATATTCAGTTATCATCCCTGGTCACCTTGTAGCCACATCTCCATAATGTTAACTGTATCACACTGGTTTAAGGATGTTTTCATTTTCATCAACCTATTTTGAAATATTTCTCACAAGACTACAGCAGGATTATTTAAAATTACAGTGCGTGTCAGAAGGTTATTCTAATACTGGAGAGATTGACATCATTTGACATACAAACACTTTGCAGTCAAGATTAATTGATTGGCAGGTCCTTCCTGCTGACCTTACACTGCAGGAACATTGATGCCAAGGTCAGAAGTGGCACCAAGTGACTGTTCGACTATATTTACTATAGCACCCAAAAGGGAAGAGATTAAGATTTATTGAAAGCAATGTGACTGTCTTCCAGCAAAAGGGGCAGGATCATCTTCACCACAAGTCGCAGAAGTATCCAAACAATGACGCATCCTATCAGGCAAACAGACCAACTGAACCAAAGCACTGCCTTGAGAGCTGTACCAGTTGAGAACCTGAGCAGTTGCTGCTGGGAGTTCTTGACTTAGTTTCTTCTGATAACTAAAAAACTATAATTATGCTTCACAATTTGTGGATGTTTCCTGGGTTTACTGATCTTGATCCCTCTGTCAACATCTTCCTTTCCCCCTTCCCTAACCCCACTCCCAACCTCATGCATTCTTGGATGCAATTATTATTACATCTACATCTAATTCTGACGATGATCTCTGACCATATCATTCCTGTAATTCCAGCTGAAAGTCTGGGATAGAGGATGAAATAGATGATTTGATGTCCGAGAGTGGCTCTGTGTAATTTTTAGATTTTTTTTTATTTTAGTTTAATTTAATTAAAATGAAATGATAAAAAAAATTTGGGAAGATTTATTGCAGTATTCACTATATAATAAAATGGCACTTCCTACATTAGCACTTAATTATAAAAAAAGTTTGACATAGTTGTCAAAATAGCTACTAGGAGATTTTAAAACATCCATCATAAAAACACTGTCCTGTATAGGTTTGTTCGATTGGGAAGAGCCTTAATTAGGTTTCTTTCCTTTTGTTACTTGCCTATTTTGTCTACTTGTTTCCTCTGCTGAAAGGTATTGCTTCCTTGTCTAGTTGAGTTCTATTCTATCAGTCCCTACACTTGGCCAATTGTTCACACATTAAGTAGTTAAGTGAAAATTGACAGTGGGGCATTACCCCTGAACTCAAAGGTTAGTGTTGATCACAGCACATTCTTGCCTTTGAGATGGCTGTTGGCATTCCCATGGCAGACTTTGAAGAAGAGCTGGGATATTTTCCCCAGTATCCTGGTTAGTACGTATCCCTCAGCCAGTATCACTAACAGATTGTCTGCTCTTCATCCCATTGCTGTTTACAGGAACTGACTGTGTACGAATTGGCTGGTGTGTTTCCCACATAACTAAATTATTACAATTTAGAATTACTTCACTGGTTGTAAAGTGTGTTATGGCATCCTGTAGACATTATGTATAATTGCACATTCTTCTTATCCTTCATTACCACCTTTCTGGGCCTCATTGAACCAGGAATCCCTTGTTCCCTGGTTTCTGTCAGCGCTGTTCTTTAGCTCACCACTGAAATAGCTACAGTAACACTCTGCTGACAAGTGTTCTCGAAGGATAGATGCTTTGGCTTGGCTGACTGCCTCCATGTAGCTGCATGAGCCAGGTCAGGGACTCTGCAACTTTTGAGGAGAAAAGTCTCAAATATGAACCAGTCATGCTGTTTCAATCTACATTACTAATGCACCATATTGCATAGCAGAGGAACTAACCCAGGATGGTTCTTATCATCAAGGTTACTTGTGAACTTTGCCTAACTTTAAACCTTTAATCTGATCCTTTGTTGGACTGGCAACATCATTTTGCTCTTTACTCACTAGGATAAGGGCCAATCTACAATGTTTTCCATGTAGAAATGAATATTTTGCCTTCCATCCTGTAAATGAAATCTCTTATTGCTTTTCTGAATTGCTACGTTGGCATCTTCTACTTGTGATGTCAATAGTGCACACAGACACCCACACACACACGCACATGTTGCCCTTCTTCCCTGCTCTCCCCTCTGATCTTAGTTATAGACCTCTAATTGGAGACTTGAACCTTGATTTTGAACCTTGTCTGATATGTAGTCCAGATAATTAAAAGGTGGACCACAGAGAATAATGGATGTCACACTTTGGAGGCTGATCTTTAACCTTTGGACCCTGGCTTCACTTCCAGGTCAGAATGCTGGGACCACTTTTAGAATTAGGATCCCTACAGTGTGGAAACACGCCATTTGGCCCATCAAGTCCACACCGGCACTCCGAAGAGTAGCCCACCAAGACCCATTATCCTACATTGATTACTCTAGACGTCTAACAAATGTACCTAGCCTACTTATTTTGAACACTATGGATAATTTAGCATGGCCAATTCACCTAACCTGCACATCTTTGGGAGGAAACCGGAGCACCCAGAGGAAACCCATGGAGGTACGGAGAGAATGTGCAAACTCCCCACAGACAGATGCCTGAGGCTGGAATTGAACCTCGACCTTGGCACTGCTGAGCCACCGTGCCACCCCTTGGAATCAAACAAATCAAACTTTCAATCTATCTTTCAGGCAAGATGTTACATCAAAGAGATGCCCTACCCATTGGATATAAAATAGTCTATGGCACTATTTCGAAGAAGGACTGGACGATTTTCTCCACTGACTGAGCCAGTATTCTCTGTCAATCAACAACATTAAAAACACATGAACTGGTTGTTATCAAACTGTTGCTTGTGAGATTTTGCTGTGACCAGGTTTTCTGCGAACTGCTAATGTCATGTGGCAGAACATTTGATCTTCCTCAAAGTCTCTGTAACAACAATTATCATGTCAGGGTACTCTGTAACTAGTTTCTAACATGCAATAAACTATATACTGGATTAGTGGTGCTGGAAGAGCACAGCAGTTCAGGCAGCATCCAACGAGCAGCGAAATTGACGTTTCGGGCAAAAGCCCTTCATCAGGAATAAAGGCAGTGAGGCAATAAACTATATCTAGTTAACTACAAAAGACCCTTCTAGATAGACCCAAAAATGGTATTCCTCTTCCGGTCATACGATTTCCTGCAATGACAGATAGTGGTAGTAATCTGCATCGTGAGGAGCAGCTCGCATAGTATAGTGAGCTGGTATGACCACACAATAAACAAAGTACAATTTAAATCACAAGGTTGTCATTTTGTGATGCCAAGTTTAGTTTCCATAAAAGGGACAAGGGAACCAAAGATATAGTTTATATTTTAGAACAGACTAGAGATATCTGGCCACAAATGAAATTGAGATATCCGAGCTTATATTTAAAATCATACACTGATGTTAGCCCTTTTTGGAATTAAGCCGAGCATTTCTTGTGTCAAATTCCATTCAGGTTTTTTGTCAGGGATTTCTATAACATTCAGTTGTGCATTAAATACAGACTCGGAAATTGCTTGGACTAGTATAACATAATGGAACATGCCAATTTGACAATTCCTTCATTATGTGCAAATGCTGCCTAATTAAAGGTGCAAAATTCTTTAAAGCTAATGATCTGTTTGCAGCTAACACACTGTCTGTTCCTCAAACAAAGCACTAGCAACTCCACGTGACATTAGCTCTTAGACTCCCCACCCTCCCCTTTTAACAAACCTGAGTATGCCACTGTGAATAATGTCACTTTTCTAATTAAATTTTCTTTTCCCGGTAAATGCCTTAAGAGGCGACAGCCTTAAACCTTTTGAACTTTGTTTGTAGTACAAAGAGCACAATTGGATAAAACACAATAATGGTTGAATCTGTTTTCATGGGCCATAATGAAATCCAGTGCGGAGGAAGGTGCAATCAATAAATTGAAATGACAAGTTCATAAATTAATTAATCCCTCAACTGAATGGTTGGAAGTAATCAATGTCTCTTTAAAAAGATTCAGGATTCGTTGGTATCTCTTGTGTAAAAGGAAAGCATCAATCTTCCCATTTGGGGATTTCTCTTGGACAACAAGTCTAATTGGCTTTTGAAACTCCGATGTATAATGCATAGTGTAAGATGATAATTGTATCAGAATAAACAGATTTTGGGCCACTTAATTATTTAAATATGGTGCGACATAGATCAAAGTTTCTCGAGGTATTTATTATGAACTTTAATGGTTTTGGTAATTTAATGTTTACTTCATTTTAAAGAGCTCGACTGAAGTGCAAGGAGGCAACCTGTTTACAAATTTCTCTTAATTACGTCATGCCCTTATGTAATAGAAGTTGATAGAAGAGAGAGGGGTGGATATGTGGAGAATGGTAACACTCCACTCCTCAATTTCTCTTCTTCCCAAGATCCACCTTGATTGACTACGCATCAAGGACCATCAATTCGGTGAAAGACACTCTTTGGTCGATCTGAAACCTGTTGGTCTTCCAGAAGAAGAAGTTGACCTCAACAGAGTGTTGCAGACTGGCACATTCTAAGGTCCAGGTCCAGACACTAAAGCCTGGGGCAGCTGCCACCAAGGTGCAGTGAAGGAAGACCACTGTTTGAGACTTTCTGCCAAAGTTAAATAGAGGCCCTTTCACTTATCGGATCCTCCCGCTGCCTCAAATGTATGTAAATACGATTTTGCGCAAGAAAGAAATACCTTTGGTTTGTTGGATAGAGTCAAACTCCAACATCAGTTTATTCCTTCATCTGCTGCTATAGAGAACCAAACTGCTTTAGTGACTTTTTATGTCTATAATGATATTTTTATGAATAAAATATATCTTGAAATAAAAAAAACTTGAAAAGCACCTCATACTGGGGATGGTGGGGTGGTCATGGGTCACAAATAGTTGCTTTTCCTGGTCCCATATAGCACATATAGAAGCAGAGGGGAACTCACTTCCCTTCATCTGGAAGGTGTACCACTTTGAAGAAGTAGCCACTGACAATCCTGGTTTTCCTGGAATTAAGGAACCTAGGGACGGAAATCCCTCCTCCCCAGAGAGACTGGGGTTCTTTTGAATAGCAATGCTAAAACATAGAATGTAGAACAATACAGCACAGAACAGGCCCTTTGGCCCACGATGTTGTGCCGAATATTTGTCCGAGCTTAAGCACCTATCCATGTACCTATCCAATTGCCGCTTAAAGGTCACCAATGACTCTGACTCTGCCACTCCCACAGGCAGCGCATTCCACACCCCCACCAGTCTCTGGGTAAAGAACCTACCCCTGACATCCCCCCATACCTTCCACCTTTCACCTTAAATTTATGTCCCCTTGTAAGCTCTGTTGTACCCAGGGAAAATGTCTCTGACTGTCTATTCTATCTATTCCCCTGATCATCTTATAAACCTCTATCAAGTTACCCCTCATTCTTTGCCGTTCCAATGAGAAAAGGCCTAGCACTCTCAACCTATCCTCGTATAACCTATTCTCCATTCCAGACAACATCCTGGTAAATCTCCTCTGCACCCTCTCCAAAGCTTCCACATCTTTCTTAAAGTGAGTACTCCAAATATGGCTTTACCAAGGTCCAATACAGCTGCAACATCACCTCACGACTCTTGAATTCAATCCCTCTGCTAATGAACGCTAATACACTATAGGCCTTCTTACAAGCTCTATCCACCTAAGTGGCAACTTTCAAAGATCTATGAACATAGACCCCAAGATCCCTCTGCTCCTCCACCTTACTAAGAACCCTACCATTAACCCTGTATTCCGCATTCTTATGTGTCCTTCCAAAATGGACAACCTCACACTTGATAGGGTTGAACTCCATCTGCCACTCCTCAGCCCAGCTCTGCATCATATCTAAGTCCCTCTGCAGCCGACAACAGCCTTCCTCACTATCCACAACTCCACCAATCTTCGTATCATCTGCAAATTTACTGACCCACCCTTTGACTCCCTCTTCCAAGTCATTAATAAAAATTACAAACAGCAGAGGACCCAGAACTGATCCCTGTGGAACTCCCATTGTAACTGGGCTCCAGACTGAATATTTACCATCTACCACCACTCTCTGACTTTGACCAGTTAGCCAGTTCTCTATCCAACTGGCCAAATTTCCCACTATCCCATGCCTCCTCACTTTCCGCATAAGCCTACCATGGGGAACCTTATCAAATGCCTTACTAAAATCCATGTACACTACATCCACTGCTCTACCCTCATCCACATGCTTGGTCACCTCCTTAAATAATTCAATAAGACTTGTAAGGCAAGACCTACCCCTCACAAATCCATGCTGGATGTCCCTAATCAAGCAGTGTCTTTCCAGATACTCATAAATCCTATCCCTCAGTACCCTTTCCATTACTTTGCCTATCACCGAAGTAAGACTAACTGGCCTGTAATTCCTGGGGTTATCCTTATTCCCTTTTTTGAACAGGGGCACAACATTTGCCACTCTCCAGTCCCCTGGCACCACCCCCATTGACAGTGAAGACGAAAAGATCAATGCCAACGGTTCTGCAATTTCCTCTCTTGCTTCCCACATAATCCTAGGATATATCCCGTCAGGCCTGGGGGACTTGTCTATCCTCAAGTTTTTCAAAATGCCCAACATATCTTCGTTCCTAACAAGTATCTCCTTTAGCATACCAGTCCGTTTCATACTCTCCTCTTCAACAATATGGTCCCTCTTCAACAATACGGTCCCTCTCATTTGTAAATACTGAAGAAAAGTACTCATTCAAGTGGAGAGGCCCTGGTTGCTGTTGGGATGGTATCTATCAGCCCAGGTTAGACGATCAGAGGTGAGGGCAGCACTGAGACCCATGATGACCATCCCTTTCCCTGCTGCCCAGACTCTACAGCAAGCCACACAGTTTTATCTATTGTGCAAGTCACATGTTGTCGGGCTCAATTGCCATTGGGTTAATACTACCTGAGGCAGGGTAAAACCCTTCATTGACCACTTAAGGGTCTCTGTTGTCAACAGTGTTGGAATCCCATACTCAGGCCTCCCTTGGTTATTCACCTTATCTATGCTTCTCATGAGTTTATAAACCTCTGTAAGGTCACCCCTTAGCCCTCGATGCTCCAGTGAAAATGTTCCAGCCTTTCCAGTCTATTTTTATATCTCAAACCTTCCATTCCTGGCAGCATCCTGGTAAATCTTTTCTGAATCCTCTCCAGTTTAATAATGTCCTTCCTATAATAGGGCGACCAGAACTGCACAAAGTAGTCCAGAAGAAGCCTCACTAATGTCCTGTACAACCTCAGCATGATCCCCCAACTCCTTTACTCGAAGGTCTGAGCAATGTAGGCAAGTGGGCAAAATGCCTTCTTAACCATTCTGTCCACTTGTGGTACAAACTTCAAAGAATTGTGTACCCGAACATCTAGGTCTTTCTTTTCTACAATACTGTCCAAGACCCTACCATTAATTGTATAAGTCCTGTCCTTGTTTGTATTACCAAAATGCAATATCTCACATTTATTCGAATTAGGGCAGCACCGTGGCTCAGTGGTTTGTATCAGGGACCCAGCTTCGATTCCATCCTTGGGCGACTGTCTGCTGGAGTTTGCTTGTTCTCTTGTCTCCTTGTGGGTTTCCTCTGGATATTCTGGTTTCCTCCCATAGCCCAAAGATGTGCAGGTTAGATGGATTAGCCATGCTAAATTACTCATAGTGTTCAGTTCTGGTTGCTTCATTTTAGGAAAGATGCAGAAGCTTTGGAGAGGATACAGAGGAGATTTACCATGATGTTTTGCCCGGACTGGAGGGCATGTCTTATGAAGAAAGGTTGAGGGAACCAGGACTTTTCTCATTGGAGTGAAGAAAGACAAGAGGACACTTAATAGAGATGTACAAGATGATGAGAGGCATAGATAGAGAGGATAGCTGGAGACTTTTTGGCTATCACAAGGGAGGAATATTTTGAGGTCACTGGGGGAAGGTTTTGGGGAGATGTCAGAGGTAGGTTCTTTACTCAGAGAGTGGTGGGTGCGTGGAATTCACTGCCAGCGGTGGTAGTAGAGTCAGATGCAATTAGGCACTTTTAAGCGACTCTTGGATAGGCACATGGACAATGAAGGGTATGTGGGTTAGTCTAATTTTAGCGTCAGATAAAAGGCTGGCACAACATCAAGGGCTGAAGGACCTGTACTGTGCTGTACTGTTCTATGTTCTATGAATGTGTAGGTTAGGGGGGTTAGCAATGGAAAATGCAGGGTTATACAGATAGGGTAGAGGAATGGTTCTGGGTGGGATGCTCTTCGGATGGTCAGTGTTTGAATAGCCTGTTCCACACTGTAGGGATTCTATAAACTCCATCTACCACTCATCACCCAATCACAATCTCTCTGTAATCTTAGATAGCCTTCTTTACTGTCTACTGTACCACCAATTTGAATTCACCTGCAAGCTTACTAACCTTGTCTCCTGTATTCTCATCCAAATCATTTGTATAAATAACAAACAAAAGTGGACCCAGTACTGATCCCTGCAGAACACAACTGGTCACAGGCCTCCAGTCTGAAAACAACCCTCCGCCATGACCGTCTGCCTCCTACCAGACTTGTTTCACATACTGCAACTGAACATCTGATACAGTTGTGTCAATAGATGGACAATTCATTGTTTTTTTGGTCAAGCTGCAAAGTACACAAAGCATATGATCCCTCCGTTTGTCTGATTTTACTTATGGAGCCATCAGTGAAATGAGAATCCATTTCCCCAATGTTCCAGAATAAAATAGTGCAGGATATCGAGCAATACATGCAACATAACTTATTTAATTCTATATTGAGAGGGTGGTGCTGGAAAAGCACAGCAGGTCAGGCAGCATCCAAGAAGCAGGAAAATTAATGTTTCAGGCATAAGCCTTTCATCAGGAATGAGGCTTGTGGGCCAAGGGAGCTGAGAGATCTCTCAGCCCCCTTGGCCCACAAGTCTATTCCTGATGAAGAGCTTATGCCCCAAACATCGATTCTCCTGCTCCTCGGATGCTACCTGACCTGCTGTGTTTTTCCAGCACCACACTCTTGACTCTGATCTCCAGCATCTGCAGTTCTCACTTTTTCCTCCTTATTTAATTCTATCTTTTCTTGGTTTTAATTTTACTGTAATGATAACAGAAATAAACCATAAATGCTTTTACAATGGCTCTTGGTCATTTCAAATATTAACAAAGTGACAATTGTTCATTGATTGCCTTCCTTTATGTCCATGGCAGAAACACACATCCACTAATCTTCAAACATGCTGAAGCAAAAATTGAGCCAGATTCAGCAACATTGTTATAAACACCAAGTTGTACAAGGTGGTTGTGTTTTGAAATGTTCCTTTTAATGTGAGATGAAACAGAACGTTCTGTGAAAGGGGTTGGTAAGTTTCAACTTGGAAATATGCCTGTGTAAATTGGGGAGAGGGTAGTGGCTGGGAGTTGTAAATGGACACTGATTGAAATGTCAAATGAGCATCTTAATGCCATCACAATCAAAGGTCAGTTGCATTAGGAAAAGCTGTGAAACACACTGAAAGACACACTACACTGAAGAAGAAGGAAAGCAATGTTTTGCGTTAACTACTAGACAGAATGCTGGTTAGAACTCAATTTGCTAAAGTGGGTTTCAAACTAGGGTCCCCAGCACAATACCCAGGTCTCTGAGCTCATGGTCTAGCAACAATACCACACATTTACTGCTTGAAAGGGAGGGAAAACACAGAAGGACTTTCGGGGATTTCAGGAACAGAGCGTCACTGAGGTGGCTCTTTTTTTTAAGATTCCCTACAGTATGGAAACAGGCCCTTTGGCCCAACAAGTCCATACCGACTCTCCGAAGAGTAACCCACCCAGACCCACTCTTGCTGGGGAGCCCTTGATCCAAAAAGCTCAGGCTGAGCAGAACAATTTTTGAAGGACACTGGGAGCTTTAACCTAACATCACAAGGACAAGTGAGTCTTTTGGAGATCTGGAAATATCTCAGAACTGTTCCTGTAATGCCGTATAACTGCCAGAAGTGCAGTGCACAGCATAACCTGTCGAGAGACGTACCTCAAATGCGTTAGTTAATTATTGCAAAAGCACCTTTTATTTAGTCTGATGTATTAGCTGCTGGGTGAGCAATGTTGGATCTATGTTGATTTTAATTTTTTTTACAGTATATCGTAAAGCATGAAATTCTGCCCTTCAGTTAATTCGATTGATCAGTGGGAAAATTAATCGCTTTTGAAATGTTATTAATCTCTGTGGGGATCACAACAGGGTATTGGAACAATGTGAAAATGAGAAATAAATTTCATTAATATGACACATTTCATAATTTCACAAAGCCCTTTGCAGCCAATTAAATACTTAAAAACTGTTGCAATCAAGTAACGTGCAGCAAGCTCTCTCAAATAGCAATGCAATAATGAGAAGATAATTTGCTTTACGCAATGTTACTGAAAAGAAAAAAAATATTGATCAGGGCCTCTGGGGTGGATCTCCTATTCTTACAGTCATAGTGTCATTTGGATGTACAGCATGGAAACAGACCCTTTGCTCCAACTCACCCATGCTGACAAGATGTCTGAAATTAATCTAGTCCTATTTGCCAGCTTTTGGCCAATATCCTTCTAAACCTTTCCTATTCATATACCCATCCAGGTGCCTTTTAAATGTTGCAATTGTACCAGCCCCTACCACCTCCACTGACAGTTCAGTCAATGCATGCATGCCCCTTTGCATGAGAAAGTTGCTCCTTAGGTCCCTTTAAATTTTTCCCCTCTCATTTTAAAACGATGTCCTCTAGTTTTGGACTCCTCTATCCTTGGGGAAAGACCTTGGCTATGACTCTCATGATTTTTTAAAGCTCTATGAAGTCACACCTCAGCCTCCAACAACACCAGGTTTTCGTTGGGTAACTATCTTCTTCAAAGGATCATTCAGAGTCAACAGAGAGAGCCAATTTGGTTTCTGGTCCCATCCAAAGTTAGAAATGTCTGTTTGTACTTCACTGAAAGGTCTGCTGAGGTTTTGCCTCTTTTTGTGCCTCTGGAGTATCACTTGAATTCATTCATTCATTCATACGCCTATTTATGTACTTCCTTATGTTTGAGGCAATGTTAGTATTGTATTGTTGCTAGACCATGTATCCAGAGACCCAGCGATCTCTCGTTTGAATCCCACCCTAGTAAATGGTAGAATTTGTATTCTATAAAAATCTAGAATGAAGCGTCCAATGATGAACATGAAACTATTGCTGAGTGCTGGGGAAAATCCTATCTGGTTCTTTAATGCCCTTAAGGGAGGGAAATGCCATCCTTACCTGGTCTGGCCTAAATGTGGCCAGAAATGTGGTTGATTCAATTTACTGTCTGGGCAATAAATGCTGGCCTAGCCAGTGATGTCACATTCTGTGAACAAATAAAATAAAGGTTTACAGTAAATAAATATTGAAACAGTTAAATTTGATCTAATTCTGTTTTGTTTGTCAAAAGCATTCGCTTTTTTAAAATCTCTTCTCTCACATCTTCAAATATTGTCTAGCTATCACCCATTGTTAATAGCTAACCTGAGAATGCAACTTTTAAAAAAAGGTTTTGTGATTTACATATGAAAGAAGTGAAACTTTCATGGTATTCAAACAGATGAAAGACTTAACAATCAATTTTTCAATGTATAATTTCAGTTACATCACACTAAATGTTTGCTATAAATTCTCTGTGTTAGGATTGAGCCCTCCACTATCACCTGATGAAGGAGCGTTGCTCTAAAAGCTAGTGTGCTTCCAATTAAACCTGTTGGACTATAACCTGGTGTTGAAAATGTGTTGCTGGAAAAGCGCAGCAGGTCAGGCAGCATCCAAGTAGCAGGAGAATCGACGTTTCGGGCATCAGCCCTTCTCCTGCTCCTTGGATGCTGCCTGACCTGCTGCGCTTTTCCAGCAACACATTTTCAGTTCTGATTTCCAGCATCTGCAGTCCTCACTTTCTCCTATAACCTGGTGTTGTGTGATTTTTAGCTTCACATTTAAGACAGAGATGAGGAGGAATTTCTTCTGAGCAATAAATGCTGTGAACAAATAAAATAAAGGTTTACAGTTAATAAATGTTGAAACAGTTAAATTTGATCTAATTCTGCATTGTTTGTCAAAAGCACTTTTTAAAAATCTCTTCTCTTCACATTTAAGACAGAGATGAGGAGAAATTTCTTCTCTGAGACGGTAGTGAATCTGTGGAATTCGTTACTGCAGAGAGCTGTTGAGGCTGGGTTTTTTAATTAATTCAAGGTTGATGGACTTTTGGTCTCCCTCCTCCTCATCAAACTACATTTCCACTGTTATCTCTCCCTCCTTTTCCCTTTGTTTCCCTGTTTCCCACTCTGACATCATTGACTTATCAGGTGGTAGTGTACAATTGACATTTGACAACATCCATTATCATGGTTGTGAGCCTGAGTAGTGAATTACCACAACCCATTCAATTGATGCACACATTTTCCTTAGCATTTTTACCATCAAGGTGAATTTCAGTAGAAAGAATCCAGCAATCATTTTCTTGATATATAATTTACTTTAGAGACCATCTGACATGAACACAACAACATGTACATTTCACACTTGATACCTATGCCAACTTGCATCATTTCTGCCTTCCCCCACCCAGGCTAAATAGGCCAAAGAATAACTTCTGCTTGAGATTGCAACATTATGTTGCTACCATATCATCCCAATCTATGACCAGCTTTGTGACTAATTCCCACAGTGAATTACATTTTGAATAATTCAGGCCATTAATGGATGGAAACGTACTCACTGTGGGTGCACAACTTTCTGATGTGATCTACTGGGAGACAAGTCATCTTGAATTGCTTTCATTTTGGATTTTCTTAGATGTCAGAGAAAGGTGACTAATGGATCTTGCTCGGAAATACTTTTCTATTTGTTTTTATCCTTTATTTTCCTGAGTTGGTAACCTATAAGAAAGAAAGCTATAAGAAACAATACTTTATTTGCAACATTAGACATCCTGGAGCTGCTGAAGTGTCCCTGTTGTGCTGTATGAAAAGTGACAGCCAATTTGAGCAAAGTCTCACAAACAGCAATGTGATAATGAGCAGGTCATCTGTTTTCGCAATGTTAATTGAGAGATATATATTGGCAAGCACCCTGGGGAGGACAACCCTGCTCTTCTTCAAAGTAATGTCTTAGAATCTTTTACTTCCACCTGCAAGAGCTGACAGGATCTTGGTTTAATGTGTCATATGAAAGCTGGCACCTTTCAGAGTGGCAGCATTTTACTGCATTTATCATAGAGTCGTAGAGAAATACAGTACGGAAACAGACCCCTCGGTCCAATTCGTACATACTGACCACATATTCTAAATTAATCTGGTCCTATTTGCCAGCACTTGGCCCATATCCCTCTAAACCCTTCCTATTCATATACCCATCCAGATGCCTTTTAAATGCTGTAATTGTACCAGCCTCCACCACTTCCTCTAGCAGCTCATTCCATACACGTACAACCCTCTGTGTGAAAAGGCTACCCCTTAGATCCCTTTTAAATCTTTCTCCTGTCACCCTAAACCTATGCCCACCAGTTTTGGACTCCCCCACCTTGGGGAAAACATGTTGTCTATTTAACTTATCCATGTCCCTCATCATTTTATAAACCTCTATTAGGTTACGCCTCAGTCTTTGAACCTCTAGGGAGAGTAGCCCCTGTCTATTCAGCCTCTCCATATAGTTCAAACTCTCCAACCCTGGCAACATACTTGTAAATATTTCTGAACCCTTTCAAGTTTCACAGAATCCTTTTTATAGCAGGGAGATCAGAATTGAACACAATATTTGAATACTGGCCTAACCGATGTCCTGTATAGCCGCAACATGACCTCCCAACTCCTGTACTCAATTCTCTGACCAATAAAGGAAAGCATGCCAAACGCCTTCTTCACTATCCTACTACTCCACTGTCAAGGAGCTATGAATCTGCACTCCAAGGTCTCTTTGTTTAGCAACTGTCCCCAGAACTTTACGATGAAGTGTACAAGTCCTGCCCTTGATTTGCCTTTCCAAAATGCAGCACCTCACATTTATCTAAATTAAACACCATCTGCCACTCCTCAGCCCATTGGCCCATCTGATCAAGATCGAAGCTGTCCACTACACCTCCAATTTTGCTGTCATCTGCAAACTTACTGAGCATACCTTCAACATTCACAACCAAATCACTTACATAAAGGTAGGGAGCAAATTTTGAGCCACGTTTCTGGAGTAGGACTCAAATCCTAAGCCTGTTTCAGAGATGACCCTACTACCAAATGAACCACAAATAGCATTCTGTGGTGGAAGTACAGTTGACTGAGCATAGTTCTGCAGTACTTTAGCCAAGAGCTATTCTTCTAGTTGGATTTTTGACAATAAGTGTCAGCAGGTATTGACTGTAAGCAATGCATCAACACCATCGACTCTGAGCCTGTTCTCACGTAATGTTGCTCTCATATATTTTCTCACCGAGGGTAGTGATTAATGGCAGTAAAAATACCCAATTTTCTCTTTCTCAGTCCTTCTTCGCCATGTTTCCCAACTTTATCTTAGCGTTTGAATCATTTAAACTTCCATTTATGCATCAGAGGATTGTGACAACTGTGACTTTCTTAAAATTATGACAACGTTTTCCCATAGGCATAGAAAACATATACAACAAACAATAAAATGGAACCGCAATCTAAAGAATACACACTCATCTGACTGCCTGAGTCTGGTGGCTCTCCAGTCCACTCTGACATACTTACTGGCTGACTGAGATGTTGAGCCCTGTTCTTACACTAAGATCATATCAACTACATGAAATGTGAGCTGTGAGTAATTATTTTTTTGGCCCCTGTGAAATTCCTTTGTACATACATTAAATAGTGTGCTATTCCAGGCGTTTGAAACTGTGCCAGTACCTAAGAGTGGCTCCCCCTGAATCCAAGTCAAAGCACGGACTCAGAAGTCTATCTTGAAACTTAAGCTATCTTGTGATAAAACGTCTCGAGCCTTTTTATGGTTGAAGGGCTGGAACTGAAACATAAACTAATGGACAGAACTTGAAGTGAAACATAGCCAGTCGTTGAAGGTAGGAGATCAAAATAACTCGAAGATGGTTTGCATGAAGAGGAAGTGTTCACAATTACTTAGGGTTTTGATGGAGCAAGTCAGATTTTGTCGATAAGTGGGTTAGTAATTTATGTTAATCAGGCTTAAAATAATGGTATTGAGAACTTGAGCCTTCCCCTTAATCGGCATCATGAAAAACAGATTGTTTAATCATAGTTTCATTGTTAACCCGATTCAGAAATGTTAGATGATATGAATATTGGTCTATGGTGTCCATAAAACCAAAGCAAGAACTGAAGCCAAAGTAGTCAAAGAGGAGGTATTTCTTTACACAAATAGTTGTTGGGATTTGGAAAGAATGCTGCATTGAATCAGATGCCACAGGATTTCAAAAGGACAGTGGGACATGATCATGAAAAAGCAGTTAATCAAGCTGGGTGAAGAACCAAACTGGGAAAGTGTTTCAATAAGCTAGCAGACGATTGATGGTCTGAAACGTATCCTTCTCAGTTATAATATTTTTTGATAATACATAAAATTGTGCATGATTGTAAAAGACAATTGAGAAAATTTAGGCCCCCTCCATCACATTTACATCCAATATTTATTTGTTGCCTGATCAATTTACCAGCAATATCTACTTCAATTTTCCCTCTGTTTTCTAGATATTCACTACACTTCATGTCATCCATTGTGTATGTCTATTTTGGCTACTGCAGTATTAGTCATGGCAACACGTTCCACTCTGAGCCAGATTGTTACAGGGTTAATTCCTACTCCAGGAACCTGATAACAAGACAGAGACTGACAACACACTCTGCTGTGGAATACGATATTAAACCAAATTTCCACCTACCCTTCCATCTGGATCTAAAACATCTATTGACGTTCATTTGGGGCAGCAGAGTGGCTCAGTGGTTAGCACTGCTACCTCACAGAGCCAGGGACCCGGGTTCAATTCCCACCTTGGGTAGCTGTCTGTGTGGAGTTTGCACATTCCCCCCTTGTCTGCGTGGGTTTCCTCTGGGTGCTCCGGTTTCCTCTCACAATCCAAAGATGTGCAGGCCAGGTGAATTGACCATGCTAAATTGCCCATAGTGTTAGGTGCAGGGGTAAATGTAAGGGAATGGGTCTGGGTGGGTTGCTCTTCAGAGGGTCGGTGTGGACTTGTTGGGCTGAAGGGCCTGTTTCCACACTGTAGGGAATCTAAGAAAAAAATGTAAAAGGGAACTCTCCCCAATATTATGGCGAATAATTATCTTTCAATAAACATTAGAACAAAATGAACAGTCATGTGGACAAGTGTGGATTCATTGATGAAAATCATTCCAGGTTTTTTAAAAGCAAACTGTATTTAACTGATTTGATTGAGTTATTTGATGAGGTAACAGAAGGAAGAGTAAACGTGAATTTCCAAAAAAGTGTTTGATAAGATGCTGGAATAGACTTACAGCAAAGGCAAAGCCTCTAGAGTAAAAAATGAACAGTAGCAACCTAAATAAAAAGAACAGGATGCACAAAGAATGGTTGTTTTTTAGACTTGAGGGAAATTTATGATGGGATTCCCAGGGGTCAGTGGTAAGACCACAACTTTTCATGCTATATAGTAGTGATCAGCACTTGAGTATACAGGACACAATTACACAAATTTGCATTTGTCATAGAACAAGGAAATTTTGCAAACTGTTAGGAGCACGTTGATAGAATTTGATAGCTGGTGATAAAGCCAGGCATGTGCAGATGGAATATCATGCAGTGGTAATATGGCAGATTTCAGAGGAAAGATTTCAGAGGAAAGGCAACATAACATAAAGGTTATAATTCTAATGTGGGTGCAGGAGTAGAAGGATCTGGGTGTGTATGAGCCAATATAGTTGAATATAGGGAGTGTGGTAAGTTGGGAAAGGAATTAGAAAGGCAGATGGGATTCTGGGTTTTATATAGAGAGGCATAGATTTTTAAAAAATGCTAAGTTGTGATCAAGCTTTCTACACATAAATTTAGCCTCAGCTGGACTATTACATCCAGACTTGGAAACAACATTTCAGGAAAGCTATACTGTCTTTACAGTAGTATCTATAGATTCTGTAGAAAAATTCCAGAGATGAGGGATTTCACTTACATGGATAGACTGGAGGCTGTTCTCCATGGAGAAGAGAAGGTTCAGAGGACATCTGAACAGAGGGATTCAAAATAGCAAGGTGTTTGGACAGTGTAGATAGGGATAAACTGTTTCCATTGTCAGAAGGATTCAGGGATACGAGGACACCAATTTATGGGATTGGTAGAAGAGGCAGAGGTAGCATGTGGACAAACGTTTTCAAGTAGGGCTTGGTCCCAACTTAGAATGCAGTGTCCAACAGCATTGTGAAGGCAGATGTCAAAAGGTAATTGAATAAAACCTGAAGAAAAGGATTGTTGGGTCACAGAGAAAGGGCAGGGTGTGGGACTAGCTACTTTACTATTCCAAAGTTGTATAAGATCAATGGGCTGTCACCATGCCATCCTTTTCTGAAAGCATATTACTTTGTCATCATATCATCATGAACACAGCACGTTTTGTGGAATCTTGCTGTGCATAAATTTGCTCTTACATGACAATAGTGAACTCTTTGGGAAATGCCGGGTTACAAAAGGCGATGTAGAAATTTTGAGTTTTCTTTACTGTTTCTTGTAACCATCGTTCTTTATTATGTGCTGATTTACTTCTTCATCTCCAGAATCTGGTGTTGTATCCAACTCAAAGAAGAATGTGTTTATTATGTATCTAAGTGAATCCATTCCTATCTGGGATCACAGCCATTATGTTGAAGGTGAAGTTGGGAATTAAATGGAACTGTATGACAGATGTGTTATATTAGCGAAATGTAAGTACAGAGGAGAGAAGCAGATGGAAAGAAGAGAGGTCAAAAATACAATTTTGACTTCACAGAACTTATTTTGTAATTTTGTGACCTTGGTCAGTTCTATTATGGTCTGGGTTATGTGAGAAACTATTAATAATCCTGTGGCATATCTGCAGTTATAGGTTGTCCTTTGAAAAGTGCTATCGGAGGAAAGATACTATACTATCCCTAGATTTATCTTATAAATATTTTGGTCTATTGAGTATATTCTTAAAGATAATCCTGAAACCAAATGGGGTACCATGTAGATGGTAAACTGGTGCCATGTTTTTATTCATTTAGTAATTTTATTTGATACTTGGGATATTTGAAGTAGATGTATTATCTTTTGGGTGGGGGGGGGGGGGTGGGGGGGGGGATGGAGTGCACAATCGACTGGTGATTTGGAATTCTTTTGTATGGTGTAGGTGGTGGGAAGTCAAAATATAGGGCCCCCCTTCACTGATTGTTCAATATTGCCCTTGTATGAAATACTTTAATGGTGTCATGAGTTTCACCATGGCAAATCTCTGTTGAAGAAAAGTAATAGAAATCCTGTCACGGGTGCAATATGGGAGACACAAGAAAAATTGAGATTATCACAAGTTTTGATATTGGACTATGACCTTGGCTTATTCACAGTGTCCTTGAGGGGAGAGTGTGTTGAATCAGGCTGCAGCTGCGCAGTGTTCGATAACCCCCCTCCTGGGTATCTACAAAGTAGCAGCATGGCTTAGAGTTGTGCAGCAATCATTAAACATATCCAGGCGAGAAATTTATTGCAAACTCAATTTCACAGAACATGCAATTTCCCTTTGAAACCACTGTTTGGCAACAGTGAAGGGGACTGTGAAACAAAAGATGGAATTACAATCATGGTGTATATATCAAAAGGAACACATTACACTTATCAAAATATTACAGCAAGTTTATAAAGGTTATACTAAACCTTAAAAAAAATTATTAGGCCCCACTCAACATACCATGGTCTGTCTCCAGTCACTCTGTAAGAAGGATGTTAGCACCTTTATCAAAGGTACAGAGGAGATTAATGAGAATGGTACCAGGGTATTTGCAACTTCAGTTGTCTGGCAATACTGGAAAAACTGCAGCTATCCTCCTTACAGTAAAGGAGGTTAAGGGAAGTTTTGATAGAGGTCCAAAGATATGCAGGCTAAGTGGATTGGCCTTGCTGAATTGCCCATTGTCTCCCAGGATGTGCAGGTTATTTAGATTACCCTTGGGATGTGCAGGGTTTCAGGGATAGGGTCGGGGGATATGGGTTGAGGGGTGGTGTGGACTCAATGGCCTGAACGGCCTGCTTCCATACTGTACAGATTCTATGATTCTGTTCTATGATCCTAGCTCTTTAAGTTTGAAAGTAGCAACTGATTCCTTCAACATCCTCCTAATTGCTCAAAACCTGTTCACCATTTGTAAAATACGGCAGGAGTGTGACAGAATATTTTCCACTTGTCTGAATTAGATATTAAAGGCATCAAGTGAAATGGGCAGCAAGCAGAAAAATGCCATTAAGAAAGAGGATCACTTATGATCATATTGACTTGGCTGAACTAGCTCGAAGGGTACAATGATCAACCCCTGTTCCTAGTGTCAGTGATTTGATGTTTCTCTGTGTGTGGTACCAGTAACACTCAAAACGTTCGACACCAACCAGGACTAAGCAGGTCACTTGATTGGCACTCTATTCACTACCTTAACATTCATTCTCTCCACCTCTGATACACTGTAGCATGCACTGCAACACCTCATCAAAGCTCCCTTAATAAGTGATCTCTACTATCATGGAAGAATAAGGACAGCAGATGCACAGGAAATCACTATCTGCATGGATGCCCCTTCAGCAACCCATGTCACTGTTCCTGCACTGTCACTGGGTCAAAATCATGGAATTCCCTTCCTAACAGATTGTGGTTGCACCTTCATCAAATGAATGGCAAAAGTTGAAGAAGTTAGCTCGCTGTCACCTTCTAAAGAGCAATTCAGGATGGGCGGTAAATCATGAAGACGTTGTGATGAATAAAGGCAAAATACTGAATATGCTGGAAATCTGAAACAAACACTGAGAATGCTGGAGAAACTTAGCTTATCTGGTGGCATCTGTAGAGAAAGAAATAAAGTTAAAGTTTCAAATCTAGTATGGCTCTTCTTCAGAACTCAAATTGTTGTAATCCAACTAATTGTAACACTGGATAAGTTACATTAATCTTTTAACAGACTGGTCTAAACATTTCTGACTGTACCGCTCAAGACACTCTGTAGCATTAAGATCCAATTTTGCAGCTATCTTTTCAAATGAAATGAAATCTCTTTCAACTCTGCCCTCCGTAAATGTCGGAACTAAGCAAAGATTTTTAATTAAATCCAATCCTTTCATGAATTCGGAATCATTACTGAGCTGTTTTTCTTGTTTCTTCCTTTGCTCGGAGCTTTTCACTAGCCAAGTCATGTTCACTCTCTCTTTACAATTCAAACTCTTTTAATTTTATTTTTCTTTCCATTATTTTATCATTTTATTTCTCTTCTCTTTCCTTTTTACTTCCCATTTCTTTCTCTTGCCAACTTGAGCTTTTCTATTTCCATTTCTCTTTTCTTCCTTTATTCTTGAAACTCAAAAGATTTTTTTTAACTTCAAACTGAACCTCAGCTAATTTTAGCCGTGACATATCAATTTCAGATATCCCCCAATTTAATTCCAAATGATTTGTTCAGGCACCTCAGCCTCACAAGATCCTGATTATAGTTTTACATTTAACATTTTTGCCAACTCTCTCAGTTTAGTCTTAGCTTAAGATTTTGAATTGTACACTATTGCATCTACCATTCCTAGATGTCTCAACAACAGTCAAAGCCTTTTTCAAAATTTCAAAACGTTCAATTTACTTCACAATAAATCCTCCTGTTTCTATGCTCAGTAGCTCCACACACCCATTTCTAAAGAGTCACGGATCTCTCTTAAAGTTAAACATTTTTGATCCACAGAGACTCCCCAGTTTCTTATGATACCAGCTAATAGCGGTATTAGATAAGAAAGATTTCGGAGTGAAACCTGGCTTGATGGACCATAAGTGTTTTTTTCTCCATATTTATCATGGAACTCAGTCACTGGATGTATTCACAAGAAGCCGCCAAGATAGGTTTAACAAAAATAAGATCAAAGTTTATTACACAAAAGAAAAACACCAATTAAAGTACACTGGAAAGAAAAGAAAATCTAAAGAAAATCTCATTCCAACCAACAGAGAGACAGATTCATCCTTTTTTACCCTAGTAACATCCTAAATGACTCTCTACCTTCAATGAACAGTCAACCCATCTCCAACATAAAGTTTCTTGATCCCGTAATCAGTTTATTTTCAGCAAATATCAATGCCTTCACTAGGTTTGCATTTGCTTTTTAGTTTACATCTCTCCTGAAGACAACTAAACAAGCTGCTAATTTAACTTAGATTAGATTACTTACAGTGTGGAAACAGGCCCTTCGGCCCAACAAGTCCACACTGACCCACCGAAGCGCAACCCACCCAGACCCATTCCCCTACATTTACCCCTTAACCTAACACTATGGGCAATTTAGCATGGCCAATTCACCTAACCTGCACATTTTTGGACTGTGGGAGGAAACCGGAGCACTCAGAGGAAACTCACGCAGACACAGGGAGAATGTGCAAACTCCGCACAGTCAGTCGCCTGAGGTGGAAATTGAACCCAGGTCTCTGGTGCTGTGAGGCAGCAGTGCTAACCACTGTGCCACCGTGCCGCCCAAACTTTAGCTCACTATTTTATAACTTGGGTTTCCTAAATTCATGTCTTGAACATTCTTCTAGGATGTCTTCCTCTCTGATACCCATAAGACTCTCTGATTTGGAGTTTGATTTTCAATAACTTCACAACACCTCAGGATTTCTGCCATAGCCTACACTGCTAACAATAGCATCTCTGCTGTTATGTGCCTTTTGTCCTAAGTGGGTCTGTTCTGACTCCTTTCTGTGTCATATAACTCAAGTTATCAAATCTCCTAACAGTAAGTAGTTAAGTAGTTGGCAGGTCATTCAGCTAAAATTGCATGACTTCTTGTAGACATTGTTTTGCACTCATTGTTCACAATTACTTTCTGACCTTATAAAATAGTGCCTTCACAGAACTGAAACTCAAATCCAGCTTTCCTCCTGTTCAGATCTCAATTCTTTAAGCAATAAGATGATATTACCAAGACTTATATCAAAATCAAAAGATCAAGTTTTGGAAGTAAAAATAGAAAATGCTGGTTATACTCAAGAAGTCTGACAGTATCTCTGAAGAGAGAGAGAGAAATTCCAAGAAACATTTCATACAGCATGACTTCCCCAAGGTGCTGGTAGAAGAGATAGCCAGTGTTTCCATTAAGTGTTGCCCCGTTGTTCTCCAAAATGAAACCACCAACTTTTGTTTTACTCATAGAGACATAGATACTTGCAGCATGGAAACAAGACTCTTTGCTCCAACTTGTCCATGTCAACCAGATATGCTAAATTAATCTAGTCTCATTTACCAGCATTTGGCCTATATCCATCTAAAACCTTCATATACCCATCGGATACTTTTTAAGTGATGTATTGTACCAGCCTTCAACACTCTAGTGGATGTATCTACTAGAGAAGATGCAAAACTTGAGCTACTCTTGGGAAATAAGGTAGGGCAGGTGACTGAAGTGTCAGTGGGGGAACACTTTGGGGCCAGCGACCATAATTCTATTAGTTTTAAAATAGTGATGGAAAAGGATAGACCAGATCTAAAAGTTGAAGTTCTAAATGGGAGGAAGGCTAATTTTGACGGTATTAGGCAAGAACTTTCAAAAGCTGATTGGGGGCAGGTGTTTACAGGTAAAGGGACAGCTGGAAAATGGGAAGCCTTCAGAAATTAGATAAAAATAATCCAGAGACAATCTATTCCTGTTAGGGTGAAAGGAAAGACTGGTTGGTGTAGGGAATGCTGGATGACTAGAGAAATTGAGGGTTTGGTTAAGAAAAAGAAGGAAGCACATGTCAGGTATCCCACAGAGTGGGGTATGAAGTGCTGTGAAGAAGGCAAATGGCGTACTGGGCTTTATTGGTAGAGGAATTGAGTTCCGGAGTCCTGAGGTCATGTTGCAGTTGTATAAGACTCTGGTGCGGCCTTATCTGGAGTATTGTGTACAGTTCTGGTCGCCATACTATAGGAAGGATGTGGAGGCACTGGAACAGGTGCAGAGGAGGTTTACCAGGATGTTGCCTGGTATGGTAGGAAGATCGTATGAGGAAAGGCTGAGGCACTTGGGGCTGTTCTCATTGGAGAAAAGAAGGTTTAGGGGAGATTTGATAGAGGTGTACAAGATGATTAGGGGTTTAGATAGGGTTGACAGTGAGAACCTTTTTCCGCATATGGAGTCAGCTGTTACTAGGGGACACAGCTTTAAATTAAGGGGAGGTTGTTATAGGACAGATGTTAGGGGTAGATTCTTTACTCAGCGGGTTGTGAGTTCATGGAATGCCCTGCCAGTATCAGTGGTGGACTCTCCCTCTTTATGGTCATTCAAGCGGGCATTGGATAAGCATATGGAGGTTCTTGGGCTAGTGTAGGTTAGGTAGGCTTCAGTCAGCGCAACATCGAGGGCCGAAGGGCCTGTACTGCGCTGTATTTTTCTATGTTCTATGTTCTATGTTCCTATGTTCTATCAACAGGATAGATCAAATAAATCCTTAGAAGAGTATAAAGGTAGTAGGACTATACTTAAGAGAAGGCAAAAAAGGGACACGAGATCGCTTTGGTAAATAGGGTTAAGGAGAATCCAAAGGGTTTTTACAAATACATTAAGGGCAAAAGGGTAACTAAAGAGAGAATAGGGCCCCTCAAAGATCAGTAAGGCAGCCTTTGTGTGGAGCTGCAGGAAATGGGGGAGATGCTAAATGAGTATTTTGCATCAGTATTTACTGTGGAGAAGGACATGGAAGATATAGAATGTGGAAAAATGTGAAAAATGTCCATATTAGAGAGGAGGAAGTGCTTGATGTCACTTCAAATGCATAAAGGTGGATAAATCCCCAGGACCTGATCAGGTGTACCTGAGAACTCTGTGGGAAGCTAGAGAAGTAATTGCTGGGTCTCTTGCTGAGATATTTGTGTTGTCAATAATCACAGGTGAGGTGCTGGAAGACTGGAGGTTGGCAAACGTGGTGCTACTGTTTACAAAAGGTGGTAAGGACAAGCCAGGGAACTATCGACCAGTGAGCCTGACATCAGTGGTGGGCAAGTTGTTGTGAGGGACAAAATTTACACGTATTTGGAAAGGCAAGGATTGATTAGGGATAGTCAAATGGCTTTGTGCGTGGGAAATCATGTCTCACAAACTTGATTGGGTTTTTAAAAAAAGTAACAAAGAGGATTGTTGAGGGCAAAGTAGTGGACGTGATCTATATGGACTTTGAGTAAGGCGTTCGACAAGGCTCCCCATGGGAGACTGATTAGCAAGGTTAGATCTCATGGAATACAGGGAGAATTAGCCATTTGGATACAGAACTGGCTCAAAGGTGGAAGACAGAGGGTGGTGGTGAAGGTTGTTTTTCAGACTGGAGGCCTGTGACTATTGGAGTGCCACAATGATCAATGCTGGGTCCATTACTTTTCGTCATTTATATAAATGATTTGGATGTGAGCATAAGAGGTATAGTTAGCAAGTTTATAGATGACCAAAATTGGAGGTGTAGTGGACAGTGAAGAGGGTTACCTCAGATTACAACAGGATCTTGATCAGATGGACCAATGGGTTGAGGAATGGCAAATCTAAAAGTTGAAGTTCTAAATTGGAGAAAGGCCAATTTTGATGGTATTAGGCAAGAACTTTCAAAAGCTGATTAGAGGCAGATGTTCGCGGGTAAAGGGACAGCTGGAAAATGGAAAGCCTTCAGAAATGAGATAGCAAGAATCCAGAGAAAGTATATTCCTGTCAGGGTGAAAGGAAAGGCTGGTAGGTATAGGGAATGCTGGATGACTAAAGAAATTGAGGGTTTGGTTAAGAAAAAGAAGGAAGCATATGTCAGGTATTGACAGGATAGATCAAGTGAATCTTTAGAAGAGTATAAAGGAAGTAGGAGTATACTTAAGAGGGAAATCAGGAGGGCAAAAAGCGGACATGAGATAGCTTTGGCAAATAGAATTAAGGAAAATCCAAAGGGTTTTTACAAATATATTAAGGACAAAAGGGTAACAAGGGAGAGAATAGGGCCCCTCAAACATCAGCAAGGTGGCCTTTGTGTGGAGTCACAGAAAATGAGGAAGATACTTAATGAATATTTTGCATCAGTATTTACTGTGGAAAAGGATATGGAAGAGAAAGACCGTTGGGAAATAGATGGTGACATCTTGCAAAATGGAGAAAGTGAGGACTGCAGATGCTGGAGAGCAGAGCTGAAAATGTGTTGCTGGAAAAGCACAGTAGGTCAGGCAGCATTCAAATAAAAATAAATATATAATGCGGGGTCAGTCGGTTCCGTAGACAGGTGCTGAGGAAGGAGATGTGGCTGTGGTAGCGAGTCTGTTTGAAGGTGTGGCTGAAGAGCTTCAGGGCAGAGGAGATGACCTGGGGTGTGCAGTGAGAGAGGGATTCACTGAAATCCTTGTAGAGGGAGGAGGAGAGCTTCCTCATGGAAGGCATCCTTGCAAAAGGATTCGCAGTAGGTTAAAATGTTCGAGGAGAAAGTGAGGACTGCAGATGCTGGAGATTAGAATTTTAAAAATAAATATATAATGCGGGGTCAGTTTTAAAAATAAATATATATTTTTCAGCTCTGATCTCCAGCATCTGCAGTCCTCACTTTCTCCTCGAACATTTTAACCTACTGCGAATCCTCTTGCAAGGATGCCTTCCTTGAGGAAGCTCTCCTCCGCCCTCTACAAGGATTTCACTGATTCCCTCTCTCACTGCACCCCCCAGGTCCTCTCCTCTGCCCTGAAGCTCTTCAGCCACACCCTCAAACAGACTCGCTACCACAGCCACATCTCCTTCCTCAGCACCTGTTTACGGAACCAACTGACCCCACATCTTGCAAAATGTCCAGATTACAGAGGAGGAAGTGCTGGATGTCTTGAAACAGTTAAAAGTGGATAAATCCCCAGGACCTGATCAGGTGTACCCGAGAACTCTGTGAGAAGCTAGAGAAGTGATTGCTGGGCCTCTTGCTGAGATATTTGTCTCATCGATTGTCACAGGTGAGGTGCCGGAAGACTGGAGGTTGGCAAACGTGGTACTACTGTTTAAGAAGGGTGGTATGGACTAGCCAGGGAACTATAGACCGGTGAGCCTGACCTCAGTGGAGGGCAAGTTGTTGGAGGGAATCCTGAGGGACAGGATGTACATGTATTTGGAAAGGCAAGGACTGATTAGGGATAGTCAACATGGCTTTGTGCGTGGGAAATCATGTCTCACAAACTTGATTGAGTTTTTTGAAGAAGTAACAAAGAGGATTGATGAGGGCAGAGCAGTAGATGTGATTTGTATGGACTTTAGTAAGGCGTTCGACGAGGTTCCCCATGGGAGACTGATTAGCAAGCTTAGATCTCATGGAATACAGGGAGAACTAGCCATTTGGATACAGAACTTGCTCAAAGGTAGAAGACAGAGGGTGGTGGTGGAGGGTTGTTTTTCAGACTGGAGGCCTGTGACCAGTGGAGTGCCACAAGGATCGGTGCTGGGCCCTCTATTTTTTTGTCATTTACATAAATGATTTGGATGCGAGCATAAGAGGTACAGTTAGTAAGTTTGCAGATGACACCAAATTTGGAGGTGTAGTGGACAGCGAAGAGGGTTACTTCAGATTACAACAGGATCTGGACCAGATGGGCCAATGGGCTGAGAAATGGCAGATGGAGTTTAATTCAGATAAATGCGAGGTGCTGCATTTAGGGAAAGCAAATCTTAGCAGGACTCATACACTTAACGGTAAGGTCCTAGGGAGTGTTGTTGAATGAAGAGACCTTGGAGTGCAGGTTCATAGCTCCTTGAAAGTGGAGTCATAGGTAGATAGGATAGTGAAGGAGGCATTTGGTATGCTTTGCTTTATTGGTCAGAATATTGAGTACAGGAGTTGGGAGGTCATGTTGCGGCTGTACAGGACATTATTAGGCCACTGTTGAAATATTGCATGCAATTCTGGTTTCCTTCCTATCGGAAAGATGTTGTGAAACTTGAAAGGATTCAGAAAAAATTTACAAGGATGTTGCCAGGGTTGGAGGATTTGAGCTATAGGGAGAGGCTGAACAGGCTGGGGCTGTTTTCCCTGGAGCATCGGAGGCTAAGGGTTATCGAGGTTTACAAAATTATTAGGATAAATCGGCAAAGTCTTTTCCCTGGGGTGGGGGATTCCAAGCGAGAGGGCGTAGGTTTAGAGTGAGAGGGGAAAGATATAAAAGAGACCTACGGGGCAACGTTTTCACGCAGAGGGTGGTACGTGTGTGGAATGAGCTGCCAGAGGATGTGGTGGAGGCTGGTACAATTGCAACATTTAAGAGGCATTTGGATGGGTATATGAATAGGAAGGGTTTGGAGGGTTATGGGCCGGATGCTGGCAGGTGGGACTAGATTTTGTTTTAATATCTGGTCGGCCTGGAAGAATTGGACTGAAAGGTCTGTTGCTGTGATGTACATTTCTCTGACTCAATGACTCTATGACTTCCTCTGGCAGCTCATTGCATACATGCACCACCCTCTATGTGAAAAAGTTGCTCCTTCATTCCCTTTTAAATCTTTTCCCTCTTACCTTAAACCTATGACCTCTAGTTTTGGGGTCCCCTACCCTAGGGAAAAGACCTTAGCTATTCACTCTCTCCATGCCCCTTATGATTTTATAAACTTCTGTAAAGTCCCCCCTCAGCCTCTGAACCTCGAGGAAAAATAGCTCCAGCCTATTCAGCCTCTTCCACAGAGAACATTCTGTGAAAGAGCCAACACAGATTACCATGAAAGTCCAACCATCTCAATCTCACCCTCAAATCACCACGAGTTATCTCTTTTTAATGAGAGGGTAGTGCCTGGTCTTGGAATCATAGAATTGTACAGTATAGAAGGAGGTTACTTGGCCTATCTTATTTGTAAAAACTCCTGAATGAATTGCCCAGCTAGTGTTCTGGGACTATAGTATCTTTCACTTCAATCTCTGGGTGCTGTTGGCTTCTATGAATGTTTCTATGGATGAAACTATATTGTAAAGGGTTAATTGTATCTTTCCTCTAACTATAACCTATTATACATGTGCTTAGTAGCTATGTCAAAATAATATCAGATCACATAAAACTGGACTTGAATCTGTAGTGTTCCAGAGATGTCCTCTCTCACCATCTCTTATGTATGGCTACTATTTCATAAAAAGTTGTTGATATTCACCAATAAGAAAGTGGTCCACCTTCTCTCAGCAACTCTGACTCCAACCCCCTGCCCCCGTTTCAACAAAGCCAAGGACATTTGAATTTTCCTAATTGATTTAACAAGAGACCCTGTCAAAGAGCTTAGATAAATCAAAACAGACTGAGGCAGCAATGATTCTGCTGTCAAGAGCGACAAGCCAGACTGATGGACAGAATGAGACAATGTCTGAAACTGGATTAGAACCAAACTGATTTGAGACAGTATTGAATTCCTGTGAAAATCAGTGACTAAAGGGAGTTCAGTCAAAAAGTGCTTAAAATCACAATTATTCCCATGCTTGTGGATTGCTCTACCACCTGATGAGAAAAACCTGAGGCACAGTAAAAATTGCTATCAGGCATGGAGTTGGTGTTAAACTTGTTTCAGTGACCACTCTTGCCTCTTTTGGGTTGGTTAGCTCAGTTGGCTGGATGGCTGGATGCCAGCAGGGTGAGTTCAAATCCCACAAGTGTTGACTTTGCTATGAAAGACTCTGCTTCACCCATTTGAGGTGTAGCGATCCTCAGGTTAAACCACTACCAGTCATCTCTCTCTAATAAGACAGCAGCCCCATGGTCTGGCAGGAATATGGTTCTTCTAGTCTTGTGTCTGAGTCGGAAGGTGGTGACTTGAGAGATCTGAATAAAGAACCTTTACTGACAGTCCAGTCTGGTACTGAAAGAGTACAGCATTTTAGGAGATATTGTTTTACTAAATTCAATGGTAATTAAAAAAAATCACAGTTCATCCTCCCTGCATGGTTGACTTAAAATGAACCCATGCCAATACTTAATGAGTAGAGGAGTTCCTTGTGGTGTCCTGACCTATGCTTATTCCTCAACCAATCTAAAACCAGATTATCTAGTCAGTGTCAGGTTGCTTTATATTGGGGCTAGCTGTATATAAATTGGCAGTAGTGTTTTCACAGTAAAATGGACCCAGACTGACCAGGAGTTTCTGGACTTGGAACATAAGTTCTGAGGTAAACCAGGTTCAAAAACACTTGTACGTTACACTTCAAAATTGCTTTATTGCATGCAGCATATTTGATGTATTGGGCCACACAAGGTGCGATACAAATAAATCTTCTGGAAATCTTACTAAGTGCAGGCTCATAATACTTCAATGAAAATGTTACTTCAGCCCTATTAATTTGGAACAGCCCTATTAATTTGTAGTCGATTTGATCGGGAACTCTTCCATATTTTTGGGTTCAAGTCATTTAATCATGTCCAGAATTGGAAGAGGATGTCCTGATATTCTTTCAACCCCACAATGATATTCTTTGGTCGCACAGCCTCTTGAGTACTGCCCAATGCCAAACAGTCAGATTTCCCACCAACCCAAAATCACTACCTGCAAAAGAAGCAGCGCACCTGCCAGTGCCTTCCAGTAGATGGCAGCCTAACCCCGCCTAAACCTTTCAGCCTTTCCAAGCCGAGCCAATGCTGACTTACTGTTGAAAAGAGGGGAACATGTCACTGAAGCTTTGTGCCTTACACTTATCAGGACAAAAACAAAAATGTTGAATTTCAAACCCCCATCATAACAATTTATACCACAGGAGAAAAGGACATTAGTTGACCATTGCTGGTTGCTAACTTTGCTAACTTCTGAGACACTTTCCAATTGGGCACCCAACTAACAATACAGATCGTTCTGCTATAACACACGTGTTGTCAGCGCGAACTGTCTGTAACGCGATTGACCAGAATTGGATATTGCTTGGATAATGCAAGTTTTTTACTGAATGGCTATTGCGATTTTCTATTAGCAATCTTCTACAGCGCGATTTTCTATAGCACTAGATTGCTGAGGAACACAGACGTCACGTTATAGCAGAACAACCTGTACAAACAAAAGAGGAAGTACCATATTTTGGATATGGCCTACTCTCTGCCTTCACAGTCAGGGAAGCCAGCACAGTGCAATGCAAAGGGCTACAATGTATGAAGAAATCTCATGCTTTTGTCACATCGTCAACATGAAACGTAGAATGATTCCAACAGCAAATTAGCTTGTATATTGATGCTTTAAACTGAACATATAAGAAAAAATGAGTTAACTTACATTATTAAGGCATTGAGTTCTGGAAATATACAGTGGGAGTCTTTAATGTTGTTGTTCAATATGCTGTGAATTTGCTTAGAGCACAAGGGTCTCATACATCCCAAATGAGGTAAATATTGATTTAAATCTTAATTTTGCTTATTAAAAATAGGAGAAAATAGGAGTTTTCTTATTAACCTGGGCTAGCTAGAATATGCTTCCACTTTATGACCTCAGTGCTTGCATTATAATGGACCTCCAGTGTCTCCTCTTTCCGATCCGCGGCATTTAAGAAATGCATAGGAGGAAATATGATGTCAGCTTCTTTGTCTTCACCTGTCGATACAATTGCTGAATCTGTAGTTAGTATTTCACAGACACATATTCACGCATTCACTCCATTCAGCATCTGGATGAGTATTTAAAATGCTGGGGCATAGTACGGACGAAGTTTCGGTAAACTGCATAGTGTGGTTTGGTGCTTGTTGATTGGCGTATACACAGTGGGCTAAATGGCCTAATGCTGTATGAATCTAAAACTCTATGATATACATATCATTGAACATAGAACAGGACAGCAGAAACAGAACCTTCGGCCCAACATGTCTATGCTGACCATGATGTCATTCTAAACCACCATGGGGTGGCACGATGGCGCAATGGTTAGTACTGCTGCTTCACAGCACCAGGGTCCCAGGTTCAATTCCAGCCTCAGGTGACTGTCTGTGTGGAGTTTGCATATTCTGCGCGTGCCTGCGTGCGTTTCCTTCAGGTGCTCCAGTTTCCTCTGACACTCCAAAGATGTGCAGGTCAGGTGAATTGGCCGTGCTAAATTGCCCATAGTGTTAGATGCATTCGTCAGAGGGAACTGGGTCTAGGTGGGCTACTCTTCAGAGGGTCGGTGTGTACTTGTTGGGCCAAAGGGCCTGTTACCATGCTGTAGGGAACCTAATCTAAACCCATCTGCCTGCACAAGGTCCATATTCCCTGCCTGCTCATGTGTCTGTCCAAATGTCTCTTAAACGTTGCCATCATACCTGCTTCTACTAACTCTGTTGGCAGATACCACCCTTTGTGTAAACAACTTTCCTCGCACATTTCGCTCTCATCCTAAGTCCATTGTCCAGAGTGTTTGACATTTCCACATTGGGAAATAGACTCAGACCGTTCATGCTATCCATGCCTCTCACACTTTTATACACTTCTATCAGGTCGCTGCTACCATCCCCGCCCCACAATCTTCCAAGACTCTAGTGAAAACAATCCAAGTTTGTCCAACCTCTCCTTATAGCTAATACACATATTTACATCTATACACTGAGATACATTGAGAGAGATTCATACCCCCTCAGTTTTAACAAGGTATTCACACACAAATGCACATAGCTGTTCACCAGTACAGGGTGGAATTTAATGGTGTCCCCATCCTGAGGCTGGTTTAATGGTGGGACTCAGATGGGAGTGTGATAGATGACGATTCTGCCACCTCGCAGCTTGCATATCAATATCAGTCTGTGGAGGGGATATCCTGGCAAACCTTACCCATCCTGCTGCCAACTGAGGCTTGAAGTGAACAGAAAATGCTAAACAGCTACCTTAACCGAGTGGGATGTGCACATTCACCAGGTGTGCCTGCATGAAGCAAATGAGTGTGGTTCCTATGGGAGATACCCCATTCAAAACAGCACATACCTATTGAATGCCAATCCCCCTTTCATTTGCAGTCACCCCCATTACTGCCCAACATCACTCACCTGGAACCATCTTCCACCTGGGGCCTCCCACACCTGGGGCCTCCCCCCGCCTGGGACCTCCGTCACCTGGAGCCTTCCCCCCACCTGGGACCTCTGTCACCTGGAGCCTTCCCCCCACCTGGGACCTCCGTCACCTGGAGCCTTCCCCCCACCTGGGACCTCCGTCACCTGGAGCCTTCCCCCCACCTGGGACCTCCGTCACCTGGAGCCTTCCCCCCACCTGGGACCTCCGTCACCTGGAGCCTTCCCCCCACCTGGGACCTCCGTCACCTGGAGCCTTCCCCCCACCTGGGACCTCCGTCACCTGGAGCCATCTTCCACCTGGGTCATCCCTCACCTGGAGCCATCTTCCACCTGGGTCCTCCCCCACTTGGGTCCTCCCTCACTTGGGGCCATCATCCTCCTGGGCCATCTCTCACCTGAGACCTGGCATCCAGCGATGATCCAGAGCTCAGGTTGTTAGTGCATTGGTAGCAGCTCCCATTTCCCAGTGGTGCAGCAGAACAAGAGTTGTTGATCCCAGGGTCTTTCATCTGGGAGATAGCCCAGCATCTCTTACCAAATGCTGGAATGTCACTTTGTTGGTTTTCTTGAATAGACATGATGCAGTATTTCCATTGTTTCTCCAACCACTGGATGAGATCACAGTTATCTCCGTTAAATCCACCAGCACATGAACACACACCCACACCCATACACACACACACACGCACACACAAAACACACCCACATCAACACACACATTGACACAACTACACACTAACACACACAAACCTCAACACATATACACAAACAACCAAACACACATAGACCAATGCACATATCAACACACACATACACTCATGTGTACACACACATTTGTAAAAATTCTTAATGACATAAATTCACTAGCAGAGATACATACCAGACAGAATTGCAAATGCATGCACATGTAAACATGTGTACACACAGGTGTTCATACAAACGGGCGAAAGTGAGGATGGCAGGTGCTGAAGATTAGAGTCGAGAGTGTGGAGCTGGAAATGCACAGCAGGTCAGGCAGCATCTGAGGAGCAGGAGAATCAACGCTTCGGGCAAAAGCCCCTTGTCAGGAAGGGCCAAACACCAACCAACCCCACCTCCCTGTGGCCGAACACTTCAACTCCCCCTCCCACTCTGCCAAGGACATGCAAGTACTGGGCCTCCGCCACCACCACTCCTTAACCATCTGACGCCTGGAGGAAGAATGCCTCACCTTCCTCTTTGGAACCCTTCAACCCCAGCCAACAATGTGAGTTTCACCAGTTTCCTCATTTCCCCTCCCTCCCCCCTAACCCAGATCCAACCTTCCAACTCAGCACCACCCTCATGACCTGCCCTACTTGTCCACCTTCCTTCCCACCTATCCACTCCATCCTCCTCTCTGACCCATCACCAATACCCCCACCAACATCTACCCATCACGCTGTCAGCTACCTTCCCCCAGTACCACCTCCCTGAAGGGCATTTGCCCGAAATGTCAACTCTCCTGCGCCTCAATGCTGCCTGAGCTGCTGTTAGTACAAATGTACATGCCATCACATGCACACACAGTTGTACAATTCTATGCACACATGTGTATGTATTCATACAAGCACACTCACAGTCACATGTGCACACTTACACCCACATTGAGCACCCTGTCTGTGAATTAGTGTTCTGACAGCATAGCTAACAGTACATTAGTATCTGAATTGAGGTAAGCCATTTAGCTTCTTCACGTCTGCTGTACCGTTCAAGAGGAACATGACAGTGGCCTGAACTCTACCTTCTGCCTACCCTGATATCATTGACTTATTTGTTCATCAAGAATTTCAGCACTGCTGTCCTAAACAACCCCATATCCACCATTCTTGGGGTTGGGTGACAGGGTGGGGGACAAGAAAAGAATTCCAAAGACCCACCAACATTAGGAAGAAAGAAATTCTCCTCAATTCTGTATCGAGGATGACCCCTTATTTGTGAACTGCCTTCCCTAATTCCAGTCTCTCTCATGGAGAGCATTGAGACCTGTGTAGTAACTCAACATTGTCCTATAGCTAAGAGTGTTCTGACACACTGAGGGATGCTGTACCTTTGAGGTTGGCTTCTCTTGCCTCATGCCTTTTGTACGGTATCATTAGCCTGAAGTGGCATCCCTCCCTCAAGGAGCCCCCCATGGGATTTCCAGCTTACAAGCTCATGAGCATTCCTGACAATGAAGCCTAGCTTCCACAGCATGCTCATCGGTTCACGCCAGGGTCTGTGGGCACTGAACAACATGTTCAAATTGGAAGAGGAGGTGGTATAGTAGCCCCCGAGCACCTTAAACCCCCATAACGCTGCTTCCGTTCAGTGACATGTTTCTAACACACTGCTACAGAGAGGCCGGGAGGGGCTCTCCTTCAGAGCTGCTGATATTCACTTTGTGCCTGCAATGGATCAATGTCAGCAGAGGTGCACTGCTCAGGTCACACAGTGACATGGCTGTAACTAGTTATTGAGTGCAGTGTGCATGTACTTGACTATATATTCCACTTGGCGAAGATGTGAGAAGAATGGAGTCAGAGCACTCACTCTGCCTTCAAGGACACAGCTTACACTTTATATTTAAAAAAACAACAATTTGAAGATGAGCCTTTAGACAATGAACAACAGGCTACAAGTCAACTAGAACATGACTTTGTTATGAAGCATCATAAAGATACACTTTGCTCTTTTACCTTGGTTTCAGGATTCATGCAGTATACTTTACGATATATACATTAGGCTCTTAATTCCTCTGCACCATTTACTTAAAATTACAAGGCCTTTGTTATATTGCCTTCTTCGCATCATATGAGTGCACTGTGCTGCATTGACGAGATTACACAATTACTGTCTCAGAATGAATTTTATTCATTACCTTTAACCATCATTACACACAAACACACACAGACGCACATGCACACACACACGCACACACAAACACACACAGACGCACATGCACACACACACGCACACACAAACACACACAGATGCACATGCACACACACACGCACACACAAACACACACAGACGCACATGCACACACACACGCACACACAAACACACACAGACGCACATGCACACGCACACACAAACACACACAGACGCACATGCACACACACACGCACACACAAACACACACAGACGCACATGCACACACACACACATACACACACACCCACACAAACAGCCACACACACGCGCGCACACACACGCGGAGACACGTAAAATGCAATTGTTAGGAATACTTGTCTAAAGTGGCAATTTCTTTCAGGTTTTCGATGATGTACGTGAACTACTTTCACCCTTCATAAACATGGGCTCACCCAAATCTCTGCAGCCAATTTTAAATTCGCATCATGCCCTGTTTACCCTTCAATTCTTTGCTTGCTAACTTGCATTAATTCTCAGTGAGAAAACATTTAGTTTTAACCCATGCTTGTTTATCAATCTCACCATAGCGTCATCACTCCCATCTCTCCTCCAGCTTTTCAACACGTCTGCATTCCTCTCATTCCAGCATCTTGAGTGTCCCTGCCGTTAATCATTCCAGTATTGGAGGACATGCCTTCAGCAGTCTGAATCCTAAGCCTGGACTGCTTTCCCAAAACATCATGCTCTCTTCTCCTTGGTGGCTCAGTAGTTAACACTGCTGCCTCACAGCACCAGGGACCCAGGTTCAATTCCTGCCTTGAGTAACTGACTGTGTGGAGTTTCCACATTCTCCCCGTGTCTGCGTGGGTTTCCTTCGAGTGCTCTGGTTTCATCCTACAATCCAATGATGTGCAGATTAGATGAATTGGTCATGCTAAATTGCCCATAGTCAGGGGTGAATACGGGGAATGGGTCTGTGTGGGTTACTCTTCGGAGGGTCGGTATGGACTTATTGGACCGAAAGACTTGTCTAATCTAACCTTTTAAGATCCACCTTAAAACCTACCTCTTTGACCAAAGGTGTGATCATGTATCTTCAACCAATTCCTTAAATGGTTAAGTGTCAAATGGAACACCACTGCTCTCGGTTAGAATGGTCTGACCTTCTTGTCATTTGCTATTTCAATACATCATTTTGTTCTTCTGTCACATTTCTGTCATCTGCCTGTTACAATGTTCCAGAGAAGACCAACAGAAGTTTGAGGTTCAGCACCTCATTTCCCACTTAAATACCCTTTGGCTTTCGGGACTCAGTACTGATGTCCACAAATTCAGAGCATGAACACTGTCTTCCACTTTGATTGTACCCTTTTCTAAACCTCTGCCCATCCCAAACCTCCACCAAGCCCAATCCCACCCTAGGTCTTTTTCTGCATGGGTTTGACCTCTGCAAAATGGAGCTAGTTTCATCCACTTACACCTAGCATCAACACCTATTTGTATCTATGCCTCTCCTCTGCTACCACCAGCACTGCCTTTATATTTCTTTCTATTCACACCATCTGCTCCAACTACCCTTCCTCACCCCTTTGTCAGTTGCGTGAATACCACCATCTCCCAGCCCCTTTCTGTTGCAAACTTCCACAGATGCTGCTCGATCTGCTGAGTTTCTCCAGCACTTTCTTTTTTTATATATATCATTGGGTAGCTAATGCTCCTATGAGGTGCCCAGGAATGTTTCATTAAGTTGAAGGTGATATGGACTACAATTGTAAGTTGTTGTTGGGAGGTAATGTTGCTGACTCTGAACCACTCTTGTGATTGGCTCTGATCCATAGACTCAGTAGACTCCACGTTTGCCAGCTTAGAACCAGCAGCCCCTCAGGCGACATTGAGGGGAGCGTGCCGCAATTTTGCAGAACATCCACTAGGTGGGAGTGTTTCATTTTTCAGCTGCTGTCTCTGCTATGCAATGGATCAATGTCGAGAGAGTTTGCCCTGATGCGGTCAACTCATTGACATGGCCATAGCTTGCTATTGAGTGCAGTGCGCTTGTACCTGCTCAAGACACATTTATCTTGTAAGGGACGTGTTGAGTACAATCAGCAGTACGAACACGGAAGGGCACTGTGACTCTTCCCACTGTCTGGGTGATTTGAGCACTCGGTGCTGTCACTGTCCTATTTGTTCAGCCCTTTCAGTCACAGTGTAACACAGCAAATGTGCAGTAAATAAACACAAGCGGCCTCTCAGCATTACATCAACTGAACAGTACACGTTCAAAAATAACTTTGTTTATCCTACTTGTTTCAAATGTGTTCATCCCTCCCAATTGGTAGCAAAATGGAAAATGTGTGTCTGTGTTTTTTTTAAACATGAGCCACCTTATGTATATTAACATGTAAAAAAACCAGGCGTCCAGCGGTGAGGATAAGGCTGTAATTCAATCTTGACAGGGTGTTTATTTACTGACATTTGTAAACAGCACAGGCCTCAGTTTCCTGGCATGCAGCTTTGCCTGAGACCCTGGATTGAGTTACCGCCTATGAACTGACTATCAGCTGTCCCTTGTCCAGTATCTTTAAAGCCCAACTTTTTAACTGCAATACAGGTGCTGTATAAATTTAAATGGTTGCTATTTTATCAGGCACTTTCTCATGGTTTCCACATAAATTACGGCTCAGGAACCACATTAATTCCTGACGCTCAAATCATATTGAACCCGGTGGCTAAGTCTAAAGATACAAAATCTCATCCATGTTAACCAGTAAAAAGTCCACTAAGTCCTGGGCTATATTTCAATCCCATTCTCCTCACTGCACTCCTCAATCCTTTCAACCTCGCTGAGACAGCATTTCATGATCTCTTAGCCCTGATTGCCATCTCAAAATCCTTTCCAATACTTTATTCCAGAACACAATTAGTCTTCGAGTTAAAAAAGAACTCCCTTCTAACATCGTCATTTACTTCTTCCCTCCCCTCGTGTTGGCATCAATCAGCCTTCACTAACGTTTGGTACATTCAGAAAAGGAAGGTAGCACTGGTAGCTCAGCGCTGCCTCACAGTGTCAGGGACTGGGGTTCGATTCCAACCTTAGGTGACTGTATGGAGTTTACACATTCTCCCCATGTCTGCGTGGGTTTCCTCTGGGTGTCTTCGTTTCCTCCTTCAGCCCAAAGATGTGCAGGTTTGATGGATTGACCTTGGAAAATGCAAGGGTGGGGTGGGATGCTCTTTGGTGGGTCAGTATGCACTTGATAGACTGAATGACACTGTAGGGATTCTATAAACATGCTTGCGTTAAAGTTCCTTTCCCAATCAAGAACAAAGAACAAAGAAAATTTACAGCCCAGGAACAGGCCCTTCAGCCCTCCAAGCCTGAGCCGGTCCAAATGTACTGTCTAAACCTGTCAGTCAATTACTAAGCATCTGTATCCCATTGCTGTCCATCTACCCATGCATTTGTCCAGACGCATCTTAAATGAATTTACCGTGCCTGCCTCTACCCCTCTGCTGGCAACGTGTTCGAAACACCCACGACCCTCTGTGTGAAGTACTTACTGCGTGTATCCCCCTTAAACTTTCCACTTCTCATCTTGAAAGTGTGACCTCTCGTTATTGAATCCTTTACCCTGGGAAAAAGCTTGTCTCTATCCACCCTGTCTATACCCTTCATGACTTTGTAAACCTCAGTCAGGTCCCCCTTCAATCTCCTTTTTCCTAGTGAAAATAAACCTAACCTACTCAACCTCTCTTCATAGCTAGCACCTCCCATACCAGGCAACATCCTCGTAAACCTTCTCTGCACCCTCTCCAAAATGTCCACATCCTTTTGGTAACGTGGCAACCAGAACTGTACACAGTATTCTAAATGCGGCCGAATCAATGTCTTCTACAATTTTACCATGATTTTCCAGCTCTTATACTTAATACCTCGTGCAATGAAGGCAAGCATACTATATGCCTTCTTGACCACTCTATCCACCTGTGCAGCAACCTTCAGGGTACAATGAACCTACACTCCCAGATCTCTCTGCCATTCAACTTTTCCCAAGGCTCTTCCGTTCATTGTATAATTCCCTCTAGAATTAGTCTTGCCTAAATGCACCACCTCACATTTGTCTGGATTGAAAGCCATCTGCCACTTTTCCACCCATCTCTCCAGTCTATCTATATCCTCCTGTATTCTCTGACAGTCCCTTATGCTTTCTGCTACTCCACCAATCTTCGTTTCATCTGCAAACTTGCTGATCATACAAACAGTGCCCTCTTCCAGATCATTTATGTATATTACAAACAACAGTGACCCCTGTGGAACACCACTGGTCACCTTTCTCCATTTCAAGAAACTCCCTTCAACTACTACTCTCTGTCTCCTGTTGCTCAACCAGTTCTTTATCCACCTAGCTAGAACACCCTGCACACCATGTGAATTCACTTTCTCCTTTAGTCTACCATGGGGAACCTTACCAAAGGCCTTACTAAAGTCCATGTATATGACATCAACAGCCCTTCCTTCATCTATCAACTCGGTCACTTCCTCAAAGAACTCTATTAAGTTGGTAAGGAATGATCTCGCCTGCACAAAACCATGTTGCCGATCACCGATAAGCTCATTCTTTTCTAAATATAAATAGATCCTATCCCGCAGTACTTTCTCCAGCAACTTTCCCACCACTGGTGTCAGGCTCACTGGTCTGTAGTTACCCGGAATATCCCTACTATCCTTCTTGTACAGGGGGACAACATGAGCAACCCTCCAGTCCTCCGGCACCTCACCTGTATTTAAGGATGCCACAAAGATATCTGTCAGGGCCCCAGCTATTTCCTCTCTTGCCTCCCTCAGCAACCTGGGAGTGTCAGCAATCAGAATGTGAAAAAACTTTAATTGTGATAGGACATTTCACTTGCATTTATTTAGTATTTCAGGGCTTTCAATGTACTTCATAGCCACTTTGTAGGTGCACCCACTGCTTTATTGTGGAAGGCTGCAGCAAAATTGTGCAGATCAAGGTTCAACGACAACATCTGACAACGTTTATAGACGTGACCCTTAAGAGGTCATTGTTGATCCGACATCCAGGATTCTTTGCAATAATGACGGGAGATCTTTCCTTCCAACTGAGAGGGCAGAAAGAGTGTACTTGACAATGTCCAAACCAACAATGGAGAGACCTCACCAAGCAAGCTGCACTCCCATTTCCCACAACCCTGTCTACCAGGTTGGCACTTCGATTCACTCGGATCTTCTTTTGGGTGGATTTGCTGCCACTAACCCTTTTTGCAATAATTGAAAGTCACCAGATTCAACTCAGTCATCAGTGAAGAGACAACTACTGGCCCCAGAGTCACCATGTCACAGACGGACAGCAAAGATGAGAAGGCAGGGCCATCATAGTGACTTCAGTTGGTACAGGAATCAAGCCCACTCTGATAGGTATCACTGCAATTCAAACCAGATGGCCAGCCAACTGAGCTAACTGACCCTCAATTTAAGGGAGTGCACTAGTTGTACATGCCAAAGAATTAACCAACAATAATCAGTGGTAGAAGAGGCATCTACTTGAATAACAATAATAGGAACGTATCAGTGATGTCATTAGAACAAAGCTAACATTCTGGAAGCAGCTTTTTGTATGAGAAATAATGAAATCTGAATTCACTTTGAAACTTCTGGAATTAAAAGCTAGCCTAACAGCAACCATGTCATTGTATAAAAGCCTATCTGGTTCCCTGATGTCCTTTAAGGAAGGACATTTGTCCTGACCTTACCTGGGAGAATGTGAGGACTGCAGATGCTGGAGATCAGAACTGTGAATAAGGAAGGCTTATGCCTGAAACATTGATTCTCCTGCTCCTCGGATGCTGCCTGACCTGCTGTGTTTTTCCAGCACCACACTCTTGAACCTATCCTGATCTGGTCTGGCTTACATGTGACTCCAGACCCACAGCAACGTCTTTGACTCTGAAATGGCTGAGCAAGCCACTTAGCTCAAGGGATGGGCAAGCAATGATGACCCTGCCAGCAATGCCAACTTCCCAGGCAAGAGCTAAGCTAATAATGATTAACGACATTAATATTAGGTATGTGACATTGCTATTTCATGAGAATTAATAACCAGATCCATGTTATTTAGCTGTACAATTGATTAACAACAAGAAAGAACTTAAGTATTTTAAAAAGTAATGACGATCTTAAACTTAGCTAACACATGGAGAGATATGTTTGGAGTGGAATTTAAGAATTTTCATCAATGCATGATTAACATTTTGTTGTGTTCCCTCATGGGACATGGATGTCACTGGCTGGGCCAGCAGTTATTGCACATCCCTAGTTGCCCTAGTACTGTAGGCAGACCGACATCACATATCACATTATAGAGTTAATTTGGGGGGGGGGTGATCATAACAAGGTATCCATGAACAAATGGCTTTTAAATGAATGGGTAGCTGGTGATTATCAATTGTGCTTAACATGGTAAAAATCTTTGGTGCTTTGAATTGCCGCAGACTCTTCGTCCACTGTTGCCTAAAGTCAAAGTCTTATAGTTAATGTTAGCATTTCTTTTCTCTTATTCTCAACCAGTGAGGTAATGTACACTTTCCTTACAGTGACAATAGTGTGTTTTTGATTCACTTCCTCTTCATCTTCATCTCCGTCTTTCCTCATACTAATAGTAATTTCTTTGATTTATGGGAAGGCATTGACCTAGTGATATTATTGCTGGGCTATTAATGCAATGACCCAGATAATGTTCTGGGGATCTGGGTTCAAATCCTACCATGGCAGGTGGTGGAACTTGAATCCTATAAAATTCTGGAATTAAAACTCTAATGATGACCATGAATCCATTGTCGGTTGTTGGGGAAAAAACCCCATCTGGTTCACTAATGTCCTTGAGGGAAAGAAACTACCATCCTTACCTGGCCTGGCCTACATGTGACTCCAGACCCACAACAATGTGGTTGACTCTTAACTGCCCTTTGAACAATTATCAATGGGAAACTAATGCTCGCCTAGCTAGTATTACCCTCATCCTACGAATAAATAAAAATCATATAATCTTCCCACAGCAAAAAAAGGTTATATGCATCTGTGCAAAGGTATTATTCACATTTATGCAGTGCTCAGTCCTACCTCAGGACATCCCAAGCACTTTGAACCCATTGATATGCATGAAAAGAACACATTGTTGTCATGTCAAAACTGTTACAATCAGTTTACACACAGCAGAGTTCCATAAACAGCAATGAGACAAGGACTAAATAATCTGTACTCGAGACATTTGTTGAAAGGTGTACATTGGCCAGGAGATCAGAATGGTGCATTGACATCTTTTATGTCTATCTTAGAGGCAGATAGTCCCTTGGCTTAACATCATACCTGACAGCTATCATCTTCAACAATAGCACACTTGCTCCACAGGAGCAAGCATGGGTTGCTTGATACACATAGTGAGATGTGTATCCATAACCTCCTTACTCAAACAGTGACCATAGAACTACAGTTGACAGAAGGGATATTTTAACACATGAATGGAAAATCTAATAACTGGTGAAAATGGAACTGAAACTTCACTGTTTATGAATGTGTGATTAACCCAGTCTACAGCATTTAGTCTGTGATTACAGACAAGTAGTGGAACAAGTCTTGAGAACCACAAACTACTATTTCCTTAGATTACTTGTTGAAACAACATTTAAAAAAAATGTTAACTGTCAGTGAAGTAGCTAGTTTGGAAATTTCCTCAGCAAAAAAATGAAGAGGCAATGTGTATCAGCACATCAGATGTCATCCTGTTGAACTTAAGAAGACCATTTGACAGAGCAACATTAGAGCATGTAAAATGTACAGAGGTTTTCAAAAAGAAGTGACAATCAATGAGTGGGAGAGTAGTAAGGTACGGAGGGAGAAGAAAGGGGAATAAAAATACTTTTAGGCATTAATGATCTTTCATAAATTTAAGACGTCCCAACACAATGACAAGCAATTAAGTTATTTGCAAATTCGTCACAGTTGCAGTGTGTGAAACAAAGTAAGATCCCACTGATGACCAAATACTCTCTTGCTTGGCATTGACTGAGGTAAAAATAATGAGCAGGACATTGGGAAGAATTACCCATTCTTGAGAAGTAATGCTGAAGGATTTTGTATGTCCGCTTATGGGATTTGGCTTCTCATTCAGACAATAGCAACTTGCTCTGTATTCAATTGGAGTGTTAGCTTAGATTTTGCTCTCGCGTCCCAGGTATTGGACTTCAAGCCGCATCCTCTTGAGTCTGAGAGACTTTGTTGGGACAGAGTTAAATAGGGCGTTACTGTGCTGTGGTCGTGACTTGACTCTGAACTATTCCACTGTGAGACATGGCTGCCTGCGATCGAATGTATCCCAGACCCCAATCACAACAACTCTCTTTCAAAAAGCATCGGAATTTGCACAGCAAATGTTATCCTAATTGCTAACATTGTACTTAATTACCAGTGTGACATTAAGCTTGGCTGTTTTATTGGTTTGGTGGCTAATTGGAAACTATCAACATGGATGGGATTTTGTTAGCATTGTATTTTGCACGAAGGTCTCATACAGTTGAAACTATTAACAGTTTTATGTCCAGGTTAATTTCCCTACACTTTGTAACTGATCAATCTGACAGCATGAGAGCCAATCAATATCTAATCAGATAATCTTGACACCACTTAATGGGGATGTAGCTAACAGGGACATACATTTATAGGGGACAATTTGCCAGACACCAATTGATTGTTCAATGTGCACAAGTCAGTACTAATAAGTTTTGCTGATTGAGGAGGATCTAACAATGGGGAATACTTCATTTCGCCCAGGAGGGTAAATAATAAATTTTGTTGGCTCTCAAATAGTTGGATTGGGCCAAGTTCAACAGAGTTCAGTCCTGACAGCCAAACCCTACAGGTCAGAGTTGAAGCCCATTAACAGCTGTCCTCTAGCCTGGCACTCCAAACCAAACAAGCAGTGGTGAGAATGGTGTGTTTCAAATAGGAGTAGTTGCCAATTTTTGTATATCATTAGAACAAGAATCATACTGTTAGATGCAACTCCAGCAAGCAAAGAGGGTGGGCACAAGAAAGGGGGCCAAGAAGCAAATACGATTGGCTCCCAATCAATTGTGTGTACTGTTCTTTCTGGACTTTAACTTTAAAAAATGTTGTAAAGAGCTGCTTACTGTTTTCCCACTTACCTAGTTCAGTTTGGAGGTTTAGGGAATCAAGTTTATCAATGTGAATAGTAACTCCCTTTTAATTACTGTCTTGTAAACTGCCCACATGAAGACAGACAGAAGCAGAGGACAGAACCTCAGGCTTTCGCAAAGTAGTCTGGAGCTAGGAGACATCCTCAGTCCCCAGTATACCCACAGCCCAGTGGCTAGTACATCCACAAATCACCTGCTGGTTTCTGCTGGGCTCCAATCTGGGCTGTGGGAGGGTGGTCTGCTACTAGGTAAGATCAGCTGGAGGTGTGGATTTGTTAGAACATCGATTCAGGGTACCCCTGTCTAACACCCTACTAATCCAGCCTTCAATCCCTCTGCGCAGTACAGGGTAAGTTCCAGCCAGGTATTCCTATACATGAAGGCAGCCAGCTTTCATTTAACTCCAACCTTTGAAAGAATAATCCATTATCCTTTTTCGGTCATCTTTTGCTGCACTGCATTGTATCCCACTACAATTGGACATGTACTGAAGATCTGCTCTCATGGATATTAATCAGTTCAGAAGCCATGCAAACCCGTATCCATCAGCACAGTCATAATCTCTATCATCCATTGAAAATCTTCACAGCCTTTGATATAATTTAATGATCCCCTGGTGATTTCACATGTACAACATGACAGGGAGTATTTTTCTGTGAAGGATCTTGTTTTCAAGTTTCTTGCACTCTCACTCTGTCCAATTTAAAACACATAGCCTTCCAACTGTTCATTTTAATTTACAGTGGCTTGATCAACATGTTAAACTTCATTTTGGATTAAAGATTTTTTTTGGAAGAAATTATCGGTGCAGACATTCAGTGCGCAGTCAAAACCATATTCGTAATTAGCACACCCTTACGCCAGCACCTCGGCTTTCAATGTTGGTGATGATATAAAAACAAACATTTCAGATGGTAGGTAGTTGCTTTACAGAGCAACGGGAGTTAGAAACCAGTGAGCAGCAGTTAAGTGAGCAAAATTAAAAACATGGCTGAAGAAAGGACTGTTCAGGGGAATTTTGGAAATAGAAGGGGAAATAATAAGGAATGAACACTGGCAAAGGAATGTCAGAATGTCAGAGTTTAGTCACAGAAAACCCAGTGGTGAAGCTAATGAAAATGTTTGAGGAAGACTGGGGTGATGGGTTTGATTTGATTTGATTTGATTTATTATTGCCACATGTACCTAGGTGAAAAGTTTTGTTTTGCATGCAGTACAGACAGATCATACAGACAGTGTGTCAGGGCAATAGAACACAGAGCGTGGAACAGTGTTACAGCTTCAGAGAAGGTGCGCAAAGAGTGAGATCAATATTAAATTTAACATTTAAGAAGTCCATTCAGAAGTCTAGTAACAGCAAAGAAGAAGCAGTTCTTAAATCTGCTGCGTTGTGTGTTTAAGCTTTTGTATTTTCTGCCTGATGGAAGAGGTTGGAAGCAATTATAACCGGGGTGGGAGGGATCTCTGAGTGTGTTAGCTACTTTCCCCAGGCAGCAAGAAATATAGGTGGAGTCATTGGATGGAAAGTTGGTTTGCGTAATGGACTGGGCTGTGTTCACAACGCTCTGTAGTTTCTTATGGTCCTGGACAGAGCAATTGCTGTGGCAAGTGGTAATCCATGTGGGTAGAATGTTTCATGTTTAGGAATACAAGACCAGAGGAGATACAAAGCCAGATCTCCCTGACATCGTGGATGTTTTCAAATTTAAGAGCGACAGTTTTTGAGCTAACTTTCCAGGGTAGAATCTTGTAGAGTTTGGTGAGAACAGTGATAATGTGCCTGTGGGTCCTGGTGAAGGGGACAATGCGAATAGTGGACTTCTAGAAGCTTTGTAATTTATCAAGGGTCAAAGCAGCCAGACCATCAAGAAGAATATTACAGCAGCAAGTAAAGAAATGAATAAGAAAGGACTTGCATTGATTAAATGCCTGAACATGCATTTAGATCCCCCCAAGGAGCCTCACTGCAGTCTAATCAAACATAAATCGACACTCAGCTACAAAAGATGATACAAAGCTGGCTGACTCAAAGCTTGGGCAAAGAGGCAGGTTTTAGTGTCTTAAAAGAAAAGATGTACCAAAAGGCAAAGGGTATAAACGGAATCCCATATATTTGGCAATACTTTGAGAAATTCAGTAGCTTTGCTTCCTGCAGGATACTGCTCCAGCGATGACAATGGCATGCATTTACATAATGCCTTTTCTGTAGCAAAATCTCACGGGCGCTTTACAGCAACATGATCAGAAACCAAACTTGTGACACAGAGCGACTCATCGGGATGCTAAAAAGAGGAAGGGATAGGTAGATAGACAGAGAGATGTAGAAGGGGAATTATAAATGTTAGAAAATAAACAGCGTGTCAATGGTGGAGTGATGCAACCTTAGGATGCACAAGAAAGCAGAATTAGTGAAATTGCAAATGGTTGTGGGTTGAAGGAGGTTAGATTGATGGAGTGAGGAGACTATGGAATGATTTGAAGATGAGAATTAAAATATTCAGGCATTTCCTGCTGGGAAGGACATGTAGGTCAGGCAGCACAGGGCTATGGGGGCAAGTTAGGATACGAGCAGCTGAAATTTGGAAAAGGTTATGTACATAGACAGTGAGAGGTTAGAGCTCTGTCCGCAACCTACTGTTGGAAGAGTAAAGCTAACAAGACAGATGAGCTGAGGCAGCTGGAGATGGGTGATATTACAGCGACTGAGTATGGCAGACTTGGTGAAGGAGAGGACATGGAGAGGGACCTCAGCAAGCCAAGTTTGTGATCACTGAAATAAAACAAAGAACTGTGTATGGTGAAGATCTGAAACAAAAGGTAACAGAAATTGCTGGCAAAACTCTGCAGGTCTAACAGCATCTGTGGAGAGAAAGCAAAGTTGATGTTTTGATTTTGATTGTCCTTCTTCAGAACTGGATGGGAATAGTCTGTTTCAGCTTCAGACAGTGACCAGACAGAGGGACGGAGTTGGTAGATTGGGAACTAAGTTTGTGTCTGTGATGATAAACAATAGAACCATGTTATGGGGAAAAAATTGTTTTCAACTGATGCTGGATTTTGGGCAGGCAGCTTGGTAAATCAGAGGTGCTGTCTGACTCGAGAAATTTCAGAACCATCTGGGATGTTATCCTGCAGTTACTACAAACCAGTAAGAGTTGAATAACTCGAATGGAAACATATAAATGCTGCAGAACACTGAGCACTTTCAGTCAGAGTATATCATGCAGACCCACATGTAGAGTGCAGGATTAAGCAAATAAATAACTTAATGTCCTATCAGAATATCAAAATTACAAAAATGAATTGGACATTGGATTTCTACTGATTTGAAGGATCTGACATCAATATTCGCTAAATTTCATGAGTAATTTTGATCTGAATAAATAAAATGACAAGCCTAATTACCAAGATGTTTTCTTTTGATAAAATAAGCCTGGCCTTTTTTTCAAAACAGTGTTGCTGCTTGTCTGTTTTCCACTCTTCCACTGCAGGATCAGCGGTAGTAACTGCTCGAGGGTGGGGAATGGGTTATGATACTTTTAAGTGACAGTGGCAGTGGAATGTAGTTTGAGACCAGTCAAAGGGAGACAGCCTCAGCTGCTGTCTATGTGACATTCTGCCACTCGAGCAACAAGACATGATGAAAGCCCTTTCGACAGAGAACTTTCTTTGACAAGAAGGCGACAGGTCTTGACCTCAGCTGGCTGCTGAGCTCTCTCATACAACTCCGAGAAAGCCTCTGCACCCACTGCATCTTAATTTGAATCCAGGAATCTTGAAGGAAGAATAAAAGTGAAACTTTTTTTTTTGAAAAAGGAAGTCACATTTGTGATTGCACCTATCGAAATTGAGGAAGTTATTCCACTGTACATATTATTTATGTGTGCATTATTCATATTATTTAAAGATAGACTGCCAATCTAGCGCAACAGAAAAATAGAAATAATTTATCTTTGCATAAAATATTATATTGTATTGAAATTTTCCCTCTTTTCCCAACGTGAACAAACCTGCGTATTAACAGTGTAAGATGACTCATTAAAAACATTGCATAATTAAATGATTTTAAAAATATTGTTGAAACGAGAAAGATTTGCTGAAATTTTTCATCTTGCATGTATCAAGACAAATATAAGACTGCTGAAAGGTTATTAAATCAAGAATTTATTTTCTTCTCATGAATGTTATTATCATTGGCGACAATGACTCGTTAGTGAGTGTGATTGTCCACCTGGGACAGTTCGTGTCACTGGTCATGGGTTCTGTAGGTCCTTGTGTAGCTGATGAACCTGACCGAATAGCACCATCTCTGACAAAACATTTGGTAGGTCTTTCCAGAAGATAGAACAAGTCCATGGCCTTGAGATCATGACCTTTCCCTAGTTCCTTCTCCCATGCTATGTCTTGTCCAGGTGTTCTTGTAGTATTGTGGCCCTTCATATAGGAATTTCCTCAAAGTCGGTTTCTTCTGAACAAGGATGTCCCATGCATTGACATTTCAAAGGGGTCTTTGAAATGCTTCCTTGTTCTTCCTCTGGCTTGAATACCTTACTTGAGCTGGGTGAAGATGATTTGCTTGGCAGTCAGACTTCAGGCCTCCTGAGCACATGGCTGGCCCCAGCAGAGTTGGTTTCATGTTGGCCATGGTGCTTTGGTTCTTTCAGGAACACTGATGTTTATATGTCAGTCCTCCAAGCTGGTTTGGAGAATCCATCTCACACAACATTGATATTTTTCAACAGTCTTGAAGTGAGGTCTACATGTTATAACATATGGGGAATGTCTGAGGACTCTGGGTCTATATTCGATGGGGTTTAGAAGGATGAGGGGGGATCTAGGTGAAACATACAGAATACTGAATGGCCTGGACAGAATGGAGGTTGGGAAGATGTTTGTATAGGTAGCAGAAACTAGGACTTCGAGGGCATAGCCTTAGAGTAAAGAGAAGATCTGTTAGAAAGGAGATAAGGAGAAACTTCTTCAGCCAGAGAATAGTGAATCCATGGAATTCCTTGCTACAGAAGGCTGTGGAGGCCAGGTCATTGATTGTATTTAAGACTGAGATAAACAGGTTCTTGAGTATCAAGAATATCAGGATGTTTGGGGACAAAGTGAGAGAATCGGGTTGAGAAACTTATCAGTCATGATCGAATGGTGAAGCAGACTTGATGGGCTGAATGGCCTAACTTCTGTTCCCATGTCTTATGGTCTTTTGGTAGTCCACATTTAGGAGTCATATAGAAGAGTCAGAAGGATGACTGTCATACGCACAATGATCTTGGCATCAACAGGGATGCCATGGTCATTGAAGACTCTCATCCTTGGACTTCCAAACATAGTATCTATAAATTGGATGCACTATTGGATATCTGAATAGAAGTCATACTTAGATGAGAGGTGACATCAACCTCAGATGAGAGTGGGATGTAATTCTGGTTGGTAAACTTGCTCAGACTCTTTCATGAAGACAGAAATAACTGAAAGAGTTTACATAAGCACCTCACAGCTTCAGGAAATGTCAAGTACCTACAATCAAAAAAGTTCCGGTTTCATGTCATTGCTGTTGAAATGAAGGAAACAAAGCAGCCAATTTGTCCACAGTAAGCTTCCATCAAATAACAATGTGAAAATACTCAGATAACCTGTTGTAATTACATTTTTCATTTTGCACTCATGGGATGTGGGTGTCGCTGGTTATCCAGCATTTACTGCTCATTCCGAGCTGCTCAAGAAGATGGTAGTGAGCTGCCTTCTGGAAATGCTGCAGTCCACGTGCAATGTCCTTAGGGAGGGAATTCCAGAATTTGACAGGACAATTCAACATTTGCTCCTTTCACCACTGATACATAGTGAAACTAAGGAATACCGTCTCCAAGGCTCACTGTATTAACTCAGCAGTGCTCCATTGACAACATTATCCAAACCCATAACCTATAATGTATAGAAGGACTAGAGCAGTAGATGCATTTGAACATCATTACCCATAACCACCCGTTCAAACCATATACCTACCTGACCTGGAACTATTTCACTCATCCTTCAAAATCGTCAGACTCCTTTCTTCAGAGCAGGGAGTCCCTCTACCCCCAAGGACTGCAGTAGTTCAACAAGTTAGCTCACCATCACCGTCACCAGGGCAATTAGGAATAGACAATACATTTATCCCAGCCAACAACACCAACAATGCACAGACAAATAAAAACAAACATGCATTGTCAAAGCCAAGAACTAACTACTGATGCTGGAAATTGGAAATAAATAGCTGGAGAAACTCAGCAGGTCTGGCAGCATTTGTGGAGAGAAAGCAGAGTCCAATTTCTGGCTCCAGTGACCCTTCTCCAGACCTTCATTAAGCTCCTGATGAAGGACCCAAAATGTTAACTCTGCTTTCTCTCCATAGATCCAACCAGAGCTGCTGAATTTCTCCAGCTATTTCTGCTTTTGTTTCAAAGGTCACTTTTTTAATAATTTACCTGTGGGATGTGGACATCACTGGCTGAGGGCAGCATTGTGTTGTCCCTCCTTAGTTGCCCTTGACAAGGTGGTGGTGAAGCTGCCTTCTTGAATCACTGTAGTCCACATCTACTCAGCGAGCCAGGCAGTGCCTGTGGAAAGAAATAAAATGAAGCTTTCAGGTTGGTGCCCTTTAATCAGAGTATTCTGTAGAATGATCATTGATGGTTCCTGACTTGTCAAGTTTTTCCAGCAATCTTTGTTCTTATTTCAGATTTCCAGCATTCACAAAAAGTTATATTTGTCCTGCTTTCATCTTGCAAAGCCCCTGAACCTACCATTTGGTCGCAGCGTTGTGACTCCCCTGAAGTGACCCTGTGTGATATCGGCAAGAAACCCTGATTTGGATCAAGTCCTTTTCCTTTGCTATTTTGAAAGCACCAATGGCCTGTTATGTTTGAAGAGTTAATACTTCTGGGTACTTAGTGAACCAAGGAACTTAACACAAGGTTTCGAAGTGAACATTGTTAATGCTTAATTTCCAGTCAAAGTTTCGAAGCAGAATAATTCACTTTCCAAGTGAAAGACAGTGGCTGCACTACATCGGACTGAAAATGGACTGTTAACACGGGCCAACATTCATTTTGAAATGCTTACAGGGAACCCAAGCCGCGCTCTGTGTTGCACCTGTTCTCACCACCAGATGCTTAGGGCTTCAAGTCACTTGGTGACCTGCTTCAGACCCACCTGCTCCTTTTAACACAGTTTCTGTTTCAGCTATCAGTTCTCCCTCAGATACTGACTGCAGTTGAACACTCTTTGAGTAAGTGAATAAACCTCAGCGTTGTATAGTTCTGGCTGCAATGTCTAGCATGGCGCTGATTATCGGGACATTACCAGGAAATGGCAGTGTAGCTGTATACCTTCGCAGTGGAACAAATGAAAGAATTAGCTTTATTGTCATGTGTACTTAAATGAGTACAGTGAAAAGTTTAGAAGTCGCCACTTATGACACCAGCTTAGGTACAGAGCACCTAGATAAAAGTGAGGTCTGCAGATGCTGGAGATTAGAGTTGAGAGTGTGTTGCTGGAAAAGCACAGCAAGTCAGGCAGCATCCAAGGAGCAGAAGAATCAACGCTTTGGGCATAAGCTCTTCATTGGGAATATTCTTGTGGGCCCAGGGGGGAGCTGAGAGATCTCTTAGCCCCCTTGGCCCACAAGTCTCATTCCCAATGAAGAGCTTATGCCCGAAACATCAATTTTCCTGCTCCTCAGATGCTGCCTGACCTGCTGCGCCTTTCCAGCACCACACACTCACAGAGTACCTAGGTACAATCCTTAATTACGGAATAGAGAAATGGAGAAAAGAGAAAGTTACATTAAAGCTGTACACAGTATAATCACAGGTCAGAAAAACAAGAGGCAAAGTTAAAAAGACAAATATCACAGTGTCTCTCCAAAGAGTCTCTGCAGTAGACCAGTGCAAGGGGCCTTCACATAGTTTGATTGCTGGCTGCCATTCCACTCTGCACTGTGTTGTCAGTCACTGGTGTCCCCTCTCTGGCTGCTGACATCTCTGCTGACCACTGATCCCACTTTGGAGGCACTAGTAGCATTCGAGTCACTAAATAATTAAGGTAAAAATGAAGAGAGGAAGTAAATACACTTAAATAACAATAGAGAAAAAGTACTAAGCAAACAATAGGGCTAAAGGCTAATAAGTCCTCTGGATCTAATGGGATTCATCTTAGGATTTTAAAGGAAGTAACTAGACATCATGGATGCATTGTAGTAATCTTCCAGGAGTTGTTCGATCCTGGAAAAGTCCCATAGGTTGATCAATTTTGCCTTTGCCTCACAGATGCCAGCCATATCATAACCTGTCCTCTGGGACTCTGGTAACTTTACCTTTATCTTTTGCATCGTCTATGAGTGGAGGCCGTGCATTTCACACAAGTCTTTGTAGGGAGCAGATACATTCTCTACAGCTCACAAGAGTCCAAGTGATTAGGCTGTGCAAAAAATGTGATGGTATAATACAATAAACTATCTTGCTAATTCAGAACAGTGCATCTTCTGTAAATATTCTGTGATGGTGTATCATCCACCACTGATCAGTCAACAGGTCTTGGGTGAAGTACAGCTACCGAGAGATTGTTGGCAGCGAACTACCTCCAATTACACTTACCCTGAGCCACAAACTGACAGAAATGACAAGCATCACTGAGTACTCTACTCAGACTTTCCTCGGAGGCAAATCCTCTCATTCAAAGAATCAAATGAGTGATTTTTTTGTCGCATCCCTTGCAAAGTAATTATATCCCTCAAAACAGAAGAATGCCAAACTGTAATGTACTCCAGGCTCCTTATCACTGCTGATCTCAGTTGAGATTAAGGAATCAGGGTGCTGTTGGTTCCTCAGCAGCTCGTGTGGAAGGAAATATTCCCCTCAAAGTGTTCTGATGACCTCCATTGACAAATAATGGCTGCGTCAATGCTGGGTCAAGTCAGGGACAATCAGACACTCATGCCACCCCCCTACAGTAAAACAGCCATCGGACATCAGCCATTCGGATCTGCAGCCAAGCATGAGCCCAGACCTCTGGAGATTGGGGGAAGGCGAGGAAGGTCGGGGTGTTGTGGGGAGGAAATTAGCAGATAAAACAGGGCATAGAAGATTCCACAGCAGTATGTAAAATGGGCCACTGACATTTGGTGAAATTTGGCAAGAGTGATTGTATTTAATGCACTGAGCAGTGATAACTGCGAAGCTTTATACCCTCAGATCGAGATTTTGCACTTGAATGTTATGCTTGGAAGACTCCTTGTGTACAAGGAGGAGGGAAAGGGAAGCAGTCTTGCTGTAATGAATTCAGCTCTTGCAGCCAGTCTGACCTTAACTGCAAGCAAATGTACAGCCCACTCCCTCAAGCCTGCAATAGCCACGCGCCTTGTTTGTTGGTTTAACTTAGGAGCAGCAGTGAAAGGCAATATTTTTTCAGTCCATTATGAAGAAGCCAAGGCAAACATCATTTTGTTTTTCTTCAGAACTATTTAAATTTGAAACAAAATATTAACCTCCCACTCTGCCTGATAGACACATATCACCGTCCTGCCTAATCTAATTTCATTAATGTGATCTTGTGGTCATTTCTTGGCAGGTTAACTACTATTATTTGTAGCGTCCTCAAAGCCAAGTATTGGCAATAAATTCCATTCTACGGAAATTAAGGTATAAATAACGTGCCACCTTTCTGCCACATTAGCTTATTATATCTATAGATTTAATTAAATGAAAGCACAATGACATTTATTTGATCCCTACTTACTTGTTAATGGCTATAAATGGCAAAGAGAAAGGAGGGAAAAACCATTATTGGGTATTAGTCGCTTTACATCAATAGTTCGTAAACCATCCTGGAACAGTCAAGTTAAGAGTTCAGACAAGTCGTTCAGTATTTGTTCCTTGATACTTGTTGAGAAGGAAAACAGGTCTTACATTAATTGGAGACTTTTAATGTTTCTGTTAGAATTCAGATGTCATGGCTCCTATCATTTATAACCTTATTTCCTCAATCCTCCATCAGAAGAAAGTGATATTGATTGTCGTAACGTGATGTTTGAAATCACACCTTCCCTTTCGACACCTCACTGACATCCACATTACAATGTAATTTCCTTGGAGCCTAATGAAATTGCTCCAGTTCTGGTCACCACACTTTAGGAAAGATGTGGGAGTTCATCAGAAAGTGCAGATGAAATTTACTAGAATCATTCCAGGGACTGGGGAGATTTCATTACCATGTAGGATGCTAAGTTCTTGAAGAGGTTGACAGGTGATTTGATAAAGTTTCACAACTGGCTGTTAAAAGAAGCAGATGCGGAAATACTTCCCATTAGCTAATGCAATTTCCCTTCCCACGTAGTTAAAGATGCCCTCCAATGCATCTCGTCCACATCCCGTACCTCCGCCCTCAGACCCCACCCCTCCAACCGTAACAAGGACAGAACGCCCCTGGTACTCACCTTTCACCCTACCAACCTTCGCATAAACCAAATCATCCGCCGACATTTCCGCCACCTCCAAAAAGACCCCACCACCAGGGATATATTTCCCTCCCACCCCTTTCAGCCTTCTGCAAAGACCGTTCCCTCCGTGACTACCCGGTCAGGGGCACGCCTCCTATAACCCACCCTCCAATCCTGGCACCTTCCCCTGCCACTGCAGGAACTGTAAAACCTGTGCCCACACCTCCTCCTTCACCTCTATCCAAGACCCTAAAGGAGCCTTCCACATCCATCAAAGTTTTACCTGCACATCCACTAATATCATTTATTGTATCCGTTGCTCCTGATGCGGTCTCATCTACATTGGGGAGACTGGGCGCCTCCTAGCAGAGCGCTTTAGGGAACATCTCCGGGACACCCCCACCAATCAACCATACCGCCCCATGGCCCAACATTTCAACTCCCCCTCCCACTCTGCCGAGGACATGGAGGTCCTGGGCCTCCTTCACCGCCACTCCCTCACCACCAGACGCCTGGAGGAAGAACGCCTCATCTTCCGCCTTGGAACACTTCAACCCCAGGGTATCAATGTGGACTTCAACTGTTTCCTCATTTCCCCTTGCCCCACCTCACCCTAGTTCCAAATTTCCAGCTCAGCACTGTCCCCATGACTTGTCCGGACTTGTCCTACCTGCCTATCTCCTTTTCCACCTACCGACTCCAACCTCTCCTCCCTGACCTATCACCTTCATCCCCTCCCCCCACTCACCTATTGTACTCTATGCTACTTTCTCCCCACTCCCACCCTCCTCTAGCTTATCTCTCCACCCTTCAGGCTCTCTGCCTTTATTCCTGATGAAGGGCTTTTGCCCGAAACATCGATTTCGCTGCTCTTCGGATGCTGCCTGAACTGCTGTGCTCTTCCAGCACCACTAATCCAGAATCTGGTTTCCAGCATCTGCAGTCATTGTTATTACCAATGTAAAATCTGCAAATGTAAATCTGAAATGTTATATTAGAATATTACAAGAAACAGTCTCTGAAGAGCATTCTTAATGAACCCACCCAGCACAGCAGCTGGCCATCCATATCATTTGCTATGGCTCATCGAGAATTAAGCTTCCTTACAATATATACTTGGTTTGATTTGGAAATCCAATTGAGAATTTAATTTTATTTTCAAATTTGCTCTTTCATTGGATGTGGGAATCATCAGAAAAGTCAGCATTTGTTACCAAATACTAATTACCTTTGAATTGAATAGCTGGATAGGCCATTTCTGAGGACAGTTAAGGGTCAAGCGTATTACTGTAGGTCTGGAGTCACATGTAAGTCAGACCAGGTAAGGACAGCAGATTTCCTTCCCTCAAGGATCTTAGTGAAATGAATGGGTTTTTAATGACAATTGGTTATCAGCTTCATGATCACCATTACTGAGACCAGCTTTCCATTGTGAATTTCTTTCTTAACTGAGTTGAATTGTTGCCATTGTGAGATATGAACCAAGTCATAGAGATGTACAGCATGGAAACAGACCCTTTGGTCCAACTCATCCACGTTGACTAGATATTCTAAATTAATCTAGTCCCATTTGCCAGCACTTGGCCCATATCCCTCTAAACCTTACTTATTCATATACCCATCCAGATGCCTTTTAAATGTTGTAATTGTACCAGCCTCCACCACTTCCTCTGGCAACTCATTCCATACATGCACCACACTCTGCATGAAAAGGTTGCCCCTTAGGTTTCTTTTAAATCTAAACCCTCTAAACTCTTGCATATACCCATGCAGATGCCTTGTAAATGTTGCAATTGTACCAGCTTCAACACCTCCTCTGGCAGTACGTTCCATACAGGGGTTTCCCTGTTTCCTTAGATGTGAAGATCCAAAAACCTGCAATTGCCATCATCCTCTTGGCCACAGGAAGATCTTAGTGTAGAGGAGGTAGCTTGGCCAGTGAGAAATATCAACCTGGACTGTGTCATTCTTTTGTTCGCTTGCTGAAAAGTGTTTTGATCTGAATGCTGGAGAAGGATCAATGTGGACTCACCAGTTTCTTCATTTCCCCTTTCCTCACCTTACCCCAGTTCCAACCTTCCAGCTCAGCACCATCCTCATGACCTGTCCTACCTGCCAATCTTCCTTCCCACCTATCCACTCCACCCTCCTCTCTGACCTATCACCTTCATCCTCACCTCCATCTACCTATTGCACTCTTAGCAAACTTCTCCACAGCCACAGTCCCCGTCCATTTATCTCTCCACCCCCGTGGCTCCCTGCCTCATTCCTGATGAAGGGCTTTTGCCCGAAATGTCAATTCTCCTGCTCCTCAGATGCTGCCTGACCTGCTGTGCTTTTCCAACACCACTCAAATCTTAACTCTGATCTCCAGCATCTGCAGCCCTCACTTTTGCCAAGGGCGAGAGATTGAGCCCAGTGTGGGGGGCGGGTGTTAGAGAGATCCAGCCCAGTGAGGGGGTTGGGGGGAGAGAGAGAGATCGAGCCCAATGTGGGGGGCGGGGAAAGAGAGAGACCGAGCCCAGTGTTGGGAGGCGGGGGGAGAGAGATCGAGCCCAGTGGGGGTGGGGGTGGGGGTCAGCAGGGAGAGAGAGAACGAGCCCAGTGTGGGGGCGCGGGGAGAGAGAGATCGAGCCCAGTGTGGGGGACAGTGGGGAGAGAGAGATCGAGCCCAGTGTGGGGGGCTGGGAGAGAGTGATCGAGCCCAGTGTGGGGGGGTCTGGGGGGGGGCGGGGGTTAGAGAGATCGAGCCCAGTGTGTGGCGGGGTGGGGACGGAGAGATTGAGCCCAGTGTGGGGGTGTGGGGGTTAGAGAGATCGAGCCCAGTGTGGGGGGGGGGGGGGGAGCGGGGAGAGAGAGATCGAGCCCAGTGTTGGGGGGGAGCAGGAAGAGAGAGACCAAGCCCAGTTGGGGGGGGGGGGGGAGGGGTTAGAGAGATCGAGCCCAGTGCGTGGGGGGGAGGCGAGGGGAGAGAGATCGAGCCCAATGTGGCGGGGTGCGGGGAGAGAGATTGAGCCCAGTGTGAGGTGGGGAGGAGGGGAAGCGAGGGGGAGAGAGATTGAGCCCAGTGTGGGAAGGGGGTTAGAGAGATCGAGCCTAGTGTGGGGTGGGAGCGGGGAGAGAGAGCTCAAGCCCAGTGAGGGGAGGGGGGTTACAGAGATCAAGCCCAGTGCGTGGGGGGGGAGGGGAGAGAGAGATCGAGCCCAGTATGGGGGGGCAGCGGGAAGAGAGAGATCGAGCCCAGTGTTGGGAGGGGCGGGGGAGAGAGATTGAGCCCAGTGTTGGGGGGTATGGGGGTATGGGGGGGGGGGGGGGGGGGTGGTGTGGAGGTTAGAGAGATCGAGCCCAGTGTGTGGGGGGGTGGGGAGAGAGAGAGATCGAGCCCAGTATGGGGGGGGGGGGGGGGAAGAGAGAGATTGAGCCCAGTGTGGGGGTGATCGGGGAGAGAGAGATCGAGCCCAGTGGGGGTGGGGGCAGGGAGAGAGAGACTGAGCCCAGTGAGGGGGGCGGGGAGAGAGAGATCGAGCACATGTGGGGGGCGGGGAGAGAGAGAGATCAAGCCCAGTGTGGGGGGGGGGAAGAGAGAGATCGAGCCCAATGTGGGGGGCGGGGAGAGAGAGATCGAGCCCAGTGAGGGGGGGGATGGGGGTTAGAGAGATCGAGCCCAGTGTGTGTGGGGGGGGGGGGGGGGGGGCGGGGAGAGAGAGATTGAGCCCAGTGTGGGATGGAGCGGGGAGAGAGAGATCGAGCCCAGTGAGGGGGGGAGGCGGGGGGAGAGAGATCGAGCCCAGTGTTGGCGGGGTGCAGGGAGAGAGATTGAGCCCAGTGTGGGGTGGGGGGGTGAAGCGGGGGGGAGAGAGATTGAGCCCAGCGTGGGGGGGGGGGAGAAGGGAGAGAGAGATCAAGCCCAGTATGGGGAGGGGGTTAGAGAAATCGAGCCTAGTGTTGGGGGGGGCATTAGAGAATTCGAGCCCAGTGTGGGAGGCGGGGGTTAGAGTGGGGGTGGGGGAGAGATCAAGCCCAAGTGTGGGGGGGTTGGAAAGGGATCAAGCCCAGTGTTGGGGGGGGCGGGGGGAGAGAGATTGAACCCAGTGTTGTGGGGAGCGGGGAGGGAGAGATTGAGCCCAGTGTGGAGGGCGGGGAGAGAGTGATCGAGCTCAGTGAGGTGGGGTGGGGGGGGCAGAGGTTAGAGAGATCGAGCCCAGTGTGTGGCGGGGTGGGGAAAGAGAGATTGAGCCCAGTGTGGGGGTGTGGGGGTTAGAGAGATCGAGCTCAGTGTGGGGGGGTGGGGGGGTGTGGGAAGAGAGAGATCGAGCCCTGTGTGGGGGTGAGCGGGGAGAGAGAGATCGAGCCCAGTGGGGGTGGGGGCAGGGAGAGAGAGATTGAGCCCAGTGAGGGGGGGGGAGGCAGGGAGAGAGAGATCGAGCCCAGTGTTGGCGGGGTGCGGGGAGAGAGATTGAGCCCAGTGTGGGGTGGGGGGGTGAAGCAGGGGGGAGAGAGATTGAGCCCAGCGTGGAGAGGAGTGGGGAAAGAGAGATCGAGCCCAGAATGGGGCGGTGGTTAGAGAAATCGAGCCTCGTGTTGGGGGGTATGTGAGAGATCGAGCCCAGTGTGGGGGGCGGGGGTTAGAGTGGGGGTGGGGGATCAAGCCCAGTGTTGGGGGGGGGGTGCGGGGGGAGAGAGATTGAGCCCAGTGTGGGCGCGGGGAGAGAGAGATCAAGCCCAGTGGGGGGGTGGGGTGGGGGTAAGAGAGATCAAGCCCAATGTGGGGAGGGAGTTAGAGAGATTGAGCCCAGTGTTGGGGGGGGCTTAGAGAGGTTGAGCCCAGTGTGGGGGTGCAGGGGTTAGAGAGATCAAGCCCAGCGTGCAAGGGGGGAGGAGAGGGATCGAGCCCAATGTGGGGGAGTAGAGGAATCGCGCCCTGTGGGGAGGGGGGGGGGGGGACAGGGGCTAGAGAGATTGAGCCCAGTGTGGGGGGGCGGGGGTTAGAGAGATCAAGCCCAGCGTGCTAGGGGGGAGGAGAGGGATCGAGCCCAGTGTGGGGGAGTACAGGGATCGCGCCCAGTGGGGAGGGGGGGGGACAGGGGGCTAGAGAGATTGAGCCCAGTGTGGGGGGGGGGCAGGGAGAGAGAGATCGAGCCCAGTGTGGGGGGGTGGGGGTTAGAGAGATCAAGCCCAGCATGCTTGGGGGGAGAGGGATCGAGCCCAGTGTGGGGGAGTAGAGGGATCGAGACCAGTTGGGGGGGGTGTGCGGGGGGCCAGGGGAAGAGAGATCGAGCCCAGTGTTGGCAGGCGGGGGGGGGGGCGGGGAGAGAGATCGAGCCCAGTGTGGGGGTGCGGGGGGAGAGAGACCGAGCCCAGTGTGGGGGGGTTGGGGTTAGAGAGATCGAGCCCAGTGTGGGGGATGGGGAGAGAGAGATCAAGCCCAGTGTGGGGGATGGGGAGAGAGAGATCGAGCCCAGTGTGGGGGATGGGGAGAGAGAGATCGAGCCCAGTGTGGGGGATGGGGAGAGAGAGATCGAGCCCAGTGTGGGGGATGGGGAGAGAGAGATCGAGCCCAGTGTGGGGGATGGGGAGAGAGAGATAGAGCCCAGTGTGCGGAACGGGGAGAGAGAGATCGAGCCCAATGTAGGGGGGAGAGAGAGATCGAGCCCAGTGGGAGGGGAACGGGGGCAGAGAGATCGAGCCCAGTGTGGGGAACGGGGAGAGAGAGATTGAGCCCAATGTAGGGGGGAGAGAGAGATCGAGCCCAGTGTGAGGGGAACGGGGGCAGAGAGATCGAGCCCAGTGTGGGGAACGGGGAGAGAGAGATTGAGCCCAATGTAGGGGGGAGAGAGAGATCGAGCCCAGTGTGGGGAACGGGGAGAGAGAGATTGAGCCCAATGTAGGGGGGAGAGAGAGATCGAGCCCAGTGGGAGGGGACGCGGGGGTTAGAGAGATCGAGCCCAGTGTGAAGGGGGGAGGGAGAATGAACCCAGTGTGGGGGGCGGGGGTTAGAGAGATTGAGCCCAGCGTGTTGGGGGGGGAGAGAGATCGAGCCCAGTGTGTGGGGTGGGGTGGGGGGAAGCAGGGGGGAGAGAGATTGAGCTCAGTGTGGGGGGGAGGGGGTTAGAGAGATCGAGCCTAGTGTTGGGGGGTCATGAGAGAGATCGAGCCCAGTATGGGGGGCGGGGGTTAGAGTGGGGGTGGGGGAGAGATCAAGCCCAAGTGTGTGTGTGGGGGGGGGGGGGAAGAGGGATCGAGCCTGATGTTGGGGGGGTGGGGGAAGAGGGATTGAGCCCAATATTGGGGGAGAGGGATCAAGCCCAGTGTTGGGGGGAAGAGGGATCAAGCCCAGTGTTGGGAGGGAAGAGGGATCGAGGCCAATGTTGGGGGAGAGGGATCAAGGCCAGTGTGGCGGGGGGAGAGAGATCGAGCCAACGTGAGGGAGAGGGACCGAGCCCAGGGAAACCCAGGGAAATTGCTAACCAAGGGAAATAATCACACCTTTTCACCAGTTAAAGCATGTTTGTGACCAAGTCATTTCTGGATTTCAGAATTTTCCTGATTATGCGATGATGTTATGCTGAACACTGCAAACCAATAAACACCATCCATCTAAGCATTTGCCTGAAATGTGAAACAATGATACAATAATATGAAGCATAAATCAAAGTTGTTTTACTTAACCAAAGATTTCATTTTCCTATTTCCAGTCACCGTGTGTTATGCTAAAGTCATGCTGACATCAGGGGAGAGCTGAAATAAATTATTGACAACTTTCTTTTTACAACAAAAGCTCTCCAGTCTGGAGAGGTCACAGGGTAACTGGACTTCATCCCTTCAAATCAACCTTCCAAACCCACAATCACTTCCATCAAGAAGGACGAGGCTAGCAGATATATGGAAATGCCAACACCTACGAACTTTCCTTCAAGCCACTCACCATCCTGACTGGGAAATACATCGCTGTTCCTTGGCTGTCACTGGGTCAAAATCCTGGAATTCCCTCCTCATATGGTATTGTGGGTACAATTCACCAAATGGACTGCAGCAGTTCGAGACAGCAATTCATCAGCTTCTCATGTGGTCTCATGAGCGACCAAATAAAAATGTTAAAAATGGAAGAATATAAATCAAGAGTATGTAAAACACAAATGGAGCTCTATCCTGATCCATAATGTTGTGAAATTTCTATGATTTGGAGGAGCCTGTGTTGGACTGGGGTGGGCAAAGTTAAAAATCACACAACACCAGGTTATAGTCCGACAGGTTTATTTGGAGGCACCAGCTTTCGAAGTGCTGCTTCTTCATCACCTGGTGAAGCAGCAGAGCTTTGAAAGAGCTTATGCTTCCAAATAAACCTGTTCAACCATAACCTGGTGTTGTGTGATTTTTAAATGTGAAATTTCCAGTTTTATTTCCCACACTAGTTACCCTAAATCAATGTAATGCTTTTTCTTAATAATTCTTGAATGATGAATATTGCAACAGTCAGTATTTATTCCTCATCCCTAGTTGGCTCGTTGAGAAGATGAGGGACTGGGAAGTTTGCTTTTGTGCACCTCTGCTGTTCCCTTGGTGAAGGTCTCCTCTACTCCCGACACCCCCACCCCCACCCCAACCCCACCAGCCCCACACCCCCACAACAGGGTGGTATATTTTTGTCTTTTTTTTCTACAATTGGTCATGCATTCAGATGCTATCAGCTGAACACAGGGTGTTGCCATCTGGAATAATTCAGAAGCAGATTCTGGGTTTGATTTTCAATTTGGGACAGTGGGCAGGTTCATGGGGTGGGGTGCAAATCAGAGTGCAGTAAACTGGCTAGGAGACATGAGCACTACTGAGGCACGTAGGAGACAGTAACAGTGCCTCAAACTGAAGGTGGTTTCTGAAAAATTTAAGTCATGCAGGGCCATACAGGATGGCTGCATCTGTGGACCTTTCACCCAATTGGCCTCATGCTGGATTGTTTATGGGGAAGCTATCAATATCTCCTCAGGTTGGCCATTCAGAGAACTATTCAAATTCTTCATGAGGAAGCCTGTGTGCAGTCCCGAAGAAATCAGCAATGTCATAGGCTTGTTTTTAATCAGCCATTAATTAATCTAATAATCCATCCATCATCGATGGGGTGAGTAGTTGCTGCTACTTTGATCCTATCTCCAGCAATATTACTCGGAGCCAGAGATACATCCAGTGCCTAACCTGACATGCTAATTTCCAAAACTGTTCCCTGTCCCAATCCCGAACCCACCTCCACAGTGCTGGGTAGGTGCTACTCATAATCTGTTATTTGATGGGGAGTTTTAGGAATTTAATCCAGTCAAGATGAATAAATGACTTTCAGTGTTCAAGTCAAGATGGTATGTTACTTCGAAGTGATGTTACTTTCCATGCATCTCCATATTCCTCTGTCCTTCTGAGATTCTGACTTATTTTATTTATTCTTCTAACCAAAACCTATCAGCAGAAAGCCCTTTAAGAAAACGTAAATTGGTTGCAAAATCTATACAGTCATAGAGATGTACAGCACATAAACAAACCCTTTGGTCCAACTCTTCCACGCCGACCAGACATCCTAACCTAATCTAGTCCAATTTGCCAACACTTGGCCCATATCCCTCTAAACTTTTCCTTTTCATGTACCCATCCAGATCCCTTTTAAATGTTGTAATTGTACCAGCCTCCACGACTTGTTCTGGCAGCTCATTCCATATGCGCACCATCCTCTGCGTGAAAACATTGCCCCTTGGGTCTCTTTTAAATCTTTCCCTTCTCACCCTAAACCTATGCCCTCTTGGTCTGGACTCCCCCACCGCAGGGAGAAGATCTTGTCTATTTACCCTATCCATGCCCCTCAAGATTTCATAAACTTTTAAGTTAACTGACCCTTTTCCATGATCTCAGTTCATCTGATATTGCCTGGATTTAGAATATAAATGGTTGAATGGATCACAGACCAGCAATAATCTTGAGTGTCTCCCTCCTGATGCCCTGCTGATTTATTGCATTCGTCAGCTCCTTTTGGTATTTCCCATTGCTCTCCTAAGCTAAACAATTTAATACAAATGAGGCCCAAAGACCAATGTTAAGGAGCCTTTGGATTAATTATCCTGCCCTATCCTCCAGGCATTACTTGTGCTGAACACTAACAGAACTTGAACAGATAATGATGGCATCACCAAATAAAGTAGCAATAATAGAAGAGCTTGTGTTGTATATTTTATCAACCACATAGTCATGTTTGAAATCACGACATGAAGAACAAGCAGAAGTACTTGTATTTAGAAAGAATCTTTTAAGTCATATAACAGGATCGTATAACATTGACAAAAAGATCACGGGGATGCTAAGATCTTCGGAAAGAGGTCAATAGGTCTTAAGAAGGTTTACTAGATTAATTATGGAGGTGAAAGGCGTGTCTTGTGAAGAGAGATTGAGCAGTTTAAACCTGTATTCACTAGGGTTTGGAAGAATAAAAGGTACATAAGATGTCAAATGGGATTTACAAAGTAGGTGAACGTTTCCCCTTATGGGGCAATCTAGAATGAGAAGTCACAGCTTTAGGAGAAGGGGTGGCAAATTTAAAAGAGTTCAGGAGGAATTATTTTCTCAAAATGTCATAAATCGGAAGGCACTAGGACAATTTGAGGAGGAGATAGGCAGATTTTTAAACAGGCTAAAGGGTTTTGGGGAGTGGGCAGGAAGGTACGGTTGATGCCGAGATGAGATCAGCCATGATCATACTAGATGATTGCACAGGTCTGAGGGGCTGAACTACCTACTCCTGCTCCTAGTTCTTATATTCTAGAATAAAAGGAGGATCAGCAAGAAGGAAAGAGGTAGTGAGGCAGAGATGTTTAGGACAGAACAGCTGTATGTGATTAGCAGCTCAATGTTTTGAGTATCAGATCAAATTTGTTTTTGAAAAATTAAAGTTGGCACTTAGGGGAGTATAAATGCTGTGCTTTGGATGATTGATCTATTAGTATTTAGCACCAGAGCAAAAAGAGGCCAGATGCTTTTCTCTGGCTTGAAAAATGATTCGTCCCTTTGGGCTTCTGCAGGTGAGAGAAACCTCCTGGGTGCAATGCAAAACTCTAGCGGGTACCACCAACAAGATTTGAAGTTCCGTGACTTTATTTTCCGGTGTCAGTGCCAGCAATTTCAGGCACATGAGCTCTCTGACCCACCTCACTTAACTTGATGCATCCATAAAATAGGAAAGCTAGACCCAATCAACTTAGAATCTCTCTGGCAATGTCTCCACAGATTTATGTTCTTAGTTCAGGTTACTTTGTCATCTCTTTGCCTCTGGGAGCAGTTAAAGAGGCAATGTTATGGAAAACTTTCACCCTATCTATTCCCAGCTGTTTAAAAGCATTCAACACTAAATTATCAAATACAATATTAAAAAAAAGTGACTTGACCATTTCTTCCTTATCATTCCTTCAAAGAAGGGAAAGAATGTTAAACACAAATTTTTTCATGCACCCGTTATTACCAAGATTTATAATAGATTATTATAAACCTATGTCATTTCCATCAGGTTCTGAGAGACTTTTAACAATCGATGGAATTTTCTGTATTATTCATAACAGCCTTATTTTCACTTAAACTTTGCATTCCAACATAGGTATTGCTGTAAAAACTGAGTAAAAATAGTGTGTTATTTTGATGGTTTCCACTGAGTTACAGTTAATGACTTTCATTTGCTCTCCTAATTGATATTATTTCCTAGAACTTCAGTTTGATCCTTGCCACCATCAGTTTTTCTTTGTTTTTAGTCTGCCTTACAATCTTTTGACTTAATCTAATCTCAACATCACCAAATAACTAATTATTTGCTCAAAGAAGAATGGGGGAATTGCAGCAAGTGTCCTGGCCAATATTAAAATCCCTCAATAAACATTACCATAAAACAAATGTTCTGGTCATTATCACATTGATGTGTTTTGGAGGTTAACTGTGGGCTGTCTTTCTCCCTATTATAGTAACTACACTTCAAAAGCACTGCATTGGTTTTGGAATGTCTTGTGGTCATGAAATATTTCTAATAAATACATTTTTTATGTTTCCTACTCTTTCCAAGATTGTCCAACACAGTTTCAGAAGCATAAGAGAGGCAGAAACGCCCTGAATGTTCTACTGCCAGCTGATAGTTCACAATGGGTAAATAAAGATAAAATCAAATTGAAAAAAATGCACGATGGCAAAGGTTAATAGTGAACTAGAGGATTGGAAAAAATTTAAAAACAGCAATAGGTGACCAAAAATGTCTAAAATAAAGGAGAAATTAAATTATAGAATCATAGAGTCATAGAGATGTACAGCATGGAAACAGACCCTTCGGTCCAACCCGTTTTTGAAGAAGTAACAAAGAGGATTGATGAGGGCAGAGCAGTAGATGTGATCTATATGGACTTCAGTAAGGCGTTCGACAAGGTTCCCCATGGGAGATTGATTAGCAAGCTAAGATCTCCTAAGATCTCATGGAATACAGGGAGAACTAGCCATTTGGATACAGAACTGGCTCAAAGGTAGAAGACAGAGGGTGGTGCTGGAGGGTTGTTTTTCAGACTGGAGGCCTGTGACCAGTGGAGTGCCACAAGGATCGGTGCTGGGCCCTCTATTTTTTGTCATTTACATAAATGATTTGGATGTGAGCATAAGAGGTACAGTTAATAAGTTTGCAGATAACACCAAAATTGGTGGTATAGTGGACAGCTAAGAGGGTTACCTCAGATGACAACAGGATCTGGAACAGATGGGCCAATGGGCTGAGAAGTAGCATATGGAGTTTAATTCAGATAAATGCGAGGTGCTGCATTCTGGGAAAGCAATCTTAGCAGGACTTATACACTTTATGGTAAGGTCCTAGGGAGTGTTGCTGAACAAAGAGACCTTGGAGTGCAGGTTCATAACTCCTTGAAAGTGGAGTCGCAGGTAGATAGGATAGTAAAGAAGGCATTTGGTATGCTTTCCTTTATTGGTCAGAGTATAGAGTACAGGAGTTGGGAGGTCATGTTGTGGTTGTACAGGACATTGGTTAGGCCACTGTTGGAATATTGCGTGCAATTCTGGTCTCCTTCCTATCAGAAAGATGTTGTGAAACTTGAAAGGGTTCAGAAAAGATTTGCAAGTATGTTGCCAGGGTTGGAGGATCTGGGTGACAGGAAGAGGCTGAACAGGCTGGGGCTGTTTTCCCTGGAGCATCAGAGGCTGAGGGGTGACCTTATAGAGGTCTACAAAATTATGAGGGGCATGGATAGGATAAATAGATAAAGTCTTTTCCCTGGGGTCTGGGAGTCCAGAACTAGAGGGCATAGGTTTAGGGGTGAGAGGGGAAAGATATAAAAGAGACCTAAGGGCCAACCTTTTCACACAGAGGGAGGTACGTGTATGCAGGAAAATTGATGTTTTGGGCAAAAGCCCTTCATAAGGAATGAAGGCAGGGAGCCTCCGGGGTGGCGAGATAAATGGGGAGGGGGGGGGGGGCTGGGGAGAAGGTAGCAAAGAGTACAATAGGTGAATGGGGGTGGGGATGGAGGTGATAGGTCAGAGGGGAGGGTGGAGTGGATAGGTGCAAAGGAAAATTGGCAGGTAGGACAGGTCATGAGGATGGTGCTGAGCTGGAAGGTTGGAACTGGGGTAAGGTGGGCGGAGGGGAAATGAGGAAACTGGTGAAGTCCACATTGATGCCTTGGGGTTGAAATGTTCTGAGGTGGAAGGCGAGGCATTCTTCCTCCAGGCGTCGGGTGGTGAGAGAGTGGTGGTGGAGGAGGTCCTCGGCAGAGTGGGAGGGGGAGTTGAACTGTTCGGCCACGGGGCAGTGTGGTTTATTGGTGCAGGTGTCCTGGAGATGTTCCCTAAAGCGCTCTGCTAGGAGGTGTCCAGTCTCTCCAGTGTAGAGGAGACCGCATTGGGAGCAACGGATACAATAAATGACATTGGTGGGTGTGCAGGTAAAACGTTGATGGATGTGGAAGGCTCCTTTGGGACCTTGGATGGAGGTGAGGGGGAAGGTGTGGGCACAGGTTTTACAATTCTTGTGGTCGCAGGGGAAGGTGCCAGATGGGAAGGGTGGGTTGTTGGGGGGCGTGGACCTGACCAGGTAGTCAAGGATGGTGTGGTCTTTGCGGAAAGCGGAAAGGGATGAGGAGGGAAATATATATCTCTGGTGCTGGGGTCCGTTTGGAGGTGGCAGAAATGTCAGCAAATGATGCAGTTGATGCGGTGGTTGGTAGGGTGGAAGATGAAAACCAGGGGTGTTCTGTCCTTGTTACAGTTGGAGGGGTTGGGTTTCAGAGCGAAGGTACGGGATGTGGATGAGGGGCATTGAAGGGCACCTTCAACCACGTGGGAAGGGAAATTGCAGTCTCTAAAGAAGAAGGCCATCTGGTGTGTCTGTGGTGAGACTGGTCCTCTAGGAGCAGATACGGCAGAGGTGGAGGAATTGGGAATTTGGGATGGCATTTTTGCAGGAGGTAGGGTGGGAAAAGGTATAATCCAGGTAGCTGTGGGATTCTAGGAGAAAGTGAGGACTGCAGTTGCTGGAGACCAGAGTTGAAAAATGTGGTGCTTGAAAAAACAGGGTTGGAGGATCTGGGTGACAGGGAGAAGCTGAACAGGTAGCATCCGAGGAGCAGGAGAATTGACGTTTCGGGCATAAGCCCTTCTTCAGGAATGAGGCTGGTGTGCCAAGCAGGCTGAGATAAAGGGTAGGGGTGAGGGAATTTGGGGGAGTGGCGCTGGGAATACAATAGATGGAAGGAGGTAAGGGTGAGGGTGATAGGCCAGAGAGGGGGTGGGGGCGGAGAGGTCGGGAAGAAGATTACAGGTCAAGAGGGTGGTGCTGAATCCGGGGGTTGGGACTGAGATAAGGTGGGGGGAGGGGAAATGAGGAAGCTGGAGAAGTCTACATTCATCCCGTGTGGTGGAGGGTTCCTCGGCGGAAGAAGATGAAGCACTCTTTCTCCCCTCGTCGTGTGGTCAGGGTCTGGCGATGGAGACCAGTGGGGTTCTGTCCTGGTGTCGATTGAGGGGCGGGTTTCAAGGGCGGAGGTGCAGGAAGTGGAGGAGATGCGGTGGAGTGCATCGTCGACCACGTCGGAGGGGAACTTGCGGTCTTTGAAGAAAGAGGCTATTTGGGTTGTTCGGTAGTGGAAATGGTCCTCCTGGGAGCAGATGCGGCAAAGGTGAAGGAATTGGAAATATAGGATGGCGTTTTTACAGGGGGAAGGGTGGGAGGAGGTGTAGTCTAGGTAGCTGTGGGAGTCAGTCGGTTTGTAATAAATGTCTGTGTTGAGTTGGTCGCCCGAGATAGAAATGGAGAGGTCTAGGAAGGGGCGGGAGGGGTCTGAGGCGGTCCAGGTAAATTTTAGGTCGGGGTGGAAGGTGTTAGTAAAGTGGATGAACTGTTCAACCTCGTCGTGGGAGCACGAGGTAGCGCCGATACAATCATCGATGTAACGGAGGAAAAGATGGGGGGTGGTACCAGTGTAGCTGCAGAACATGGACTGTTCCACATAACCTCCTCCATGATTTTCGCTTCCCCGGACTCCACCTCCTCCATGATTTTCGCTTCCCTGGCCCCAACGCCTTATCTTCATGATGGACATCCAGTCTCTATACACTTCCATTCCCCATCATGAAGGCCTCCAAGCCCTCCGCTTCTTCCTCTCCCGCCAACCCAACCAGTACCCTTCCACTGACACCCTCCTCCGACTGACTGAACTGGTCCTCACTCTTAACAACTTCTCCTTCCAATCCTCCCACTTCCTCCAAACCAAAGAAGTAGCCATGGGCACCCGCATGGGCCCCAGCTATGCCTGCCTCTTCGTCGGATATGTGGAACAGTCCATTTTCCGCAGCTACATTGGCACCACACCCCACCATTTCCTCTGCTGCATCGATGATTGCATTGGTGCTACTTCATGCTCCCACGAGGAGTTTGAACTATTCATCCACTTTACCAGCACCTTCCATCCCGACCTCAAATTTACCTGGACCATCTCAGACCCCTCCCTCCCCTTCCTAGACCTCTCCATTTCTATCTCAGGCGACTGACTCAACACGGACATTTACTACAAACTGACCAACTCCCACAGCTACCTAGATTACACCTCCTCCCACCCTGCTCCCTGTAAAAACGTCATCCCATATTCCCAATTCCTTCGCCTCCAGCACATCTGCTCCCAGGAGGACCAATTCCACTACCGAACAACCTAAATGGCCTACTTCGTCAAAGACCGCAATTTCCCCTCCGACGTGATTGACGATGCTCTCCACCACATCTCCTCCACTTCCCGCATCTCCGCCCTTGAACCCTGCCCCTCCAATCGCCACCAGGACAGAACCCCACTGGTCCTCACCTTCCACTCCACCAATCTCCGGATACATTGTATCATCCTCCATCATTTCCGCCACCTCCAAACAGACCCCACCACCAAGGATATATTTCTATCCCCACCCCTATCAGCATTCCGGAGAGACCACTCCCTCCGCGACTCCCTTGTCAGATTCACACCCCCCACCAACCCAATCTCCACTCCCGGCACCTTCCCCTGCAACTACAAGAAGTGCAAAACTTGCGCCCACACCTCTCCCGTCACCTCCTTCCAAGGCCCCAATGGATCCTTCCATATCCGTCACAAATTCACCTGCATCTCCACACACATCATTTATTGTATCCGTTGCACCCGATGTTGTCTCCTCTACATTGGGGAGACAGGCCGCCTACTTACAGAACGTTTCAGGGAACACCTCTGGGACATCCGCACCAACCAACCCAACCGCCCCATGGCTGAACACTTTAACTCCCCCCGCCCACCCCCCCCCCCCCCCCCCCCCCCTCCACCAAGGACATGCAGGTCCTTGGCCTTCTCCATCGCCAGACCCTGACCACACGACGGGGGGAGAAAGAGCGCCTCATCTTCCGCCTAGGAACCCTCCAACCACACGGGATGAATGTAGATTTCTCCAGCTTCCTCATTTCCCCTCCCCCCACCTTATCTCAGTCCCAACCCCCGGATTCAGCACCGCCCTCTTGACCTACAATCTCCTTCCCGACCTCTCCACCCCTACCCCCTCTCTGGCCTATCGCCCTCACCTCCTTCCACCTTCCGTATTCCCAGCGTTCCTCCCCCAAATTCCCTCCTCCCTACCCTTTATTTCAGCCCGCTTGGCACACCAGCCTCATTCCTGAAGAAGGGCTTATGCCCGAAACCTTGAGTCTCCTGCTCCTTGGATACTGCCTGGCCTGCTGTGTTTTTCCAGCACCATATTTTTCATCAGCTGTGGCATTCTGGTGGGTTTGTAAAAAATGTCAGTGTCAAGTCGGTCGTCATTGATGGAGATGGAGAGGTCCAGGAAGGGGAGGGAGATGTCAGGGATGGTCCAGGTGAATTTAAGGTCAGGGTGGAATGAATTGGTGAAGTTGATGAATTGCTCAACCTCCTCACAGAGCACGAGGTGGCGCCAATGCAGTCATCAATGCCGCGGGGAGTGGTGCCGGTGTAACTAAGGAAGACGGATGTGGATGAAAGAACGGAAGTCTTGCTGAAACTATAAGAGGCACTATTTTGGATTAGTTTTGCTGGAAGAGCACAGCAATTCAGGCAGCATCCAAGGAGCAGTAAAATCGACGTTTTGGGCAAAACCCTTCATCGGGAATAAAGGCAGAGAGCCTGAAGGGTGGAGAGATAAGCTAGAGGAGGGTAGGGGTGGGGAGAAAGTAGCATAGAGTACAATAGGTGATGGGGGAGGGGATGGAGGTGATAGCTCAGAAAGGAGGGTGGAGTGGATAGGTGGAAAAGAAGCACCACTCTAATCCAGAATCTGGTTTCTAGCATCTGCAGTCATTGTTTTTACTTATAAAAGGCACTAGCCAGGACATACCTAGAATACTGTAAACACTTTTGGTCTCTTTATCCAAGGAGAGGTATACCGGAATTGGAGGTAATCTTGAAATGGTTCACTAGGTTGATTCCAGATATTAAGGGATTTTCTTTTGAGGAGGGTTTGAGTAGGTTTGCCCTATACTCATTGGCATTTAAAAGAATGAGACACAAACTTATTGGAACATATAAGATTCTTAGGAAACTTGACAGGGCAGATGTGGAGAGATTGTTTCGCCTTTTGTGAGAGTCTAGGACAGGTGGCATCATCTCTGTAAGGGAGTAAGAGATAACCCATTTAAAAGAAAGATGAGAAATTCCTTTTCTTTACAAACTGATAACTACAGGAGGCTGTTGAGGCAAGTATATTTATGATTGGGTTTGTGACACTTTTACTTAGTAAGGGAACCAGTGGGCATGGAAAAGTGCAGGAAATGGGGTGAGGATTATCAGATAAACATAATCCCATTGGAAAAACTCAGAGCAGACTCAACGGGCTAAATGACATACTTCCCCTCCTATGTCTCAGAATATGGTGGATTGCTGGCAGGTCATTTTTGAAGAGACTGATTCCTGACTGAGGAAGCTATTTGTGTATTCCGACCTTCCAGCAGAGGGTCACACAGGAGTCAAAACGTCTCTCCCGCACAGACTGGAAATTCCTTGCATTAGCCAGTGTGTAAGGAGGAGGTGTTTCAGTGGTCCATCCGGCTGGAGAGTAATACTCCATTTCACTATTTGAGAAACTACCCCTCTCTCTCCTCGGGAGTTGGTTTACAAATAGACACTGATTGATTTATGGAGGGTTAGTTTGGCAGGTTTTTAGGTTGCAAGATTTTCAAGGTACCTCCATCTTGAACCACCCTCTTTCTCCCCTTCCTGTATCAGCTGGTTACAGCACCTTCAGTGCTAAAGGCTCAAAAGACTCTTCACCTTGCATAGCCTTGGCACTGAGTTGAGTTAAAAACATGCATGGTCTCTGGTCATTAATTGGCCTTCCAAGCAAAAGTTGATGCTGTGTTAAGTCAGAACCCAGATACTATCCTGCTGTCCTGGTACAGAACAAAACCTCAGTCCAAATATCCTTCATTTATGTTCCTCAAATGAAAATAAAGACTCAAATGTAAACTTCTTATTGCTTTAATACATCATAATGTAATGTTAACAAAAATTAGGAGGATGATAGTGACATATGTTGTAAGAAATTAAAAACCACACAACACCATGTTGAAGTCCAACAGGTTTATTTGGAAGCACTAGCGTTCGGAGTGCTGCTCTAAAATAAACCTGTTGGTCTATAACTTGGTGTTGTGTGATATTTAACTTTATCTATTCCAATTCTACACCGGCCCCTCTACATCATGTATGTTGTAACACCACCACAATTCATCATGGCATGCATTCTTCTGGTGTGGGTTGGTTAGCTCAGTTGGCTGGACAACTGGTTTGTGATGCAGAATGGCACTAACTGTATTGGTTCAATTTCAACACTGGCTGCATTTAGCCTGAAGGACCCTCCTTCTCAACCTCTCCCTTAGCTTGAGGTGTAATGACCCTCAGGTTGAACTACCATTCATCCATCTCCAATGAGAGAGCAGCCCTGGTCAGGCAATTTTGACTTTACCTTTTAACATCCATCTGGTTGATTTGTTGTTGTCATCCACTTTCCTGATGGAGATCTAAAGGGCCTGGTTGGTCTTGTGTGGTACAGAATATGTGGAGTTTCTTATTTTTCAAAGTTTGGGAGAAGATTTGTAGCTCGGGTGCTCGTTGTTGTGGTTCTGTTCGCCGAGCTGGGCATTTGTCTTGCAAACGTTTCGTCCCCTGTCTAGGTGACATCCTCAGTGCTTGGGACCCTCCTGTGAAGCGCTTCTGTGCTGTTTCCTCCGGCATTTATAGTGGCCTGTCTCTGCCACTACTGGCCACTACAGCGGACAGCTCGAACTGACAACCGGAAGCGGCAGAGACAGGCCACTATAAATGCCGGAGGAAACAGCACAGAAGCGCTTCACAGGAGGATCCCAAGCACTGAGGGTGTCACCTAGACAGGGGACGAAACGTTTGCAAGACAAATTCCCAGCTCGGCGAACAGAACCACAACAGTTTCTTATTTTATTCAAATGCAATCCATTGCATGACAATAAACAGGTACAAGTCACATTGTAATGGTAAGATTATTACTGAGTCTGTGAGGCGGACCCTGATGTTAGGTCTTGCTCTTCAAAGCCTGGAGCTGTCCTGCATGAATCCAGATGAGATCATCATACTGGGTGGTGTTTAGTTTATTCCTCAACATGAGTCTTTTAGACACTATTGTCCTTGTACAACAGTAAGACGATACTGGGCTAGATGACCTGGGATCACAGGTTCAAATGCACAATGAAACATGTGGAATTGAAACGAATCAAGGAATGATCAGCATGGTTTTGTGTGAGGGAAATCATGCTTCACTAACTTGAGATTTTTGAAGAAGTAATCAAAAAGGTTGATGAGGCCAGAGCGGTTGATGTTGTTTACTTGGACTTTAGTAAAGTCTTTGACAAAATTTCAAATGTAGACTAGTTAGTAAAGTTAGATCACATGGAATTCAGGGTGAGATTGCCAATTAGATACAGAATTGACTTAACAGTACAAGACAGAGTATGATGGTGGATGGGTGTTTTTCAGACTGGAGGCCTGTTATCAGTGGTGTTCCATGAGGATCAGTGCTGGGCCTGCTCTTATTTGACATTTACATAAATGATTTAGATGAAAATATAGAAGGCATGGTTAGTAAGTTTGCAGATGACACCAACATGGGTGATAGAGTGCACAGTGAAGAAGGTTATCTCAGATTACAAAGAGATCTTGATTCTTTGGGTCAATGGGGTGAGGAGTGGCAGATGGAGTTTAATTTGGATAAATACGAGCTATTGCATTTTGGTAAAACAAACAAGAGCAGAACTTATGTCATTAAAAGTAGGGCTTTGGATAGTGTTGTGGAACAGGGAGACCTAAGGGTTCAGGTACATAATCCTTTGAAGTATCAGATGTAAACAGGTTGGTTAAGAAGGTGTTTAGCACGTTTGCTTTCATTGCTCAGGCATTTGAGTATAGGAGTTGGGATGTCATGTTGAAGTAGTAGAAGATGTTGGAGAAACCTCTCTGGAGAACTGTGTCCAGTTCTGGTTGTTCTGTTATAGAAATAATACTATCAAGCTGGAGAGGTTTCAGAAGAGATTTACCAGGATGTTGCTGGGAATGGAAGGTTTGAACTATAGGGAGAGGCTGGATAGTCCAGGACTTTTTTTGCTGGAGTGTAGGAAGTTGAGTGGTGACCTTGTAGAGGTTTTTTAACTAATGAGGGTATAGATAAAGTGAATGGCACGTGTCTTTTCCCTATTGTGAAGGATTTCAAAACTGGGGACATATTTTTAAGGTGAAAGGGGAAAGATATAAGAAAGATATGAGGGGCAACCTTTTTACACAGAGAGTGGTTAAGTAGATTTGGGTAGTTAAAATGTTTAAAAGACATTTGGATAAGTTCAAGAATAAGAAATGTTTGGAGGGATATGAGCCAAGCGCAGGCAGGTGGGACATTTTGAGTTTGGGATTATGGTCAGCATGGACTCTTTGGACTGAGGGTCTGTTTCCATACCATATTCCTGTTTGACTCTAATATGAGTGATTTTGATGAAACACCAATTGTTGACAAAACCTACAGTGAAGGGAATCTGCCATCCTTGTCTGTCTCATCGACATGTGCTTCGAATCCAACAAGCAATGCGGTTGTTTCTGAACTTCTCTCAAGTGCAATTAGGGATGACTAATTAATGCTGACTTGCCAATGACCCCCACAACTCATGAATGAACAGAAAATATGCATTAGTACTACGTAGATTAGCTCATTCTAACTGTGAGTTTCTTTTTAAAAAAGAGACTTCACTGAATATTCCTCCCCCCACCCCCTTGTCTTTCCTACACTGATTTATTGATTCAGTCACTGTTTACACAGCATAACAGCACTGGCCTCTTTGACTTGCCTTATGTGTCTTCATTGTGCGTCCAACTGCAACAACATGCTGTAGCAAGAACTTAAAATTCCATGACAGATACTTAAAGCATTTTTTCTGTTGTTCTCTTGCCTCTGGACAATTTGGTGTTGCTTTGGATTTATCAAAGTTGTCCTACTCGCTCACTTTGTGCCAACTTGCCCTTACATCAGTGTTACCATCACCACAACACGCTGTCTGTCAGGACGTGTCACTGTGTTGACTTTATAGTCCACGTGTGCTGTAGCATAGCAAGCAGTGACAGTGGTGTCACAAAGATTAGTTGCTCACAGAGCTCCAGGATGAAACTTTTGAAAGCTCAAATGTCACCTCAAAGGCAAAAATAAACAATCTAGGTCTTGGCAGTCACTAAACCATCAAAGTTGAACATACGTGAAGCATGTCCTCAGCTCAAATCCGAAAACAATTAAAGACACGCAAAACAAAAGGAATATGGCTCCATCAGAGTGAAGGCTAATTCATGGGAGTTCAGTCAAATTCAACACAGAAACTTGAGTTACTGTCATAACTTAAATTTTATAAAATAACTTTCCAAAACCTTGCCATTAAATTTGACAATGACAATTTGCACTTATATAAAACCTTGAGCAGAGGTCAAAAAGCTTGGATAAAGAGATAGGTTTGAAGGAGGGTATAAAGAACATGAGAGTGGTGAGACTTGACAAGGCAAGAGAGTAGGCTTAGATGGCTGTAAGCATGGTAACTGAGGGTGGAGCAATAAAAATCAAAGATATGCAAAATACCAGAGCTGACAAAATGCAGACAAACTACCATCTTTTATCTAATTGGCATTCATGAACATTTATCATATTAATACTCTAGGTTTGAATATGAATGACTTTAGAAATAGGCAGTCAGCTAAGTACATTAGTGTAACCATTTGCTATCCTCTAGTCAGACTAGTTTCTAATACCAATCGTTAATTGCCCAATAATTAACCACATTGCTCTTTATCTGGAGTCACATGGAGACCAGTTTAGGTGAGGAGGGCAGATTTTCTTTCCTAAAAGTCATTAGAGAGCCAGATGGATTCTTTGTTTTTGACAATTAACAATAGTTATTTGGTCGCCATTGGGTTAGCTTTCAATTCAAGATTTTTGTTGAATTCAAGTCATGGTGGGAATCAAATCCATGCCCCACCACACCACCATCTCTCAAATCATGCCATCAACTACCATGCATGTAATATCCATAGAGAGAACGAGTCCTAATAAAGGTCTATTAAATCTATCATTACAATGTTATACACTGTTATACATTGTGGGAGCTAAATATTACCTTAGCAGATCTTAATGCCCTCAGGAAGGTATAAAAGGTTACCATTGTATTTATGACAGATTGCAGAAGGCAAAAAAGATCGTTGTCCAAAGCAGGTGAAACATTCTACCTTACATGATGGAATCAGATGAACCCTTACAGTATTGGTATGATGATCATCATGCCTGACACAACCTTTTTATTCTAGATTTACTTAATTAACTAAATTTGAACTCTATGTTGAGTCCTAGAGGCGCCAGGGTCCCCAGGTGAATGAGTGACATGGTGGCACAGTGGTTAGCACTACTGCCTCACAGGACCAGGAAAACATGGTCAATTACAGTTTGCGGTGACAATGTGGAGTTTGCATATTCTCCCTGTGTCTGCATGGGTTCCCACCAGCTGCTCAGGTTTCCTCCCACAGTCCAACGACGTGCAAGTTGGGGGGATTGCCCATGCTAAATTGCCTCATGATGTGCAGGCTGGGAGTTTTAGCCAGAGGAAATGCAAGGATAGGGTTGTGGGGTCTGGGTCTGAGTCTGGGTGGGATACCCTTTGAGAGGTCAGTGCAGACTCAATGGGCTGATTTTCAACACTCTAGGGATTCTACTAAAATAAGTGCTGTGCTTTGAGCTTGTGCTGAGGCTCACTGAAACACTGTATAGGCTTGTAACAGAAATGTTGGTGCAGGAACACACAGTGGTGTGTTGGCAGCCAGTTGGAAGCTCTGGGTCAAGATTAGAGTAATGCTGGATTCCTGATGAAGGGCTTTTGCCCGAAACGTCGGTTTTCCTGCTCCTCGGATGCTGCCTGACCTGCTGCGCTTTTCCAGCACCACTCTAATCTGGACTCTAATCTCCAGCATCTGCAGTACCCACCTTCATCCAACTGGAAGCTCTGGGTCATTTTTACAGGCAGGACATAGCTTCTCCCACTTACATCAGCAATTCTTCAGACACTGTACATCAGATTAAGAATTTTCAATTTGTGGACTCCAGCATCCTCCTCTTCACCATGGACATGTATTCCCTTTACACATCCATCCACCATCAGAATGGTCTCAGGGCTCTCTGCTTCTTCTGGGAACAAAGGCCTGAACTGTCCCCATCCACCATCACCCTCCGCTGCCTGATTGAGCTTGTCTTCATCCTGAACAACTTCCCTTTAATTCTTCTCACTTTCTTCAGCTCAAAGGGGTGGACACGGGCCCCTGCATGGCCCTCACTTTTGTCTGTATCTTTGTGGAGTATGTGGAACATTCCTTGTTCCAATCTTACTCTGGTCCCTCCCCATAACTCTTTCTCAAGGTTGATTGATGATACCATCGGACCTGCTTCCATCTCTCATTTGGAATTGGAAAAATTGAATAATTTCACTTCCAATTTTTACCCTTTCTCTATCTGGGCTCCATCTCCAATTATCCACTCACCTCTGCCTTCCACCTATCACCACACGATTCCCCCAACCTAATCTTCAGCAGAAATATCATTTTTCCCAGACGCTGTCAATTCAGCTGCCAGACCTGCTGAGTTTCACCAGCAATTTCTGTTTGTTTTAACTCCCAAGATGCTTTGGTGGCATTTGAACTCATGTCTCCCAAATTATTGGGGCAGGTCTTTGAATTGCCAGCCTAACAACAGAACCAACATTGTATTCATAACGTGGTTCAAATGGTTGCTTTATCAACTTGTTATATTTCTAGTGTTCCAATATTTTGTATTGATGCCAGAGGTAAATTTTATTGGAATGTTTGTCTCTAACACACACACACACACCCCACTCTACTCACATAATGTAAATTGATAAGGGTGGGAAATAATGGCTGCAAAATTCACTTCCAAAAAATAGTCACTTCAAAAAGATAGCAGAGAATAATTAACTACAATCTATGGGAAACACCCGAGGGAATTATTGCTTTAAGCAGTAAGATGTTATGAAGATGTGGGTGTACTTTAAGAGAGTTAAAAGCAGCAGAACTACCAGACACAGCACTAAGTGTTCTCAATAAAGTAACGATGTAACACTTGGTCCAATAACTCGATTAGCTCATTGCCTGGAGACAAAAAACAGATTCGAATTCAGCCAATCAGTTTAAATTATATCCCAAAAAATTATATCCCAAAAAATACCAAACTCCAATCCAGTTTGAATTGAGTATTTTGACAATCATAAAAGCCAATGACACAATCCGATGCTCTGGGGTATATGACTGGGGTAAAACTGAACAGTTGAGAGGAGAACCGCCAAGTCCCAGCAGGTAACAGACTACATGAAGAATAGCTCTCTTAAAAGTACTTTTTGATCAGTAACCTGTGACTCAGAAATTCCTAAGAAGAAGAAAAGAATACACAGGCAGATCCAAATAGAAGAACTGAAAGCTGCCTGGTTTTGAGAAAAAAGTTTTGTTTTGTAAATCTTAATTGGGATTTTATCAGACTAGCTTTAGAGAAGGGAAGGTGACCTATAGGTTAGAGTAAGGACTTGTGAATAGTTGTTAGTTAATTATTCTCTGTTATACTTTAAGAAATAAAGTTGTTAATTTTTACTTGGAAAAGTTCTTGGCCACTTGAATTTTTACAGGTTACAGGACGGGATCAATCTTTCCTGTGTTGCTAGTTTTAAATTAAGCAGGAGGGTTTGCCCCAAGTCGTAACAAGGAGAACAATATTAAGCTTACCCTAAGTGTTTTGGAACTATTCCCCTCAAATGGACTTGTAGTCCTTTGGCTCTGATGATCTTATACAATATTTTAACATTTGTCATAGGTGGGAGGATATTAGCAACACTATTAATTTACATTGGCATGTTATGCCTTACATTAGCTATAGCCACAAACTTATCCCTTTCTTCTTTCACCTTAATATTTCTTGAGTCCCGAAACATGCACCTTCAGTTCTCTCTTTCTGCAATAAGCCAACAGCTTCTAAAACACAAGCTTATCGTAATGGCCAAGAAAGTATGGATGCTAGTGAACTTTGAGAAATAAATAGTGGTGTCTTGAAGAGTGTCCACATTACAGAAGTGCTAGAAGTCTTAAAACACATTAAAGTAGGTAAATCCCCAGGACCTGATGAAGTGTAGCCCAGGACTTTGTGGGAGGCTAGGGAGAAAATTGTTTGTCTCCAAGTGGAAATATTGGTATCATCAACAGCCATGGGTGATGTGCCCAAGAGTTGGAGGGTGGCTAATGTTCAGCCATTATTTAAGAAAGGCTGAAGGGAAATGCTTGGGCACTACAGACCGGTGAGCCTAACATCTGTGGTGGGTAGGTTCTTAGAGGGCATTCTGAGAGACAGGATCTTCAGGCATTTTGAGAGGCATTTGGAGAGCATTTGGAATAGTCAGCATGGCTTTGTGCATGGGAAGTCATGTCTCACAAATTTGATTGAGTTTTTTGAATGGGTGACTGAGAAAGTAGATTAGGATAGACATTGTCGATATGAACTTCAGCAAAGATACCACATGGTGGGTTGTTGAGTAAGGTTACATCTCACAGGATCCAGGGAGAGCTAGCCAATTAGGTACAAAGTTGACTTGATGGTAGAGGACAGAGGGTGGTCATACAGGATTGTTTTTCAGACTGGAGGGCTGTGACCAGTGAAGTGCGGCAAGAATTGGTGCTGGGTCCTTATATGCAAATAATTTAGATGAGAATTTAGGAAGGATGGTTAATAAGTTTGTGGATGACATCAAGGTTAGTGGTACAGTGGACAGTGAAGAAGGTTATCTGGGAATGCAGCAAGATCGTGATTAACTCCGCCATTAGACAAGGCAACTAGAAAAATTAATGCCTAATTGTCAGGACATGTAGTTTGGCAAATGAAGTTTAATTTAGATAAATACAAGGTGTTGCATTTTGGCAAGGCAAGGCAAACCAGGGCAGGTGTTACACAGTCAATGAGAGGGCATTGCGGAGTATAATAGAACAAAAAAAGTCTCGCAGAAAACATTCGTAGTTCCTTGAAAATGGAGTCACAGGGAGACAGAGCAGTGAAGAAGGCTTTCAGCATGCTAGCTTTCATCAGTCAGAGCAGTAAATATAGGAGTTGTGATGTCTTATTGCTGTACAAAACATTGGCAAGCCATATTTGGAGTACTGCATTCATTTTTTGTCACTCTACTATAGAAAGGATATTATTAAACTAGAAAGAATGCAGAAAATATTTACTAGGATGCTACTTGGACTGCAAGGTTTGACTTATAAGTAGAGGTTGTATAGGCTGGGACTTTTCTTTCACCAGAGCTTACGAACTGAGGGGTGATCTTATAAAAGGTCTATAAAATCACAGATAGCTGACAGCGTTTCCTCAGGGAAGGTGAGTCTAAAACTGGAGAGCGTAGGTTTAAGGTGAGACGGGTGAGATACAAAAGAGTCCAAAAGGGGATTTTTTTCACATAGATAGTGGCGAGTGTCTGGAACAGGCTGCCAGAGGTAGTGGTGGATGCGAATACAATTTAGACCGGCACAAGGATGGGACAGGTATGGAGGGATATGGACGCAACGCAGACTACTTTAAATTGTGAAAACTGGGCAGCGTAAACAAGTTGGGCCAAAGGGTGCGTTTCAATGCTGCAGACCTTGACATCTCTGTAATCATCGCTTCCCAGATTTTATTCCTCCATTCTTTCAGCAAATTTTGATCGCTCCTGAGAATGTTTTGGGACACTTTATTAATTTCAACATGCCACATAAATTCAAATTAATGCCTAATTGTCAGGACATGGAGTTTGGGTAGAGGAGCAGGCTGGTTGTATTTAAGTTTCCTGATGGTCCAATTGCTAGCTTTTCATGGCATTTCCACTGTGCCTTATCTACCCTTGCACTCTTTCCAATCCTAAGGTCAAAAGATAATGATCTGAAGCTGGACCCTTTAAGGATTTTGTTTTTCATCCTCTCTTCCCTCTGGAGCACTAAGACCAATTATATTGTGCGCATCAAGTTATTAATAGTCACATATTAACCAGTGGGAAATTGCTGTTATGTTTTTTTTAAATAGGTCACCGCATAACAATCGTGCCTTTACTGTCTCATGTGAGAGATTCATATTCGCTGATGAGACTAACCCAGTGTAACTCACTTGCAACCTTGCTGCCCTCAGTGAGGCTCACTTTGCAAAATAAAAAGAAATGAAGGCAACTGCTTCAGGCGTGTTTGTTTTGTGCTCAGCACAAGTTGTGAAGCTTCCTTTAACTGTTAACGTACTGCAAGCTGGCCCAAGCATTCTCAATAACTCACTCTCGCTTTCTACAGAGAGCTAGTTTTCAGAAAAACGTTCTTTGTTGCAGTGCCCCACAATGGAAACTACAATTTAAGCAGGTGCCCACTGCTCCACACACAAGGTTTGCTTTATTGCTGGAACCACCCTCTGTTCTGTTGTGAGGAGATGTCAAATAAGGGCCTGTTGCTAAGTCAGGATGGGTGATCGGGGATGGCAGGAGCTCACATGGGATCCAGCTTGGGTATTATCTGCCACCTATCTCTCAGTCCAATTTCTACAGTTTTACTCCCATCACCCCTGTACAGTCATACAGTCATTGAGATGTACAGCACAGAAACAGACCACTTGGTCCAACTTGTCTGTGCCACATCCAACAGGAAGAGCATATCACTCTACTAAAGGCCAGCTTTGCTCCTTCACAATCTACAGAAAGAGATAAAGAGGACAATACTTAAAGAGAGACAGATGTAAATGTTTTCTGACCTAGAGGTGGAACTGGAGAATTTGCCCGCCAATTGCCAGAAAAACAATTGGCTTCTAAGTGACCTCTCGAAGGGCCTGGAGGAAATAGGAGCAGGAGCAGACCATTCAGCCCAAAAGGGTCTGCTTCTGCTTTTAAGCATATCATGGCTGATCTTCCAAATCAAAGTCCTTTCCCTGCATTATCTCCATTCTTCTGGATATTTTTTAATTTTGAGAAAGCTATTGCTCTCTGTCTTTAACAAACTCAATAACTGAGCCTCCAGAGATTTCCAAAGATTCATCACCTTCTCGGTGAAGAAATTCTCCTTGTCTTGGTCCAAAATAGCTTATCCTTTATTTTTAGGCTGTGTGCCCTAACAGAAGGTGCTTGGGCAACAGATAAAAAGGAGAGTTATTTCTGATTCCAGATCGGGTTACTCCTACATCTCCAATCAGCCTATGTTGTCTTCAAATGTGAGGAAACTTGCACTGCACATTTAGTATTTTCTGACTTTTTTTTGCCTAACCACCAAACACAAGGCACCATTACTGGTTAAATGTTTCATTTCTCCTGTTTCAATTTCTGTAAGTAGGACGTTTTCTTGAAGTGCACAGTGACTCCAACAGGTTTCCAATATTTGCTATCTTTTTATGTACAAAACACACAAACTGAACCAGGAGTAGCACCTGAGATGTACACAGACTGGGATTCCCCAATCTACAGCTCCAGAGTCTGAGTCATGTGGGTCGACTCATACTCACTGTCTCAACTGCCACTGCTGCTATTCCAGGCAATGTTAAACTGAGGACCTGCCTGTCCTCCCCTACTGGATACCAAAGATCCCATGACATTATTTTAAAGGGACACAGTACTTCTCCGTGGTGTCATGGCCACCACTTATCCTTCAACAAATATCACAAAAAGACATTTGTCAAGCTATCATGACATGTCTCCCTGTGGGAACTTGCTGTACACAAATTGAACAGCAGATGCACAGAATGATTATGTCACAAAGACCATTCGGCCTGCCTATGCTCATTCTCAGAAGGAGCAATTCACCAATGCCATTACCTCACATCCTTCCTTTTAAATTATAAATTCTAATTCCCCATAAATGTCTTGACTGAAACTCCCTCCACCAAATAGTGAAACGCCATGTGAAACGCATTTCCCTCATGTCACTATGGCTTACTTTGCCAAGTACCTTAACTCTGTGCCCTCTGCTTCTTGATCTTCCACCAATGGAAAGAGTTTTTTTTAATAACTGCAGAACATTTGTTTTAACCAGCATCTTATCAACCAGAACTCTTGCTGAAGGGCAAAAATATACACTCAGATACCACTACCTACCACAACGTCCAAGTATTTAGAATTAGAGCTAGAATTAGGTTTTATTGTCATGTGTACTCAAGTATAGGGATACAGGAGTACAGAGAAAAGTTTCCAATGTCGCCATTCACAGCACCATTTAGGTATGAGGTATATAGGCACTAAATTTTCGGTAAGAAGTAGAAAAAGAAATAGCTAAAAGTTGAGGATTACAGTTTTTCTCAGTGTAAAGTAGTAAATAATAAATGAAGTTAAAAGTTCCAAATTACAATCCTTCTTTAGCCACGCCTGTAGTTGCTCCACAATGGGCTTCCCCATGAGGGCTCGATCTCTCTCCCAGGCTAAGTGTGATCTCTCCCCTTCGCTGTGCGCAAATCTCTCTCCCACACTGGGGTCAATCTGAAGTCTAACAGTGATGTGTATACCTTCTGCATTATATTTCCATTATTTATTGGATTTTTACTTTGATTTTAAGGGGTGTGTTGATTTTTTTGCATACAGTACTTGAGTAATCATCACGGTTTTTGACTGCTTTTTGAATTTATGGGGCTGACTATCACATGGATACTACCTTTGATGGACTGAAATGCACGCCCATTAAAATTCATAAAATATCATTAGCAGAAGCTGATCTGATCTCTAAAAAAATAAAGAAAAAATGTATTAGGGTAATTCTAAAAACCTAGAGCTGACACACTGAGTCATAAATATTAATCTGTGTCTGTGAAGAAGTAGAGTCGACCTTTACACGAGATGTGTGGAAAATTCCAGGTTTTCTGGTCAAAAGTAGGTGGTTGACTTTTACATGAGTTGGACCATTGCTTGGCACATACAGGAGATGTTTTGAGGCGTTTGCTGTCTTGAAGCTTTTTTAGGCCAACGTTTCCTGTCATTATGCGTACCTCTTGGTTATCTGGAATATTTGATCCTGGGTGCCAGTCAATAAAAAGTTTGCTGTACTCTGTCCAGACTGCTCACAATTTTGAATACCTCCTTCAAATTTCTCTCAACCTTCTTTTGGAAGCCTCCTTTCCTATTTTACAACAGTGACTACATTTTATACTTCCCCTTTCCTTCTTTGAAGTGCTAAGTTGACAGTATTGTAAGTAAATATGTTACTTCACTCATCTAGGTATTATTAAATCAGCCCGCTTATTCCCTCTGGTTGGGTGCAGCAATGAAGTTTGACTGTCTTTTTGTGAAGTACTGGCACAAGTAACAAGAAAAGAAATGAAACAATTCAGCCATTCTTTGGACCACACCAACGTCTATGAGCCTTTCAGTCACATGCCAAACAAACATTTTCCCCCTCTGTGCACCAACAATGATTCACCTTTGTTCAACAGTTCCATTTGATAATGGTATGTGTGTAGGCAGAAAAAAATACAAAGAAAAGCCCAGGTCCTCAGCAAGTGGAGCGCTGAGAGCATTATTTCTAAAAGATTCATTCTACCTTTCCACGTGTAAATCTGTTTACCTGTACTCCCGTTGATAATTCCTAACATTGTCAATGATTGCCTTCAGATTCTAACCTTTTAACCAATAAAACTGACGGCAACTTTCACTCCACTAACTACACTTCTCCAAATACTTTCTTAGGTATAAACTGCTTTTGGCCTAAGGCCAGGAAAGGCACTAAATTATCTCTTGCACCCCCCTCCCCCCCCCCCCCCACTGTCTTTTCTCTCTTCCCATCTTAAAAAAAAACCCTACCTGATCCCTCTGTCCTCATCATCATCCTAAATCTCTCAAGAGTCATTAATTACATTTCTGTCACTCAATTTGCATGCCCCTCACATGTCAGAGCTCTTTGACCTAATTGAGAGCACACCCACAGGATTGAAGCTTGGTCAAAATCATCTTTTATGGCTTCAATCACATCTTTCAGCATCTTTATAGGCAGCATAGACTCTCCATTGTGCCAGCTCAATTTGTAAACACCTGCCTGGTTTATCTCTCTTTCAGAAGCTTTTTCAAGGTATTTGAGCATGGCAGTCAGCACCTCCAATTCCCTCAATCACTAAAAACGGGTGCCATCTCTTCAGGCTTCCCATAAGTTAGAAATAATCACATTTTACATTCAGGCTTCAGTGATATTCACTAAGTGGGTGAAAGGCTAATACATTATGAAATAGTATATAACTATGTACAACAATGAACGTGGTATCACATTCACAGAATGTTTGGCTCCTAGTTCTTTACAAATAATAATATAACAATGGGGCTGGATTAGTGGTGCTGGAAGAGCACAGCAGTTCAGGCAGTACCCAAGGAGCAGCGAAATCGACGTTTCGGGCACTACTTGGAGTTAGGGACTTGTTAGATCTCTTAACATTCCGAGTCACTGGCCATGGGTTGTATGGTTCCTTATGAGAACGAATTCCTGATGAAGGGCTTGTGCCCGAAATTTGATTCTCCTACTCCTCAGACACTACCTGACCTGCTGTGCTTTTCCAGCACCACACTCTCGACTCTGGTCTCCAGCATCTGCAGTCCTCACTTTCTTCTTGTGAGGCAGATGAGTTTAATCCTAGAGCTGCATCTCCAGCAACACGTCTGGCTAGTGTTTCCAGGAGGTCCTTGGCTTTGAGATTGATGACATTCTGTGGTTCCTTCTCTGTATTTTCTCAAAGAATTCCTCATAGAGGAAATTCCTTCAAGTTGGTTTCCTCAGACTGGGGGTTTTCCACGCGATGGCCTCGATGAACAAACTGATCTAAATTGAGCTTGATCATTGTTATGTGCAGACAAGTAGTTGCATGTCATATTCTCCATGTGTAGGACAAAGTCTTTGGTCCCATATTCACAAAACTTTGGATTCATCCACTTACAGAAACCAGGCTGACCTTCCAGTGCGGTACTGAAGGATCATTGTGCAGGTCGGTGTGCCATCTTCCAGGTCAGGCATTAAACTGAGATTTAGCAGCGTAGACATATGGGAAAGATGCCATGCTATGTATTTTGAATAAGGGCAGGGTGTCTATTTATCACTTAAACCACCATAATAAAATATGGATTATGTGGTCATTATCACAATGCTGTGTGGCAGCTTGCTCAGCACAAATTGGGTGCCTCATTTTCCTCTTCACTGTAACACAGGATTAAAGCGCATACAAATTTGAGCACAATAGTGCATCACTCCACCTGCATCAAACCTATAAATACACTAATGAAATGCATTTCTAAAGAAATGAACTTCTCAAAATGGATGACATGACTCAGCTCACCAGACAAAGAAAAGGAAACCCACCCTTGAGTTCATATCCTGGTCACGGAGCAGTGTGAGCTCATCTGCTTTATGTTCAGCAAGACTGACAAGTAATACTGTTGAACTTCTCTCTTTACTTACTATTCAGACCCTTTGTGAAGTAGTTTTCAAGTTTGACTTATTTGAAATGCAGCAAAAGGACAAGTTTGGGACTGTCATGATTAGATTCCCTACAGTGTGGAAACAGGCCCTTCGGCCTAACAAGTCCACATCGACCCTCCGAAGAGCAACCCGTTCAGTCCCACCTCCCTCTGACCAATGCACCTAACACTGCTGGCAATTTAGCATGGCCAATTCACCTAACCTGCACATCTTTGTACTATGGGAAGAAACCCATGCAGACTCGGGGAGAATGTGCAAACGCTACTGGAATTGAACCTGGGACCCTGGTGCTGTGAGGCAGCAGTGCTAACCACTGAGCCACCATGCCGCCCCATGTTCAGGGATCTTTAACTGTACATTCCTCTCGAACCTGAGCCAGATTTCCTTGCCTTCAAAACCCTGAAAAGAGTATCTCTTTACCAGGGGAATCTTCAAACTTCATGGTGTGAGTGAGTTCTGTTCTGGCCAGTTGCTCCATCATGATCTCCAGCCACTGTCACCATTTTGCAAGACTCCAAGAGAGGTTTTGAGCTCCTTTATTCAAAGTTCTTGTTTCAGGCTCTATCCGCAAATTTAATTCATGGAGCATGACTTTCTCCACCCACCAACTGTAATTAATAATTGTTGCCATCGTCAGTAATCACGTGCTAAGGAGGATTATTGTCCATCTCGGAAACTCCATGTCATTGGTCTGTGTATCATTGCATCTTTCACCACACATTTGGTAGGTATTTGGTCAAGGACCAAATTGAATTGGTCCTTGACCTTGAGATTGCTGGCATTCCTTTCTCGAGTTCCTTTTTCCATACTTCCTCTTGCCGAAGGGTGTTCTCAAAGAATTGTGTCCCTTCCTACAGGAGCTTTCTCGAAGTTTGTTTCTTCTGAATGAGTGTCTCCTGGGTATTGATGCCTTTGTTGTATTTCCTGAAGGAAATCTTCAGGGAGTTTTGAAATGCTTCCGTTGACCCCATTGCTGGCAGAGCTCATAGGGAACCATATGAAATAGTCGCAAAAAGCAGTTCTCACATATGAAGCAAGGCTTCATATAAATCAGTAGTGAAACTGATGATGACCATGTTTCATGAAGAGATTCAGAGTCATGTAGTCATGTCGCATGGAAACAGACCCTTCAGTCTAACTCATCAATGCCAACAAAGTTTCCTAAACTGAACTAGTCCCATTTGCCTGCATTTGGCCCATATCCCTCTATACCATTCCCATTCATGCACCTGTCCAAATGTCTTTTAAATTTTTAACTATACCTGTAACTACCACTTCCCCTGGCAATTCATTCCACATATGAACCACCTGCTATATGAAAAAGTTGCCCCTCTGGTCTCTTTTAAAGCTTTTGCATCTCACCTTCAGTTATGCCCTCTAGTTTTGAACTCCCCTACCTCACGAAAAAGATCCTTGCTATTCATCTTATTTATGCCCCTCATGGTTTTACAAACTTTGAAATGGTCACCCTTCAACTTCTTACGCTACAGTGAAAAACGTCCCGACCTACCCAGCCTCTCCTTATAACACAGACCTTCAGTCCTGATAATATCCTCCCAGATCTTTTCTGCACCCTCTCCAATATAATAACATTCTTCCTATAGAAGGGCAATCAGAATTGTACACAGGACTCCAGAAGAGGCCTCATCAATGTCCTGTACAAGTTTAACATGATGTCCCGAGCCCCATCCTCAATGGTCTGAGCAATGAAGGCAAGCATGCTAAATCCATACTTCACCACCCGATCTACCTGTGATGCAACTTACAAGAACGATGTCTGGAACCACCAGTCTCTTTGTTCATCAACACTACCCAGGGTCCTATCATTAATTGCATAAGTCCTGCCCTTGTTTGTTTTACCAAAATGCAACACTTTGCATTTATCCAAATTAAGCTCCATCTGCCACTCTTTGGCCCATTTGCCCAATGATCAAGATCCCTTTGCAAACTTAGATAATTTTCTTCACTGTCTACCAAACCTCAATTTCAATGTCATGCACAGCTTCCTAAATTCTCATCCAAATTGTTTATATAAATGACAAACAACATGAAGGATGTACTCTGAATGCAGAGTGAAGACTCAAGCTGAAGCACTGCACAGCACTAAGATGCATCTATTTCATTTGTAGCCTTCTGAGAATTTTCTGCAAATCTTCATAATATAGCCTTGCTTAAGAGAAACAATCTGTTCTGGATGTCTGCTTGCTCGTTCAGCTGGAAGTTTCGTCTTCAAATATTTCATCACCATTCCAGGTAACATCATCAGTGAGCCTCCAGTGAAGTACTGGTGTTAGTGACCTCCTTACTATTTATGTGTTTCGGTTTTTATGGTTTGGTGATGTCATTTCCTGTGGTGCCATTATTTCCTGTTCTTTATCTCAGAGGGTGGTAAATGGGATCCAAGTCAATGTGTTTGTTGATAAGAGTTCCGATTGGAATGCCATGCTTCTAGGAATTCTTGATGCCAGGAAATCTGAGTAGTCTGGCAGTCATTTCTGAGAAGTCTTTGGTGTAGGGGGGAGTGACAATCAGTGCCAGTCAGGAATGGCATTATACCAGCTGTAACCTCTGCATGTATTCAAATTTCTGATATTTTAACATCTGGAACCTGACAAATATTACTTTAGTATTATGTATTTCCAGGAGAACAATGGTAATTTTGTGTGCACAGACAGTTCTAAGCATCAGAAAGGTTTAAGGATACCATTTGGTGTTGGAAAAAAAAAACATCAGAGCTTGGAATAATAAACATCTTCTGAATGGAGATATAAATGGGTTTAAACCCTCACACACCATTTAGAATCATAGCCTTTACTTGTATCATTTCTCCAAGTTCTCTTTACCAACGTATACCATCTCATAAATCTCTAGGATAAAATTCATCTGTCACCTATCAGCCCACTCCACCTTTTGAAGACCTACACTGTTGTCCTCACAGCTTACAATTCTCCTAAGTTTTGTGCCTTTCACAAAATTTTGTGGAAATATATCAGGAACAGCAAGAGTCCCAACATTGTCCCTGGGTACCTCATTGCAAATCTTTCTCCAATCTAACAAGGACCTATTAACAACTGTTCTTTGTTTTCTATACCTCAATTAATTTTGAATCCATGTTTCCTCTGTCCCTTTTATTCCAGGAAGCTTAACTTTCCTTACAAGTCTTTTACATGACATGTGTTTCAGAAGTCCATTTACACCATAGTAACAGTCTTCCCTTCATCAAACCTCTTAGTTACCATCAAGTTAATTAGACACAATTTTCCTCGATCAGATTTCTGTCGACTCTTCCAAATCATGGTATTATTTACTAATATGCTGTTCTGGTTCCTACACCCTAAGTTCAACCTCCCTAACAACACTAGGAAAATACCTTGCAAGGAATACAGTCCCAACTCTGAGATATAACCTGTGCAGCTTGTACAGGTGCTGTGCAGCCAATTCTAATATCCCAAGAATCTAAAGCCTTTCATCCTACAACAGATTTCTCATTACACATTCATCTGTCTTACCTTCCTGTTACTCACATGCGGCTCTAGGAGTAACCAGAGTTTCTTCTTTTGGAGTACTGATTACTACTTTCCTACCTAGCTCCTTAAATCCCAATTGCATCCTTTTTCCTGTCTACATTGTTAGTACCAATGGGAACCACAATCTGTGGCTGTGTAGCATCGCCAGAAGAATGTACAACAGCCAGTCTTCAAAATACTTTACACTAGCACCAGAGATATAAAAAACTATCCTTCATTTCATTGTTACCTGTAGAAATGCCTGCCTGTTCCTTCAACTAAAGAATCCCCACTAGTATATGGGTTAGGACATAGAGTGGACTTAGAGTCGGGGCTGATGCAGGGACAAGTATAGAAGACATCTATCTGGAAGGCAGTATGAATAACATCAAAATAAACCATAAAGATCCTTGGCGGTGTTAGATGACATTTATTTTAATGCAAGAAATGTTGGAAGTAAGGCAGGTGAGAGGAGGATGCTGATTAATAAGAACTTAAGGAATAGGAGCAAGAGTAGGCTATCTGGCCTGTTGAGCCTGCTCTGCCAGTCAATAAGATCATGGCTAATCTTCTCATGGACTCAACTCCAATTACCCACCCATTCACCATAACCCTTAATTTCTTTACTGTTCAAAAATCAACTCACTTTGCCTTAAACACATTCAACAAGGTACCCTCATATGCACGGGGATGAGATATCATTGGCCTCGTGGAGATGTTCAGGTAAAGCAATTGGGCTATTGTAACCTCAAGAAAGTAATAATGTTTATTTGCTGCAATGGATCTCTACCCATTTCATGGATCCAGTGCTACCAACAAATTGCATTCACATAACTTTTTTCACTTATCAAAATGTTCTCGGGTGCTTGATAGGATGTTATCAACCAAATTTTGACTTGGGGACTGTTAGGGTGATATTCAGACAGGTGGCCAACTGCCTTGTTGAATACCTTGGCCTTATGTAGCATCAGGAAAAACGTGTGGGGGCAGGGGTGAGCTTGAGACTTCAGGAAGGGAATATCAAAACTTCGCGTCTGGAGGCTGAAGGCACAGTCACTAATGATTGCATGATTAAATTTGGAGATTCAAAAAAAAGACCAGATTTGTTGCAACACAAGAGTGCTCAGGTTGGAAAGCTGAATGAGGAGATGGGGAAGGTTGAAGTCAATGCAGAAATCTTAATAGAAGGATGAAGATTTTAAGTTAGAAATGTTACTTCCAAGTCAGAAACAGAGTTAGGCAATCCTCTCCCTACAATATAGCTGCAAGCAGAATAGGAATACAGGGAGATGCCCAATGGCGTTTACCAATTAGACTTCCATCCAGCTCGTCGAGGCTTCTGTCAAATCAGTCTGTGCTAAGTCTGAATCTCTGCATCAGTTCCTGTGCCATCCAGCTCCTGGTTATTTCAGAGGGTTGGATGGGTAAAGGTGCACAGCTGACAATTGATGGACAGTTTTTGCCTTCAAGCCACTTGTTCAGGAAAAGCTGTGAATTTGGCTTCGACAGGAGCCAAGAAGGATGCTCTTCCCAAGCCTCATGCCTCACGCTGCTAACTCTGTCCCAGAGCTCATTCCCTACGAAGGATGCGTACAGAATGCAGAGTGAAGATGCAAGCTGAAGCATTGCCCAGCGTGCAAGATACATCAATCACATTTATAGAATTCTCTGTAAATCTTCACAATCTAGTCTGGCTAAAAAGAAAATCAGTGCTTGCGAGGAATGGCATTGAACCAGCTGTAAACTCTGCATGCATCCAAATTTCTGACATATGGAGCCTGACGAGTAGTACAAGTATTGAATATTTCCAGGAGAACAATGGACACTTTAGATCATAGAATCCCTACAGTGTGGAAACAGGCTCTTCGGCCCAACAGGTTCACACCGATCCTCTGAAAAGTAACCCACCCGGACACATTCCCCTGCATTTAACCCCTGACTAATGCACCCTATCTACACATCCCTGAACGCTGTGGACAGTTTAGCATGGGCGATTCACCTAATCTGCACATCTTTAGTTTGCACAGGGAACCGGGAGCACCCGGAGGAAATCCACGAAGTCAAGGGGAGAATGTGCAAACTCCATACAGACAGTCACCTGAGGGTGAACCCAGGTCCCTAGCACTGTGAGGCAGCAGGGCTAACCACTGAGCCACTATGGACACTCACACAGGACAAAGTATCAGAAAGGGCTGAAGAAAACATTAGCACTTGGAACAACAAACATCTTCCAAATGGAATTCACAATTTTGCTAATAAATAGCAAACAGAAAGAAATCTTTGACCCAATGCTTTTTTTTGTTTGGAACGGCTCAAAGCAGCTGTTTGTTTTGAAAATAGTGGAATCTATGGAATGTCTGGTTAGGGAGAGTTTAAAGGTCATTTATTTGTTCTAACTTGATCCAAAACACATTTACAGACAATGGTCAATCCAATTCCACGATCGAGGTCACAGCAGAGATTGTAATTGAATTACTGTAACTTTGACTTTCAGATTGCTCAGTTGCCTAAGCGGGACTTGCTTTAGGCTAATGGTTTATGACATGTCCCTTCACGTTGGAGCTGTTGTGATTCAATCAGTCGTATTGTGTTTCAAAATAGATTTTAAAAATTGTCATAAATCAAGGTCACTGAAGAAACCATAACAGTTATTTCTGTTCAAGTATAGGAGCGTAAGGCTACATTTTATCTGGTCATTTATCACATTTTCTGTTTGTAGGATCTTTGTTGTGTACAAACTGGCTGTTGAAACCACATTCTCCATGACGTACTGCTGAAGAAATCAACAATCACTCAACCTGTCTTCTACGCCAATAGGACATAAAGCATTGGGAGTATAGTAGGCTATTCAGCCCCTCAAGTCTCTCCGCCATTTAATAAGATCATTGTAACCTCAAATCCATGTTCCCGCCTACCCCAGATAACCTTTCACCTCCTTTCTTAACACGACTATCTATCTCTGCCTTAAAAATATGCAAGGACTCTGCTTCCACCTCATTTTCTGGGAGGAAATTCCAAAATTCATTTGGAAAGAAAAAAAAATCTCTGAATTTCTGTTTTACATGGGACCACCTAATTTTTAAGCAGTGACCTTAGTTCGAGCTTCTCCCACAGGTAGAAACCTCCTCTGTCCATTTACCCTGTCAAGATCATTTAGGAATTTACATGTTTCACCCTTTATTCTTCTAAATTCCAGCAAATACAGGGCTAGTCCGTCCAATATTTCATGCTTAGACAACCTGCTGATTCCAGGTATTTCTGTAAACCTTCTCTGAACTACCTGCAGCAAATTTACATCCTTCCTTAATTAAGGTGACCCATGCCATGTGCGGTATTCCACAGTTCGGGCGCAGAACGTGCTCTGCAAATGCAAGCTCTCCGACTCCAGAAGAGGGTTATTATCCTGCTCAGCCATGCACAGAGAGAATATAATTCAAGCAGAAATGCCAAGTGGCTATTTTCCCAAACTTATACATGTAGTAAAGAACTTTGCCTGTTGTGTCGAGGTATTTTCAGAGTGTCTGTGGATGGCCCACAACATAGATGATCTCAATATCCAACCACTACACACAATGCAAGTTATTCAAAATTGACTCAGGATGAAGCCCATGATCAGTTTTTTTCTTTTCTTGCCCTAGATGTGGTCTAGCATGGTTACTGGGTTTCTGATAGAGAACAAACAAGATGGATTGAATGGCCTCTTTCTATGCCAATATGACTTTATGAACAACTAATTCTGCAAAGACTTGCAATAAAATCTTCTTTATTTATAGATTCACGGGTTCACACAGCACAGGAAAGGCCCTTCGGCCCATTGAGTCTGCACCGACAATAACTACCATTAAAAGTGCACTAATCCCAATTTCTTGCACTTGTCCCATGAATGTTGTGATATTTGAAGTGCTCATCCAAATATCTTTTAAAGGTTGTAAGGTTTCCAACCTCCAATACCTTCCCAGGCAGTGCATTTCAGAGTCCCCCAAGTGAGAAAGTTTTTTTTTCCCAACTCCCTCTGAATCTCCTGCCCCTGACCCTAAAGCTGTGCCTTCTCATGATGAACACTTCAAACAAGGTCAACAGCTGCTCTCTATTCACCTTGTCCATTCTCCTCATAATCTTGTACACCTCAATCATGTCTTCCCTCCATCTTCTCTGCTCGAAAGAAAACAATCCAAACCTATCTAGTCTCTCCTTACAGCTCAAATTCTCCATTCCAGGCAACATCCTGGTGAACGTCCTCTGTACCCTCTCTACTGCTGTCACATCCTTCCTGTAGTGAGGTGGCCAGAACTGCACACAGTACTCCAATTGTGAGTCCTTTGGTCTCTTTTTACTCAGTTAGATGTTGGGGTTTTAAATTTTCAACATACAATTTATGAACTTCCTTTATTTTGGTTAAAGTTGCCAACAATGTCCAGGTGAAAATCATTTTGGCGTCAGATGCTTGAAAATGATGAGAAATTTTGGGATGGCAGATTTCAGCAATTCAAGTTTGAAGAAAATAAGACATTCAGTCTTGTTGAAGTGATGGGCAATCTGCCAGGATTGAGCATTGACACAGTTCCAGCATGAAATGTTGGGTGGGTGGCAAGAATGTGACAGCTCAATTTTGAGACAAAAGTCTGGTTTTGTTCTTTTGCACATCTTTAAATGATCAGTAGTTGGCAGCCATTGAAGAGATCATCCAGTTTAGTAAATAGTCAGTGGTTGAGAACAGAGTCATAGAATCATAGAGATGTACAGCAGGGAAACAGACTCTTCGGTCCAACCTGTCCATGCTGACCAGATATCCTAAATTAACCTAGTTCCATTTGCCAGCACTTGACCCATATTCTTCTAAGCCCTTCTTATTCATATACCCATCCAGGTGCTTTTGAAATGTTGCAATTGTACCAACCTCCACCATTTCCTCTGGCAACTCATCTCATACATGCATCGCCCTCTACGCGAAAAAGTTGCACCCACTACAGTTCTTGCATAATTTATACATAAGTCTATATGATTCTTGCCTGTACTTTACAGATGGAATGCTCTGAAAACACAATGCTGATGAATGCACCTTTGCTCATTCACGTAGTTTGCATCATTCTATTATTGGTGATAGAACCTAGGTAGTAAGCTCTGGGATTCGTACAAGAATCATAGAATCCCGACAGTGTGGAAGCAGGCTATTCAGCCAATCAAAAGAACATCCTAACCAGACCCACACCCTGCACTTTATCCCTGTAACCCTGCGTTTCCCATGGCTAACCCACCTAGCCTGCACATCCCTGGACACTATGGGCAACTCAGCATGGCCAATCCACCATAACCTGCACATGTTTGGACTGTGGGAGGAAACCAGAGCAGACAAGGCGAGAACGTGCAAACTCCACATAGTCACCCAAGGCTGAAATCGAACCTGGTTCCCTGGAGCTGTGAGACAGTTGTGCTTACCACTGAGTCACCATGCTGCTTGAGCATCTCCATCTCTTTATCTCCAGTTCTTATGGCGCTATTCTCAAGGGGGTACAATTCTAAAGTGGGTGCAAAAGCAGAGACACCTAGATATATATCTGCTCAGGTGGCGGGATAGGAAGAGAGAGAGCAGTGAGCAAAGCATATAGAATCTTTCACCCTATTAATAAGCAAGGAGAACAAGAATAGGTAAGTGATGTTGAACTTGGTTAAGACACTTGCTAGACCTCAATTGGTGTTTTATGTACTATGTTGAGCACCACCTTATAGGAAGGATGCATATGTATTAGAGAGAGCTACAGAAATAATTTACAAAGATAGTTCCAGGAGTTAGTTAGATGGCATAGTTTCAGAATTATTTACAAAAGAAGCAAAGGTAGGGTCTGAAATACATGCCATAAAGTGTGGTGGAAGTAGACTCAATTGAAGCAGTCAAGACAGCATTTGACAATTATTTGGATAAAAATAGTGTTCAAGAGTATGGGGAGAAAGCAAAACATTGACACTGGGAAATGGTGCTCATTTGAAGACTCAATTTGCAGGCTCAATGGGTTGACTAGCCTCCTTCCACAACTTAAGACTTAAAAATGTAGCTCTGGGACCAGCTTTCCATCACTTATCCTAATATCTGCATATGTGGTCTAATAGCATCCTGTGAAGTGCCTTTTGCTATGTTAAAGGTGCTGCTAAATGTAAGTTGTTGTCTGCACATGGTTGTGTCTTTAGAATACATCATCTGAAAGATACAAAAACAAGTGATGATGAATGTAAAGTCATCATGAAGCAAAACAGTAATAAGCCTTTGACCCCAAGCACCTCCTCCATCAATTCAATTTTATCATGGCCAAGGAGTTTAAAAGTTGCAAGTAATCTCCAGCACGCACACACTAACTTCCTGAGTTAATTTATATGATTCTAGGTTCTCAACTTGAGGCACCCACTGTGGGTTCACTCGCCATCAAAGAGGGGGTTCCAGGATTTTGACTCGTGACATTGAAGGAAGAGTGACATACTTCCACTTCAGGATTGCTGTGAAGTCATGTCACTGTTCCTTCAGTATTGTCACTGTCATTGAATTGTTTATTAATTTCAAACAGCTCAACCAGATCACCCCTCATAGGATCAACAGAGATTTCAATCAGACTCACTACTATTTAGAAAAGGACCCTAACATTTAAACAATCATCTGAGTTTGGATACTAATTTCATAACCGAACATCCCATCATGGGTAAATTTGCATTAATCCATAAACAAGACCTCAAACAATAAACAATATATCAAACAGAACTTTAATTTTTTGATTTTGTCTCATTTTCTCATGTTTTTAAAATATTCTTTCAAACTCTTGGCAGAGGGAGAGAAATAGACCAGAGTGGTGTTACTGCTATTGGTTACAACAATGTGATTGCAGTGGGTTGCAGTCTACTCAGGTATCCAACATATATCTGTAATCTAAAGTTCCAGGTAGTGATGGTAGAGACTCCAACATTACTTTTTTTACATTCCTAACCAGATCGTTCTCTCGCTTTCCCCACTTGTACAGGTGGGAAGGATTTGCAGGTTTGTCCTCAATCTGTTTGTAGGTGAAAGTGACAACTGCAGGTGCTGGAGATCAGAGTCTAGATTAGAGTGCCGCTGGAAAAACACAGCAGGTCAGGCAGCATCCGAGGAGCAGGAAAATCGACGTTTCAGGCAAACGCCCTTCATCAGGATATCCAGTTGTGAAATTAGAATCCAAACTCAGGTGATTGCTTAAATGTTAGGGCCCTTTTCTGTATAGGAGTGAGTCTGATTAAAATCTCTGTTGCTCCTAATAAGGGGTGGTCCAGTTGAGGTGTTTGAAATTATAAAACAGTTCAATGACAGTGGCAACACTGGAGGGGTGATGAAGGGCTTTTGCCTGAAACATCTATTTTCCTGTTCCTCGGATGCTGCCTGACCTGCTGTTCTTTTCCAGCACCACTCTAATCTTGACTCAATCTGTTTGTCCCTATTATGAGTGAACCTTCGTCAGATATCAAACTCATGTTTGGGATTTGATCCTAGGGTTCCTAGCTCAGAAGTAGGGATATGACCAACTGTGCCACAATCTTCCATTCAAATTAATGTAGACTCTACCAAATGTATTACCTCATTGTGCCTCATTGTTACCAGCTCAAAAAATCCAAACAGGTTAGTCTGATACTAGTGGCACAGTGGTTAGCACTGCTGCCTCACAGCGCCAGAGACCTGGGTTCAATTCCCGCCTCAGGTGACTGACTGTGTGGAGTTTGCACTTTCTCCCTGTGTCTGTGTGGGTTTCCTCCGGGTGCTCCGGTTTCCTCCCACAGTCCAAAAAAAAATGTGCAGGTTAGGTAAATTGGCCATGCTAAATTGCCTGTAGTGTTAGGTGAAGGGGGAAATGGGTCTGGGTGGGTTGCGCGTCAGTGTGGACTTAGAACATAGAACATAGAAGAATACAGCGCAGTACAGGCCCTTCGGCCCTCGATGTTGCGCCGATCAAAGCCCACCTAACCTACACTAACCCACTATCCTCCATATACCTATCCAATGCCCGCTTAAATACCCTGTGGGGACTTGTTGGGCCGAAAGGCCTGTTTCCACACGTAAGTAATCTAATCTGATACAACATTGCTTGAATAATTCAGTGATTATTGTCCATGATTCGACTGTACAGTACCTTTCTAAATGCTGATTGATATCAGAATAATTTACCCATGACCAAGGTTAGGTAAAATGGCCCGTGATTACTCAATCACACTAGTGTCTTTCCGGGAAGGAACTCTGCCATTCTCACCTGGTCTGGCCTGCAGGAGACTCCAGACCTACAGCAATTTTATCTCTCAGCCTGCCCTCTGAAATGGCCCAGCAAGCCACTCAATTTTATCAATTGCTACAAAATCTCAACAAAGAAATGAAACTGGACGGACCTCCAAGCATCAGCTTAGGTACTGGAATTGTCAGAAACAGTCCTGTCAACCCTACATAGTCCTCTTACTAACAGCTGGGATCTAGTGCCAAAATTGGGAGAGCTCTCTGACAGGCTAATGCAAGCAACCACCTCAAATAGCCATGTTCATGGAATTGTACCTTACGGATAATATGCCCGATACCACCATCTCCATCCCTGGATATATACTGTCCCACATGGCAGGATAGACCCAATAGAGGTGGCTGCACAGTGGTAATACAGTTGAGAGGGAGTTGCTCAGAGCATCCTCAACATTAACCCCAGACACCACAAAGTCCCATGGCTTCAAGTTAAACATCGGCAAGGAAATCTCCTGCTAATTATCACGTACAATCCTCCCTCAGCTGTTGAATCAGTACTCCTCTAGAAAGCACTGAAGAGGCCAAATGTACTCTGGGTGGAGGCTGTAATGTTCACTACCAAGCCTGGCTCAGCAGCAGTACTACTTAAACTGGCCGGATCCTCGAGGGCATAGCTGCTGGACTGGGTCTGCAGCAGGTGTTGAGGGAACAAACAAAACAGAAAAACATACTTGACCTCATCGTTACCAATCTGCCAGCTGCAGATTCATCTGTGCATGACAGTATCAGTAAGAGTGACCACCGCACAGTCCTTGTGGAGACAAAGTCCCAACTCCACATTGAGGATACCGTCCATTGAGTTGTGTGGCACTGTCACTGTGCTAAATGGGACAGGCTTCAAACAAATCTAGCAACTCGAGACTACATCCGTGAGGTGCTGTGGATCATCAACAGCAGCAGAACTGTCCTCCAGAACAATCTGCAACCTCATGGCCCAGCATATCCCCCACTCAACCATTACCTTTAACCTTAGTTCAGGAAAGTGCAGGAGGGCATGCCAGGAGCAGCACCAGGCATACAAAAAATTAAGTGTCAACCTGGTGAAGTGACTAAACAGGACTACTTGCATGCCAGACAGCATAAGCAGCAAGTGATAGACAGAGCTAAGCAATCCCACAATCAACAGAACAGATCTAAACTCCACAGTCCTTCCACATTCGGTTGTGATTGATTGTCGACAATTAATCAACTCACTGAGAGGACGAAGGGGCTCCATAAATATTGCCATTCTCAATGATGGAAGAGCCCAATACATCATGCAAAAGATAAGGCTGAAGCATTCAAAGCAATCTTCAATGGGGAAGTGCTAAGTTGATGATCCATGTTGGTCTCCTACAATAATCCTCAGCATTACAGAAACCAGTCTTCAGCTCATTTGATTCACTCCATGTGAAATCAAGAAATGGATGGAGGCACTGGTTACTGCAAAGGCTACAGGCCGTGACAACATTCCAGCAATAGGACTGAAGATTTGTGCTCAGAACGTGCTGCTCCCAAGCCAAGTTCAGTACAATTATAATCCTGGTATATTATAGGTGGAAAATTGCCTCAAGTGTGTCTTATGCACAAAAAGCAGGACAAATTGAGACTGGCCATTTTCTGCACCATCAGTATACTCTCGATCATCAGTAAAATGATGGAAGCAGCGCTGTCAAGCAGCTCGTGCTCGGCAATAACCTACTCAATGATGCCCAGTTTGGGTTCCACCAGGGCAACTCAGCTCCTGATCTCATTACAGCCTGGATGGACAGAAATACACGAATTCCAGAGGTAAGGTGAGGTGAGGGTGACTGTCCATAATATTAGGGCTACATTCAGCTGAGTATGGCATCAAAGAGCCCTAGCAAAACTGGAATAAATCAGTATCAGGGGGCAAACTCTCCATTGGTTGGAGTCATACCTGGAGGATAGAAAGATGGCTGTGGTTATTGGTGGGCAATCATCTCAGCTCCATAGTATCTTTGAGGTTTTACTCAGGATGGTGTTCCAGGTCCAACCATCTTCAGCTGCTTCATCAAATGACCCTCCTTCCAACCTCTCCACTGTTCACTGATGATTGTACAATATTCAGCACCATTTCCAACTCCTCAGATACTGAAGAAGCCCATGGTCAAATGCAACAAAATCTAGGCCTGGCCAGACGAGTGGTAAGCAATATTCGCACCATTCATATACCAGACAATGACAATAACCATTAAAAGATGATTTAACCTGCGCCCCATGACATTCAGTGGTGTTACCATCACTGAAATCTTCACTATCAATATCCTTGAGGTTACCATTGACCAAACACTCAACTAGATTCACCGTACAAACACAGTGGCTACAAAAGCAGGCCACAGGCTAGGAATACTGTGGTGAGTAATTCACCTCCTGATTCCTAGCCTGTGGAGCCAGTCATTTGTCTATAAGGTACAAGTCAGAAGTGCAATGGAATACTCCGCCTTGCCTGAAGAATGCAGTGCTACCAACACTCAAGTAGCTTGACACTATCCAGGACAAAGCGGCCCCCTTGATTGGCATCATATTCACAAACATCCAGCTCTTCCATCACCGATGCTCAGTAGCAGCAGTGCATATTATCTACAAGATGCACTGCAGAATTTCACCAAAGATCCTCACACAGCACCTTCCAAACTCAACACCACTTCCATCTCGAAGGACAAGGGCTGCAGATACCTGGAAACACCATCACCTGCTATTTCCCTTCCAGCCACTCAATGCCCTGACTTCGAAATATATTGCTATTCTTTCACTGTCACTGGGTCAAAATCCTGAAATTCGCTCCTTGGAATTGTGAGTCAACCCACAGCACGTGGACTGCAGTGGTTCAAGATGGTAGCTCACCACTACCTTTTGAAGGATAACTATAGGTGGGCTATCAATGCTGGCTTAAGCAGCAATGCCCATGTTCCCTGATTGAATTAGAATAAAAGATTATTTTTTTTTAACTTCATAACCAACAACACAATGTTAGCAGTCCTTCAGTCCTCTTGTGTCAATGGAAGGATTGGAAAATAACAGTTGGTTTCTTTGTTTTCTACTTGCTTCTTCAGGCAGCTTGGGTTATATTTCATTTGGTATATTTATCCATTTTCAGAGAAACTAACCTGTTAATACCTTCTGTCTTAATGTCTCATTCAATATTTAACACTTAACCACCTTAACTGCACTGTCTTTTTTTAAAAATGTACTCACTGGATGTAGGCATCATGGCTAGGCCAACAGATATTGCCCATTCCTAATTGGCCAGAGAGCAGTTAAGAGTTAACCACATTGCTGTAGACCTGGAGTCACATGGAGGCCAGACCAGAGTAAGGACTGCAGATTTTCTTCCCTAAAGAACATTAGCGAACCTTCGGTTTTTCCAACAATCAATAATGGATTTGTGGTCATCATTAGACTCTTAATTCCAGATTTTAATTGAATTAAAATTCCACAACCTTCCATGACCAGATTTGAATGCAGGTTCTCAGAACATTAACCAAGGTTTTGGATTAATGGTCTAGTGATACTACCACTAGGTCATTGCCTTGCCATTGAGTGCAACTTATTTCTCTTGCGTGAAGACGATAACAACTATAAATTAGCTACCATAGCCATGAGTTCCATTTTCATACACAGATAACCTTTTTGCTTTTGTATCAGCACTACTTTTTCATTCAACCACCTGAGCTATCCTTTTCTGTCTTTATATATTGTATGATATATATGCCAAAAAAACAGGCTATTAGTCCAGTTGATCAATACTAACTTTAGCATTCCTTTCACTCTTCTTCTAACACCATCAGTGTATCCTTTAATTTCTTTCTTTGTTATGTACCTAACTTTATTCACCTTCTATGCAGCAGGCTTTTCACCTCGACTCCTGCTTGGGGAGATCCATATAATGAGAAATGATTGACTCTTTGGGGAAAGAAGGTGCTTATTAATTCCCACTGGAGATACCTTCTTTCTTAAAGTTTCATTCAATATTTAACACTCTTCTATCTTAACTGCACTGTCTGTCTTTTTTTTTAAATGTACTCACTGGATGTACTCACATGAGTGGAGTCTAAGGTTGGAGCTATCTGACTTGATCTAATAAAATCATAGTTTTAGAGAAGATAATGGATCTTTGATATGAGATGAGGAGATATTTATTCACTCAGAGTTGTGAATCTTCAGAATTCTCTACTTATTGCGGGATATGTTGAGGGTTAGGATACAGATGTTTGGTCCCTTGAGCAATCAAGGAATACAATAGGATTGAGACAGATGGTCATCAATGATCATATTGAATGGAGGAGCAGACTCAAGGGCCAATGTGATCTATTCCTGTTTCTACATCTTAGGAATGCCTTCTTGGTATTCTGTTAATTCTATATAATTTGTCTGCTTCACTGAGGCAAAAGATCATATCGGTGACAAATCCCTGTTATCGCCACATCAATCTGATAACCAATTGGTTGACAAACTGGTGTTGCAGTAATAGAGAGATGTTATAATTATATTTCTCTAAACTTGTATCCAACACTGTTTAGCTGTTCGCTTAACAATAGCAGAGCATCTAAAAGCAGGGAGCTTTAACAAGTCCTACAAACAAGAGCTTTCACAGTTTAGATCAATGTTTTACAACTCCTGTTTATGAAGCTGCAAGTTTGTTTGGTGCCCTTGATATTTGCACTCCAGTCTGCTCAATCAATAACCAGCTCATCCAGATGTTATATAAATACCAAATGTTACTTAAGAAGGGACCAAAAATCAATGGGTTACAAAAAGCATCTATGTACACAAAATTACTCAAAACCTTCAAATCCTGAATAGCATTCATAGTTATCAAAATGTCATTATCCTAGATATAACCTATAATAGTGAAAGAAAGGACTCCTTTTCAGGTACAATTATTTAGTTCCTCTGCCAAGTCACCACAACTGAGCTACAATGAAGCAAACAAAATGGAATCTTGCTGAGGAGGTTTGTAGAAAAGTAGTCCTTGCAAACTATCACTGCATTTCCAATGGCTATGCTCTCCAACATTCATGAGTACATTGCTATCTCCTAAACTTACATCAATCATGACATAACTCCAAGCATCTGATCACCTATCCTGTCTCCTTCTTTGTCCCAGTATCAACTTTTATCTGATTGAAAAGTTAAAGTAGCCATTGTCCGATTCACTAAATACAATGAGTGATAAATTATGGTGAATTTAACCTGAGGATCACGACAAGATGGGCAAGGTTGAGAAGGCTGAACCTTTATGGTGACTTCTGCTCATACTGGAACTGAATTTGCACTGTTGGCTTTACCTCAGCTTCACAAACTAGCTGTCTGGCCAACTGACATACTCTCCTCTGAAACATGTTGTAATCAAGGCCTTCGTCAGGGATGTACATCCGGGCCCTCTAAAACTGGGGCCTAGTACTCGAGGAAGCCCATTAAGCTCAGGTTGGGAACCAGGGTTAGGAGCAGTAAATGAGCCTGTGATTTCTGTCCCTTGCTGGGACAATTTTGAAGATGGCATATAAATGCAAGTTATTATTGTCGGAGCATTCAAAAATATTAGCTGTATCTCAGTAATCATCAATAAGGCTACCCATTATAAATGAAATGGGCATGAGGTTAATTTTATCCATAACTGGAAAATTGTAATTCTACTTGGTAGCTTTCAAACAAAATTCTATCTTTTATACTCATCCAATCTTAGAAAGATTATGTATTAAATCATCAGTAGCATCAAATGGATTACACATAGTGTGAATGTGAGCTGCACTTTAGTTGGTAATTATTTTGCTGCTGATCGAAAAGGTTGTAAGTTTAAGTCCCATTCAAGTGACTTGGACATTTAGCATGAAGAGCCTCCTCCACCTATTTAATATTTTGGCAGAGATGATAGCTTTTGTGATTGGAATCCAAGTTTGCCCTCTGAGATGGGTGCTAAAGATTCCACAGCACTATTTTGAAGAGTAGTGATGTTTTCCTTGATGTCCTGACCAACATTAATCCCTTAATCAATATCGCAAATATAGATTACTAATTACTATCATCAGTGTATGCAAAATTCAACACTTTACCTGTCTGTCTAAACCCAGGTTAACAGAAAGCATTGACCAGATTTCTGTACTTAGCAAGAATTACTATTTATTTTAAATAAATAGATTCTAGCTACAAGTAAACAATTATGATCTATTGACAAATAAATCTACCAGTTAACATTCTAAACCTTTCTAAACACTCCCCAAATCCTCACATTCACATGCATACAAAGACAGACAAAAAGGACGGCTGTGGAGGGAAACTCTGGGAAGGATGTTCAAAGGTTCCATCCCACAAGGTTCGCTGAGGACTTTGAGATCATGCAGGACTTTGGTGATACCTCTATTCCCAGCTACTTTTACTTGCTTGCAGGAGGCAGACAGCACTTTCTGTTGTTCAACCAATGGGGAATATTTTGTTGCAAATGATTAGTGCTAGGGATTACACACAAAAGTCATGCCCAGTCATCAATGTCAATGTCTCACAACATATAAAGTTTCAGATTTATCAGTCAAAAAGAACAACTGCTGAGGGAAAGTAAACTGTCTTTTTTTCAGGATTTAGGTGTTACTTTGCTGCGAAGACCAAGGCAAAGACAACACTTCTTTTCCAGAGATCCACAGGCTTCTGACTTTCTCACCCACAAGCCGTTCAGCTACCCGTTAGCCAATCACATCACCATTGGCCTTTGACATTGATGACTGGGCATGACTTTTGTGTGTAATCCTTAGCACTAATCATTTGCAACAAAATATTCCCCATTGGTTGAACAACAGAAAGTGTGGCCGACACTTACAAGTAAGTGTTAGTAACCTGTTTGCGAAAAGTCCAGTAATCCCTTCTATAATGTTTCCTTTCCAATCCGCCATTAAAAATACAGGAAAATAGAAAGATATTGTCTTTACAATTGATGTCTATTGGATCTTGCAAATGGTCTGAGGGAGTAGGCAGGTGCTGAGGAAAGAGAACGCCTCATCTTCCATCTTGGAACCCTACAACCACACAGCATCAAAATTGACATCACTAGTTTCCAAATCTCCCTCTCTCCACCTTAAACCAGATCCAATCCTCCAACTTGACACTGCCGTCTTGACCTGTCCATTTCCTTCCCACCTATCCAGGCCACCCTCCCCACAGACCGATCACAATTACCTCCTGCCAGCATCCAGCTATCACAATCCCCACCCCCCACAACATTCCTGCTGAAGGGCTTTGCCCAAGACCGTCTACTCTCCTGCTCCTTGGATGCTGCCTGACCTGCTGTGCTTTTCCAGTGCCACACTTTTTGACTCAACATTGAAGTAGTGACTACTCTTAAAATCTACTTCGTTGGCATCAACGTAAAACATTTTGAACCATTTTGTGATCAGGAGAAATGCTATGTAAATGCAAATATTTCTTTTATTTTTAATCAGTTCTCTGTAAGGGCATAGTTAGAATTGGACCAAAAACATTGCTTATATTTAAGCTGGAACTTTATGCTTGTGACAGGAACAAATGAGCTTCATTCAGCATTTTTATCACGCAGTTTTTTTTTGTGAAACTGTTCCCAGTGTAATGTTGCGAACTAATTATTTTTATGGAGAGAGACAAATACTGGGATGGCATGAGAAGAATGTAACAAGAAAAGCCATTCAGTCTATCTCAGTTCAACCATAGAGGAAAACCTTCTCTCCTGCCAAACATGGAATCCAACAGCTTCCTAATTAATTCAAAGCCTTTTGCCTACATAACCTCACTTTGTCCAGAAATAACACGTCAATTGTTCAACTCCAAACTTGCATTAAGAACTGGATTTCCTTTTATCACTTTGGATATCAAGATCCTAGTCCCAAATGATGACAGAAATATATCTGATCCAATGTTGAATAAGAATTGAATATGTAGTGCAGAAGAAGGCTATTCAGCCCATCAAGTCTGCATGAACAATTCACCTCATTCATAACCTTCTCCCAGTAACCCTACATAGTTTTCCGTTTTAGATCTCAGTCTATTTCCCTTTTGACTGAACCTGCCTCCAGGCAGCACATCCCAACCCTGAATCACTTATTGCGTGAAAAGATTTCTCATTTTCTTGCCATTTATCTTAAATCTGTGCCCCCTGTGCCTTACACAACAAAAACAGGAAGTGATAGAGAAACAAGCATCTGTGGGGAGATAAGACAGTTAATGTTTCAAATCCAGTGACCCATAGCTGTGAAATAGCCTTGAAGCACCTAAAAAAAATTTAGGCGTAATGCCTCTTTTATGCCCATCACATTCCCACTATCCCTAATACTTAATTCAGCAGCATAACTGGAGCCTGCCTGCTTTCCTCAGGATTCTTAAGCAGTTTCTGAGCAGCAGCCAGAGAACATTAGCCAGTTGAGACAAGCCAACCCTCCTCAGCATCAATTGCTCTGTAATAAATGCTCATGATTGACCCTCATCAGTGTCTCAATACCAAGCTTAGCTGAAGTGCACTGAACAATGAACAGTGGATACCTGCTTTGTACTATAGAGAAACCCCAAATCTATGAGTGTGACCATATTCTGTCAATTTCAGAATGATAACTTCATTGTATTCACAGTTGAGAATCCTGATTGGTGAAATCATTAAAGGAGAACAAATTCATTTGCAGCAAAAATCTGGAACCTGATTGCCCAATTAGAAAAAGAAGATAGCTGTGTACAGATAGAAACTATATCTGTAACAGGAATGGAGTTGATTTTTAAATGCAAGGAATGATCCAGGTGTTTCCTACTAGGACAGATTGATTGGAACTTTCATTATCTGTACATTTCATTTAACTACCCTTGTGGCCTACTCAATGGAAGATTAGTGCCTTGATTTTTGACCATGAATGGGCAATAATTTCCTTAAAACAGTATTTAGTTAGCAAACAATTAAAATTGGGATATTGACCATGTTTTCATTACGCATTTTCACTGTGGTTCCGTTCTACCTGAAACAGATTCTTAAGCTTCCCGAGGCTCTGTTCCACTTCCATCCTTGATGGACTGCTTCATTTCTTACCCAAACTCAATGCAATGTAATGGAACCTCCGGCAGCAGGTGGCGATATTGATGGAGGGCTCTGAGCAAGTGGACAGAATCAGTTGTGCCAGGATGTACAATAGCATGTGATAGGGATGAGGGATGGGGGACAGGTGATGGGGGAGGAAACAGCTAGAGCAGTCAACCTGATCCTATGGAAAAAAGGATCTTTTTGTTGGAAGGAGATCTCTTGGGAAGAAAGGAGTGGGTGGGTAATGGATTCTTCAACCAAATGTAACCTAGAGGCTCCAGTCCATTTATGAACTGTGAATAGCTAGTTGTTTATCCTTAAATTTTCCTTCATGTTTTTAATGCTAGTAAAATGAAGAATACCTGTTTCATGATTTTTGGATCATCCGTATGCTCAAATCCCATGATACATTTCTGGTGTCATTGGCAAATTTCTACAGTACAGGCATCAAGTCGTGGAGGATGTTTTTGAAAGATGTCTGACTGAGAAGAAGTGAATGGTAGAAGAGATAAAACTAAAAACATTCATGAGGAAGCCTCAAGTTGTTCTGAGATCATTGGAGGCTCAGATATTGGCAGAAGGAAGTGTACCTTTTGGCTAAATCTGACAGAGTGTTTTCATATGTGTTCCCGCATCAGTATGGAGGAAGAATATTTACTTGCTGATGAATATGAAGCTGGACAGATTCTGGGGAAGATTGGAAACACCCAGTGATCTGGCAATTGAAGACTGGAATTGAGGACACACAGCTGGTTGTAACCTTCAGAGCCCCTCAATGAGCAAGTGGTGTTCGTGATGAACCATCTCAGCTGGAAAACCTTTTCGGAAATGCTACAAAAGCGACAGATGTTTACAGATGTCCACAGGGGATCTTTGAGTTACAAACAAGGGTTTTGGGGCACAGAAGGAGCTAGTTGAGAGTGTGGTGCTGGAAAAGCACAGCAGGTCAGGCAGCATCCGAGGAGAAGGAGAATTGACTCTACGGGCATAAACCCTTCACGAAACGTTGATTCTCCTGCTCCTCAGATGCTGCCTGACCTGCTTTTGTAGCACCACACTTTAGACTCTTATCTCCATTGTCTATAATCCTCACTTTCTCCACAGAAGGAACTAGTTGCAGTTAAAGCAGAGATTGTGTATGAGCAGAAGGGGAGGACCTGATTCCCATATCCCTGGAGCTGGTGAAGTTTTTTAATAACAGTATCCTCTTGGATCCCTCTTTCAAATTGACCAGGGACAGCCATCTGAAGACCACTAAGCAGAAACAGTGAGGAATAGACACATTCAGATGGAGCTGAGGAGGCTTAGTAGTGGCCACCTCAATTACATTTCTGTGAAGCGTGGGATTGTATCATCTGGATCATGGGAATTGAATAGACTCACCCAAACAATGAGAGGAGGTATCAACAGGGAGCTGACTCTCAGCACAGGTAGGTATGTAAACTTCAGGCTGAAGAAGTCATTGTTGCACAGCCAATGCAGATCCAGTCCTTGTTGTTCTATCTTTATATCAAGCTCTGCAGCTGACCCATCCAAGAGATGCTCCAAAGAAGTATTGCAACAGTTACAGGGCTGTGCATGTCAAACGACACTGCCGTCAAGAACCAGGGGCACGATTACCATTTGGCATTGAGATCACATCCAGGGAAGGACCATCCTTCCCACTAGACGGTAAGGTCATTCAACCTCTCACCATGAGCCATGCAGGGGTGAGGTTCCTTCAGAAAGAATATAATGATAGACTCTTGCCCTGCAATGATTGTGAAATTTGACAAGATAGAGACATTGTGCCTAATTGACACAAAGCAGATATTATCATCCATACTCACCAGCTTTTCTAAAAGCATCTTACTAAGGAGCATGAGTGATTTATGTATCTTCCCTCATCCAAGTCTTTGATCTTTATCATGGCTACATCAAGCTCTCCCTATCTGCCTTCAATCACGCTTTTGATAGACTGGGTTTTTTTCATTGTGTCCCAATCAATACCCCAGAAGAAGAAAAGAAGTTGAGGGTACAGAATGTGATGGGGGGTTGGATATCTTTATGGATATCCAGGTATCTATACAAAGCCTGTGCAATGACTGCTATGAGCAGCATGTTATCAGGTCAATAAATGAGGCACAGGAGGCTTTGAACTTGCTGCACACTCTCAAGGTGTATCAGCCCATCTAGTATAGTAGAACCATTCTAGCACCAGGGAGACATGCTGTTCTTTTACTTCACTGTTCTTGAAGGATTTTGCCAACTGTCTCCAATTGGTTAACATCAGGCATTGCTGAACCATCCTATATCACATCGAGCAGTGCTTCCACTAGGAGCACACCCTAGTTATGTGGGAGGAATGGCAGGAAACCCATGCAGATTTCAGTGACAAAGATATAAAACTTCATCCAAGAATGTCCATCGGTGTCCTTAACCTGCCATTGTCAGGGACAGTGGATTAACTGGAGAAGACATCTCTAATTTCATTTCAGAGGAGGAGACCTTGATTAGGCAACTTATTTCTACTGTCACCAAGTAAGGGACAATTTTCAGTAAAGTGCTATGGATGTCAGGTACTGTGATCTAATAAGCCAGAGGGTTGTGTTTGAAGATAATCAGTTCAGGCAGCATCCGAGGAGCAGCAAAATCGACGTTTCGGACAAAAGCCCTTCATCAGGTATTCCTGATGAAGGGCTTTTGCCCGGAATGTCGATTTTGCTGTTCCTCAGATGTTGCCTGAACTGCTGTGCTTTTCCAGCACCACTCTAATCTAGAATCTGGTTTCCAGCATCTGCAGTCATTATTTTTACCCTTTAAAGATAACCATCCAGGGAAGATCCGTGGAAGATCAAAATGAGGAACTAACTAGAAACCTTTGGAATGAAGTGCCATCTACAAGTTGTGAAGTTCATACCTCTGTCCCATAGTCATCATGAGGAAGAAAGGCAGAAAACCGAGGATCTGCTGATTATCTGGAACTTAATGCAAGGACTCATAAGGATGCTTACCTTCTGCTTAGGATTGAGGAAGTTCTCAAAGATACAAACTGCAGTCTCAGTTTGGACCCTGGATATAGCCAGCTATCAATCTCTGAACAAGACATTGAAAAGATGGCATTTCAAACAGGCACTAGGAAAGCTTACAAAACACACCAAAGTGCCAATTAGGCTCAGTAATCTCCTTGCTACCTTCATGAATATGTTGGATTAAGCATTTGGCAACCTTAGTTATGAATCCCTTGTGTACTCATTGATATATTCATTGTCAGCTCAATAAGGGGTGACACGGTGGCTCAGTGGTTAGCACTGCTGCTCACAGCACCAGAGACGTGGGTTCAATTCCCGCCTCAGGCAATTGTCTGTGTGAAGTTTGCGCATTCTCCCCGTGTCTGCGTGGGTTTCCTCCCACAGTCCACAAGATAAGCAGGTTGGGTGAATTGGCTATGCTAAATTGCCGGTAGTGTTAGGTGTATTAGTCAGGGGTAAATATAGGGGGGTGGATTTCTCTTCGGAGGGTTGGTGGGGATTTGTTGGGCTGAAGAGCCTGTTTCCACACAGTAGGGAATCTAATCTAAAAACATTCAAGGAGATACTTGCAAGACTAGACTCTATCAGAGTTTAACGAGAATACCATGCCAGAGGAATGCCAACCTTGCAATGTTATGTACTAGGCCGGACCAGTCAAAACATTCTTAAGCATGCATCCCAGACCCTAATTTTGTAATTTGTTTCAGCAAGTGTACAGTGAAAATTACCCGGAGTTAGTTAGCTCGGTTGACTACCAGGTTTTAAACAGACAAAAAATTTATTCACAAAGTTACACAATGAAACACAAAGAACAGAATAAAGAATCCCTACAGAACTCAGTCTATCCAAACTAGATTTAATTATGCTGTTCCAAATATACACAATAGTCCCAATAAGCAAACTCACTTAAAAAGCAGTAATTATTAAACAAATGCTAACAGGTTGAAGTTAGAAGGGCAGAAAGAAAGAGAGTTTTGCAGCCTGTTTCCACACAGCTGAACTCCTATCTAGTTCTTGACTGAACTGTTCAGCTTGAGAGCTGACCACTCCCCTTTCATTATACAGGTAACTTCTAAAACAAGACCACTTTGGCCTTAAGTTTCATTTGTTTACATATAAACAAAAGGCCTCTTAACATCCTTTTCCATCTCTGTACCCAACTTATCACCTCAGAGCTGGGACGGTTTTATGACCCCTCTGAAAAAAAAATCAAGGACACAGTATCCTTGAGAAAAGGAACAGTTTTTAGAAAAAAGGGATGAATTTTGCGAAACCAGTCAATCCAAGAGTTAGTGGATTGACTGTGGCCTAAGACAGGAGGAAACCATGTGAGTTCCTTATTCTGAAGGTTTGTACGAGGCTATGCACAGTTGGCCACACCACTCTTTGGTTTACTGAGGAAATCAAAGAATACTTGTGATGGTTGGGAAAGGATGTAGGAGGCATAATACTTCAGAAAGCATCACAGGGAGTTGAATGCTAGCATGTGAAAATGCCATTTGTTTCATTTCTTCATTAATGGGACATGGGCATCATTGGCTGGTCAGCATTTATTATCCATCCCTAGTTGCCCTTGAGAAGGTGATGGTGAGCTGCCTTCTTGAAACGCTGCAGACTATTAAGTGTAGCAACTCCACAATACCATTAAGGAGCAAGTTCTAGGATTTGACCCAATGATACTGAAGGAATTATGACGTAATTCCAAATCAGGATGGTGAGTGGCTTGGAGGAGACCTTGGAGGTAGTGGTATTCCGATGTATCTGCTGCCCTTCTTTTTCTAGATAATTTCAGTATTGCATCTTGGAGATGGTACACACAGCTGCCACTGAACATTAGTGTTGGAAGCAGTAAATGTTTGTGGATGTGGTGCCAATCTATTGGCACACCCTGCCTGGATGGTGTCAACTTCTTTAACGTTGTTGGAGTTACAATCTTCTGAGAAGTGGACAGTATTCCATCACACTCTTGACTTGTGCCTTGTAGATGATTGACAGGCTTTCAGGAGACAGAAGATGAGTTGCTCATTTCAGTATTCCTAGCCTCTAGATACTGTGGTAGCTACTGTACTCATATGGCTAGTATTGTTGAGTTCAGTTTCTGATCAATAATAACCAGTAGGATGATGAAAGTGAGATATTTAATGATGGTGTCACAATTGAATCCCAATTGACAATGATTAAGTTCTTTATTGTTAGAGACATTTGTGTTTTGTGAACTTTACTTGCCACTTTCCAGTCCAAGCCTAGATATTGCCCTGGTTTTGCTGTATTGGAGATGAACCTCTTCAGCATCTAAGGAATCACAAATAGTGCTGAACCTTAATAAATCAATGGTGAACATTCCACACCTCTGGCCTTATGGTGGAGGGAAGGTCTGTAGCTGAAAATGGTTGGGTCTAGGAATACTTGTAGGATCACACCTGGCATATTGTGTGTAGTTTTAGTCTGCTAATATACGGAAAGATTTACTTTCCATAATGATGGTGCAACAAAGGCTCACCCTTCTTGGATGGTTGGGGGAGGGATTGTTCAATAAGGAAATATTAAATTGAGTAGGCCTTTGTTCTCTGACGCTTAGAAGAATGAGAAGTGATCTCATTCAACTACACAAAATTTGTACAGGGCTGGATAAGATTATGGTAGATGCAAGAAGAATGTTCCCCAGACTCATTGGGAGTGGATTGAGGTTTAGATTTCTAGGACATGGGGGCACAGTCTCAGATCAAGGGATAGGATATTGAGGATTAAGATGGGATGAATTGCTTCACTTGGAGGATAGTGAATCTTTGACAACTTCTATTCCCAGCGAGATGTGGAGATTAATCATTGGATACATCCAAGATTGAGATTGATAGATTTCTAAATCTAAAACATCAATGGATTTTGGGTTATGAGGGAACATTGTACTGATGTAGAAGAGCAGATATGACTTCACTGAATGGCAAAGTGAGATGGTCTATTCTTACACTCACTTTGCAGGTTCTTATGTTCTTATTCAAGGTGAACTAGATTTCATTTTAAAAAAACAACATTTGGAATGTCAGTGGTTTGGTGCACTGACAATTGATATAACAGTGTGCTTAGCTTGGTCACTGGGGACAGATTTTGCCTGTTGTGGAATGTCCTTTTTAAAATCTGGAAACCGGCTGAAATACAAGATTGCGGATTGAGGACAGGTTTAAAATTGAATTAATCCAGGTCAGATTGTTGCACCGCCTGCTACAAAGGCTAAAGCAATTTTTACAAAAAGCAGGAAGTTTAATGGATTTGAACTGGTTGGCAGTGTCTGGGAATGTCATGTGGTCACTATCAAGATTTTTTTTCAATTCTCACCTTATTTTAGCACCATCACTCAAGCCATGTCAGGGAGGAGAAGGTATATCCTTTATCTTTGAAACAATCCCATCTACTCTTCTGTTCTAACCTTGCATCTATCCGTATGATAAGTCATCAATATCATTAATCTAAGTTTCCCTAAAGGCAGGAAAGACTGCAAGCAAAACTGTTCACATATCCCTTTATTCCCTTCCTTTCAACCTCCTATGTAACCTATTCTCATCTGTCAATATGGTCACTAAATTGATCAATAAGTCTGATCATGCATTCCACAGACTCTCCATCTAATGTGAAGACCTTGTGATCCATTTCCTAAATCTCTCACCATTAATCTGATATCAGTATCCCTTCATTGTAGATTCTGGAAGCAGTCTATTTCAAGTCATACTGTACCATTCCTTCAATATTTTTGGTATATCATTAATGTTGTTTGGGAGACAGTGATCCAATGGCATGCCACTAGATTAGAAATCAAAAGGTTCAGCTTACTGGTCTGAGAGAGGAGCTCAAATCTCATTACAGCAGCTGGCGGTATTTAAATTCAATTTGTAAATCCAGAATTGAAAAGTAGTCTCGCTAGTAACTATCTTGGAACTATAATTGATTGTTGTAATGCTTCACCAATGCCTGTTTGGCAAGGAAATCTGCTTTGCTTTCCTGGCCTGGTCAACATATAATCTCAGATCCACGGTCACATCATTGTCTCTTCACTGCTTGCTGAAACGACTTAGCAAGTCATTCGATACAAAGGCAGTTCTTGATGGACAACAAGTGCTGGCTTTTCTCTACCAGAGAATAACAGAGTAAAAATCACCCATTAAACTCCACTGTGGTTTTGTTTTTGTACCTGCCTTGCCTTATACCAGGCAGCATCACAGCAAATCTGCACTGATCCTTCCTGTAGGCTGGAATCACAACCACACTCGGAACTCCGACTGTGATCTAGTAAAGGCTTTAAAGGAGATCACCAGCCTATCTCGGTTTTCATATTCTATGCCTTTTACTGTAATACACAGTGCTCCATTCATCTTTTTATGACCTTATCAGTTGAGACACTGCTGTTAACATTTTGTTGACCTGGTTTCCCAAGTCCCTCTGCTCTACCTCATCACTCTTTCAAACTATAACTACCTTTTTAAAAAAACTAAAATATACCACTTTATTTTTACTGACAGTGTCTTCTACCCAGCAATATTTTCTATTGGTTATATTTCCATTAGCTTTTCAATCTCCTTTTTGATGTTTTGACTTTTTATTATTTCCTCATTCAAAATAATTTGAAATATTGGATGACACTCCCTCTAATTCTATATCCATATCATTGATGTAAATAATAAGTGGGACCAGGATCAGAAGGAAACTTTTGAACAGTCTGAGGTACAGTCTTTCACCCCTACAATCTCCACCTTGGAGTGGCACGGTGGCTCAGCGGTTAGCACTACTGTCTCAAAGCATCAGGGACTCAGATTTGATTCCAGATTGAGTGACTGTCTGAGTGGAGTTTGCATGTTCTCCCAGTGACTATATGGGTTTCCTCTGAGTGCTCCGGTTTCCTCCCACAGTTTAAACATGTGCCAGTTCGGTGGATAGCCATGCTAAATTGCCCCATAGTGTCCAAGAATGTGTATGTTGGATGGATTAGCCATGGGCAATGCAATGTTAGAGGGAGAGTGTCTCTGGGTGGGGTGCTCTTTCAAGGGTCAGTGCGGACTTTGGCTGAATGCCCTGTTTCCGCATTGTGGGAATCCAAAATTTTACTATCTGGTCCCAACATACCAATTAACTTTCAGTCCAATTTTCTACCTTTCCTGTAATTTCACCTCCCTTAATGTTCCCCAGCGATCTCCTGCATTATAGATGGCCAATGACTGCCTGAATATTCATGTACACAATGGCTTTCCCTCCCATCCACTATCTCTGTCAACTTCAAGTGAGCTTGCTTGGGTGTTCTCACTCTGTCTTTTCTTGTTGCCTGGTCAAAAATACCAGGGAACATTGCCTACCAAAATTGTGGGAACGCCATCACCACGAGAACCATAGCATTTTGAGGGGGAATGCCAATGCCATCCTCTCACTGCAGTTACCAGCAAGAAATAAGTTTGGCTTTACTGATATCATCGTACATTCTGGGAAGATCAAAGACTAGGGATTGAAGAATTCTGAACATGAAAAAGAGGAAAGGCTACAAAGTCCTCTTGTTCCCAATGCTGCGACGTAACAAGGGAGAGGAAGAGACTGAGTAATGAGTTTTGATGCAAATATAAAAGGACTCTTTGATTTTGAAATCCCAAAGCAAAACTAATTACCAAAGCACAAGAATCAGGATTACGACTGAAAAGTTCTTAATATGACAGTGTGTCCCCTTTAATCTGTTACAGTTTTAAAAAAGGGAATTGTACAAGTCCTTTATCTTGTGACATGCTGCCGTCTAATATTAAGTCTGTAAATTATACAAAACTTGTTTGTCGTGCTCAAAGACCAAATCTTATCAGTCAGCTTTTGAATAACTGGTCTGATTATTAACCAGCTTTCTATTAGTAGCAAAGAAGAACCCACTGTTGCCCTTAGCCCTTTCCAGTCCATGCCTGTTTGTTTCATGGTTATACATTTCTGGGTCATGACCATGACCTCCCAGCACACAGAAGTAGTTTTAGGAAGAAACTCTGGTGCTCAGAATTGATAGTGTAATTGAATATTTACAACACATGGTCCTGTTAAAGACCACACTGGGTGCTTTAAGCTGTTGTGCAAGGTCATGGTTTTCAATGGGGCATGGGAATGCTTTCCTAAAGGAGGCACAAAACAGGCTGTTTGAAACCAAGTAGAGAAAATATTAAAAGCATGACTGCACTGTTTCGAATAGGCTTTGCACTGCCTCTGACTCCCTCTCAGTACCTGAATCAGGGCATCACTGTTAAAAGACAAGGCCTCCTTATCCAAAGTGATTTTTTTATATAATGTTTGTGATCAATACCGACTGGATAGAAAGCTAAATTAACAAGGGGTTAGCTTGATGCCCCTTCTACTTAAAGACTTATCCATTGCCCCTTCCTTCTATTAAGATGTTGGCTTGGTCATTAGCATGCTATTTTTCAGTTCAGTAGCACAATGAACAGTTGAACAAACTGTTCACCCCACTGTCAATAGATACTTCAACTTGACAAAGCCTTGTCATTCTGAGACGTCATATTAGATAGTCAACTAATATTTAAAAGCAACCTCTTGTAGCTATAAGGATCGCTGTGTAGACAGGTTCATTCACAATGAGGAGCCTCATTCACAGACACAGATCATGTACTTGGTGCTGGCATGTCCCTGTTCCTTTGCTGAAACTCAGTGAACTATTTCACATCTACCCTTTTAACAAGGCATGAGAAGGGCTGGTGCTCAGTAAAGAATTGATAGTTATATAGAAGCTTTACACTCTCCTTTATACTTTATGTGCAATTTTGACAAGTATGGTGGCATGGTGGCTCAGTGGCTAGTACTGCTGCCTCATAGCACCAAGAACCTTGGTTCGATTCCAGCCTCAGGCGACTGTCCGTGGAGTTTGCAAATTCTCCCCATGTCTGAATGGGTGTGCTCTGGTTTCCTCCCACAAGCCAAAGATGTGCAGGTCAGGTGAATTGGCCATACTAAATTGCCTGTAGTGTTAGGTACATTAGTCAGGGGTAAATGTAGTGGAACGGGTCTGGGTGGGTTACTCTTCGGAGGGTCAGTGTGGATTTGTTGGGTCAAATGACCTGTTTCCACACTGTAGGGATTCTAAGGGTCATCAGGGTAGACATGCAGGAGGCTGGAAGAACACAGTAAGCCAAGCTTGCTGTGTTCTCCCAGTCTCCTGCTTGTTTACCTTGGATTCCAGCGTCTGTAACTTTTTTTTGTCTCTAAGGGTCATCAAGCTGACATGTTAACTTTGTTTCTCTCTCCACTGGTGTTGCCCTATCATTTCCAGCATTTCATGTCTCTGAAATTTAAAATGTAGTCTCTAAATTTGAAAATGTAGTCACTGTGATAATGTAAGATCAATGCATAAAATGATGAAAAATGTGAGGAAGCACACTCCTGACTGACACTTTCACTCTCCCTTCCACTCACAGCTGAGAAGGGTTTTCATTGGAATGGGGAGAGGAAGGTGTTTGCCATTTTTTACTTACCTTTGTATCTGGGAAGACACTGGTTTCTTCCACTTGCTAACTGTGGCCAGGGTCTACTGTTGAAGATCAAATCAATGAGTTGAGCCCATTCATCTTCCACCTGTTTTCCTGATGCAATAACATTGCAGGCCAGTTATGCATAACATCAAGTAGGGATTCCTTTTGCAACTCCCCTTTGCCTGATAACATGAATCACATCAATTGCCTCTCGACTTCGCCCAAAGCAGCAACTTGAACTCCATCACTATTCAGTTAATTTTTGGGAATAAGGATACTGGGGATGGACCCAGTCATGCTGGTCATATCGAATAACTAATTCTGGAAGCAGCTGTACTACAAACTGCTCAGTAAGATACATGACTGATCCATCTTTGCAACCTACTATTTCAGCTCGGACCACCCACTCTTCTGCAAAAGCAGTGAATGTGTTCACTAAATCTAGAAGCGTGATAGTACAGAAAGAGACCAATTGGCACTGGTTAATTCAATGAGCACCATCTCAGTGCCACTCTCTTGCTTTTTATCCCCCAACCCTCCTATCTGACTCTTTGTTTTTCCCATTACCAAACACTGAGTTCCTTTCTGTGAGAATGGCAACTCAGTTTGGTCCCTGCAATAGTCCATCAGCTGGTGGTGCCTTCATTCTTTACTTGACTCCACACTTATCTGATACACTGCTAATTTGCCATACTCTATACTCCATAATCTTCAGTTTATTTCAACTAGTATCCCATTCTGAACTAAGCTTCACTCATACATCATCCTTTTCCACCCTGACTCCCTGTCAATCCTCATTCTGTTGCTGAAGCTCATTCACAGTCTCATCTCACCTTAGCTTTGCAACTCCACAATTGACACAATCAATGGTATACTTGGACTTGACACTGGCTTCTTGTACCTATCCTTTATCCCAACATTGGTTGGTGTGTTTTCAGATATCTGGGCCCTAAATTCTAGAATTTCCTTCCTAAACCTTTTTTCCACCTTTAGGTTCTTCCTTGAAACCCATGTCTTCAACCAAGATTATTGTCATCCTTTCTAAATATTGGTGCTTGACTAAATATTCATGTATTTTGCTTTCTCTGATTCAGTCTCGATAAAGCATCAGTATTGTTGTATTTTCTCTATTTCAGAAGCACTACGCATGCCAAAAATTGTCGTCACTCTAATTAAACAGCAAACAGTATATTTCCCAAATTAACTAGTTGTGTAGATATCAAGTGATGTCTAAATTGCACCAGACCAAATTAGAAATCTTGACCTCTACACTTTACTGTTGCTATGGACTAGGCATGAATTACTTTTGCTGGACTGATTGTATGGGTTAGGGTAAACAGAACACTTAGTCTGAGAACTTCACCATCAACAGTATTTCTGTAACCAATATGTTGGAACTTCAATGTTCATCCTGTGTTAGGTTCAAGTAGGATTAGGGGAGGAGAGAATCAGAGAGCTTTGCATATCTCAGCATGCTGAGGATCTCAAGTAGGAGATGATATGCTGTAGCTTATCACACATAGTCATTTTGATATACTGGTATGTGTAATATGAGATGAATGTTTAATTACGTTCTGCTATAGCTGTCGCTGGTAACTGCATTTAAAAATCATTTGCTTGGTAGTGCAGAATATTGCTGGAAGGAGAGATGTGTTCCCAAACCTTTTTGTCTTGTACTCAACGAGGCAAATGCAAGAGCACCAACTATAAATAGAACAATGTTTTTGATACAGGAGGAAAAGCAGGATACTAGGCAGAGTACAGACTGTACTACACCAGCCACAACTGCAATTCCACCCCCAAACCATATCTCTTGTTAGATGTGACTCCATGACTTGACAACACGTGTTGAACAATTCTGAGCAAGAGAATAGCTACACAAATGATCAATTCCACAGGCTCACCACTCTCTGTGTGAATAAATTTCTCCTCATTTCAGTGCTAAATGACCTAAGTCATATCCTTAGACTGTGATCTCTAGTTCTGGACTTCCTGTCCTTATTGGAAGAAGGGTTTTGAAAGGGTTTGAGACAATGGATGCGGAGAAACTGAAAGAGAATACACTGGCAGGTACAATTAGGGAGAATCCTAAGATACTCTATGTATACCAGTGGAAGAGGATAGCCAGGGAAAGAGTAGAGCTGATTAAGGACCAACGGAATAATTTGCGCATGGAGCCGAAGGAAATTGGCAGGATGTTAAATGAATACTTCACATCTGTCTTCTCTTGGAAAGAGGAGAATACAGGCCAGAATTCAGGAAGAAGCACTGTGACATTCCAGAGCAGATTGATTTTTGAAGTGTCAAGGTTTTGGCAGGTTTTAAAGTCTACCAGTCCCTAGGTTTGGAAGAATTGTATCCCAGGCTGCTGTGGGAGTCAAGGCAGGAAATTACCTGACCCATTTTTTATTTAATTCCTCTCTGGCCATAGGGGAGGTGCTGGAGGACTGGAGGTCAACTAATGTGGTTCCACTTTTCAAGATGGGTGCTAGAGATAGACCAGGGAATTTCACATCAATGGTAAGGAAACTATTAGAGAAAATTCTGAACGAGAGAATTAATCTCCATTTGGAGATGTAAGGTTTGAAGAAGGATAGTCAGCATGGCTTTGTCAGAGGGAGATCATGTCAGTGAAATTTGGCTGAATCTTTCAAGGAGGTAACCACATGTGTGGATGAGGGTAGTGCAGTTGATGTAGTTTATATTAATTTCAGCAAAGCCTTTTGACAAGGTCCCACATAAGAGACTGAATAAAAAGGTGAAAGAAGATGGGATCCAGGCTAACTTGGCAACTTGGATTCACAATTGTCTTAGTGATAGGAAACACAGGATGGCAGTAGAAGGTTGTTTATGTGACTGATGGCTCAATGTCATCCAGGACAAAGGATCCTACTTAACTGGCACCCCATCTCATACCTTCTACATTTATTCCATCCATACTAATGCACTGCTCCATCTACAAGTTACACAACTCACCAAGACTCCTTAGCACCTTCCAAAGAGGGAACCATTACCCATAGAATCTGGAAGGAAAGGGGATCAGGTGATGGGGGTACCACCACCTCCAAGTTCTCTCCCCATCCTAATTTGGAAATATATTGTTGTTCCTTCATAGTTTCTAGGTCAAATTCTGGAATCCCGTGCCAAACGGTACTGTGAGTTTACTTGTATCACACAAATTGTAGTAGTTAAAAAAGGCATCTCACCACCCAGACGATAGTGAGGGAGGCCCTATCCCATGAATGAGAGGAAAAAATGATGTTGGATGAAGGAGGGTTTATGGAAGCTCTTGTGGTACATAAACACCAGCATGGACATGTTAAACTGAATGGTCTATAAATAATAGTTTAATCTTTATAATCCTCTATATTAATTTTTCAGTCTTAGATTCAATAAACTACTACAGTAGTGATAGTTGGCAGATTATAATAACATCCCACACTAACTGATGCTGATTTTGTTACAGTAAATGAGGATATCTGTTGGCAGGGGGAAACCTTTTACGTTTCAGAACAAAGATCTGATAAGAGGTTACAGACTTGAAACATTAGCTGTTTGTTTTTCATCCATAATGCTTCCTGACCTGCTGATTTCTAGAAACAGAAGCATTTTGCTCACATGTTTCCAGCTGGTTTGATTGCCTAAGTATAAAAGACAAAGACTCAGAAGAGAGATGGGGGGGAATTGTTTTTTACTCAGTGAATTGCTAAGATGAGAAACAAGCTTTCCAAAACAGCAGTGGAAGCAATTTTGATGGCCACTTTCAAAAGGGAATCCAACATGTACTTTAAAAAGAGCAAAACTGCAAGGTTCCAGAGAAAGATTGGTTCATTGGGACTAATTAGACAAAGTGGCATCATAGACTCAATGGGCTGAATGGCCTCCCTCTGTGCTTTGATAACCTGTAATAGTTTAATTTCAATAAACTTTCGCACTAACCTTTAATAATAGGACTCTAATAAGCTTCCACATTAACCTGTAATGGTTAGATTGGACCCCATGCTTCCAAAACATAATTTTCTATTTAATGATAATGAGCATTTGGGCCAATTATGTGTGGAAACTCCACATGATTGTGCTTGATATTTTTACAGTACCTTGCACGATGTGCTGACATCAGCTTACACGTGTAAAAATATAAATATTACATTTGTTGTTGCATGCATCCCATGATGGGGAATCTATATCACACAGGGTGAACTGCTGTCATTTTTGAACTTTAAAAAAAATATTGGATTAGATTTAATTTGCACAGGGACCTGACTAATGCTGACAGTAAGCACTGAGCTGGGACAGATTTTGGGTCTTGATGACACCTTTGATATTGTACCATCAATGTATTTTAATATATCAGGAAACATGGTTAAACATAAAGGGAATATTACAAAGAATTTTATTACATTTAATTATTGTTCAAGTACAAACGCAGGAGAAAATGGGAACTACATTCACTTAGTCAACAGACTTAGAAATTAAGGACACATACCACACTGAAGATGTCAAATTACGGATTGACTCCTAGGAATCCAAGCAATCACTTTTAACCATATATTCCTGCATACACTTTACTCTTTACTTAAAGCAGATTACTGCTCTTTCCTTATTACCTGTATGTCACTGACCTCTGCAATGTTCTCAAACATGCTTCACATCAGTGGCAAACCTTTCTGCCTTTAGCAGCCTTAAAAAGATCTTACTGTTTGATCATGATTTCAACTGTAACCAACGGCCCATCCCAACAAGTTTCTAGCTGTTTGGAGCCTTCTTTCTCTATCTTGTGAACTGATGCGAGGTCTCCCTTTTATATGAGGGATTGGGGGAGCACTTACAGAAATGTGAGCTGCTGAACATTTGCTGTCAGACTGTGAACGCAGTCAGGTCAAGACAAAGAGAGTGTAGCAACTTTGGTCAAGTGAGTGTGGAGAATGGGTCAGGAAGAGGTCTTGCATGAAAGGAAGATATGCACCATTAACTCATAGCCCACATGAGCAAATAAGAGCTGACCGAATCATTAGCTGAAGCAGTGCTATCTAATTTTTTTCCCTCCTTCACTGCTGTTGAAAGTATGATGTCCATTTTCCTTCTCCAGTACATCTTTGGTGCATTTACAGGGCATTATCAGAAGTATGAAGATTGTCTGGTTTCTGGATTCCCCACCTTGGTTTGTCTGTACAACCTTGTCAAAAGGCTCTTCGACCTTTACCACCTCTCCAAGAATTTCTGTTTTGTCACTCCCCCCTTAATCCTCTCAAACTTTCCTTGTGATGAAATTTTCTTCCATTGTTAGAATCCCAATCCAAATCTACTCAGCGTGTGTGAAGAAAGTCAGAAATTAAATCCTTAGTCTTAACAAGAATAGATTTCTGATTAACACACTTGTCATTCTGCCAAGATTTGCACAAGGCTCAGGGTACTGTTCCTCAGCTCTTCAGTGATCTAATTTATATTTCATGTCCCTCCTAACAATCTATTCCCACTGTGCTAGATTGATTGAGTCTGATGATGGAGGCTTCTTTCAAAATTATTACACTCATGGGGCATTGGCCAACATTTATTGCCTGTCCCTGGATGCCCTTGAGAAGGTGGTGTGGGAGCTGCCATAGATGTAATCATAGAATCCCTACTGTATAGAAAAAAAGCCATTTGGCGCAACAAGTCAGCACCGACCCTCCGAAGAATAACCCACCCAGACCCATTCCCCTATCCTGTTACTTTACATGTACCCCTGACTAATCTCCACATCCCTGAACACGATGGGCAATTTAGCATGGCCAATTCACCTAACCTGCACATTTTGAACTGCTGCAGACCAGGTGCTGTAAGTTGACCCACAATGCCTTTAGGAAGGGAATTCCAGAAATTTGACTCACCAACAATGAAGTAACAGCACTATATTTCCAACTCAAGATGCAAGTAGCTTGGGGGGGAACTTGCAGCTTGGTGTTCCCATGTATCTGCTGCCCTTGTCCTTCAGATGGAAGTGATCTGGGTTTGGAAGGTGCTATCTGAGAATTTTTGGTAAATTTTTACAGCCTGTCTTGTAGATAGTACAGATTGCTACTGCTGAGCATCAGTGGTAGAGGGAGTAGATGTTTGTGCATGTGGTGCCAATCAAATGGGTTACTTTGTCCTGGATGGTGTCAAGTTTCTTGAGTGTTGTTGGAGCTGCACCCATCCTGACAATTTGGTAGTAGTCTCTCACACTCCTGACTTATGCCTTGTAAAGAATGGACAGGCTTTCTGAAGTCAGGAGGCGAATTACTCACCGCATTATTCCGAGCCTCTGACTTACTCTTGTAGTTACTCCACTTGAGTTTCTGATCAATGGTAACCGCAGAATATTGATAGTGAGTGAATTCAGTGCTAGTAGCAATATTGACTATCAGAGAAAATGGTAATACTGTTCGTTATTGGAGAGGGTCATTGCCTGGCATTTGTGTAGACTGAATGTTGCTTGCCATTTTTCAGTCGAACCATGGATATTTTCCAGGTCCAGTTGCACTTGGACATGGACTGCTTCTGTGTAGTGTATTTAGCACTGAACATTTAGCAGTCATCGGTGGACATCCCCACTTCTGACCTTATGAACAGCTACCTTTGGGAAGGTCATATTGGATAATCAACAACAGTCATTTCCAGGTTCTCAGCCAGAAATAAGTCTGAGCTCACGATCAGCACCCATTAGAAAAACAAAACAAGCAATACACCCTTACAAAACCATGTTATTTGTAACTAAAATATTCTCTCCTTTTTGACTGGCTGTCAGCCAAATTTAGGCTAGCTTTATGCTTTATCACTTTTCATTAACATTAAGCCATGTGTAAAATCACAGTGACCAGAATTAACTGGGATGTGTGCGCACTGATGGAAGTACAATCAATCCCAGGACAAACTTCAGGATCAAGACTTTCAGCCTAGGATTGGGAGCACGGTGCTCAGGTCATTTCTGGGTCCTGACTACATGCAAGTGTTGTTGTTGTAATTCTAATTTAATATGCAAAACCCTTAACCAGTTTGGAGGTGAGCTCCTTGACCAAATCAGTGGATGCTGGGTGCCCCCTGGAGACAGGAACCGGTTCTGTAGTTCAACTTTAAAAAGCACATGGCAGCCAATTCTGGACTTGCTGATGCCTTGCAGATTGGAGAAGGAAGGGGAACAGAGGACCAGTGGTCTTGCAGTGCAGGCAAGTGGCCAAGTGATCAATCATGAGGTACTTGACCCATTCTGCTCAAGCAAAGGCAACTTTATGCCAGCACTTCAGCACTTTAGCAAAAGCCTTTTGTTCCCAGCATTTTAATTCAGCAGCGTCTCTTTATTGGACCCAGCAGTGTTCCAGATGGCTGTGCACTAACGTGGCCCAGACTATTCACTGTTTGCATTCACTACTTTAAAATCTCCTTCTGGCCTTGTCCATTCCCTGAACAAACACCTCATGTTAAGAGCTTAGTGGTCAGTTAATTGGGTGAGAGTGGGTTGCTAGTTTCCCCCATTGCCTCCTCCATGAAAATTTCAATGTGTTTTGCTGGCATCAGAAGACTGTTACTTCAGTCATGCATTCAGCCCTCTTAAAGGGGAATGCACCAGACTTTGAAAGCCTGTGCATGATTGAATTCCAGCCCAAGATTTGAATAAGGGTTAGGAATTTGTCACTTCTGCTTTGATACATTCATAAAAATTTGATCATATGACATTTGGTCACCTACTGTCCTAACACAGGATACCACTCAAGTTACTCGATCGCATGATCTGATCGGGGGACATCAATCTGCTGTTTGTGAATGTAATTTCCTTTGTGTTATTGAATGCCTGATTATCATCAAACCCTGACTGCAAGAGTTAGCGTTTTGTGGCAAGATGAAGAGTATCATTCAAAAATCACTAAAGAATTAAATGGTTCCAGGATACAAAATGTTTAGCCAAGCATAGAGTTTCTACACTGTTGACAAAAACAAGAAACATTAAGCTAATTCCACTTATTCAACAAAAACATCAGTATAAATAAAGTCTAACTGAAGCATTTGTACTTTTTCATGACTTACGCAGCAAGATACAAGTTATATTCAGTAAAGCAAAAACATAATTCAATTAATTAACACAACTCACCAAACCAATTCAGGGAGTCTTCAGAGAAAAACATCAAATCTGCCTGATTCATAGTGATGGACACATTAGAATTCGCTAACAAATTACCACAAATTCTCCCTCTCTTGTTTGTCTTTAACTCTTCCTCCTCAAGTGTGTATTTTTCTTTCTATCTCCCTTTCCTCACTTTGAGTTTCTCTGACAGGACAGTCTGAGTTACTCATTGACTCCATCGCCTTCAGGACAGGAAGGAAGTTATTCAATTCTGACAAGTATACATACTAGTTGGGACTAGATAACATTGCAGGCCATCTTGCCTTTCAGTCAAACAGAGTGGAAAACCATGAATATGAGAAACCATCAAAAACCAATCACCCATTCTAGAAAGAATCCCACTGAAAGCAGTAGGATTGTATGCAATCAGTTTGAATGATCCAGATTTCCCTTGCTCTTTTTGATGTGGAGAGATGAAGCATTTTTGCTGAGGTGTCATGTATCATTTGCACATCCAAAAAGACACAACTCTGTCGGTCAACAGAGAATTACCTTCAGGAGATGAAGAAAAGGAGAACAACATTTATTGAGAACTAAATCAACAGTTCATCATACACTGTCTGACCATGAAGAGAATTTATAACACAGACATTGGCCATTTGACTCATTAGTCAGGGTTAGGTTTTGAGCTTCCTCCCAACTACTTCAAAGAATGCCTATTCTTCTATTCTCTTCTCCATCAACTTCTTTCACTCATTTACAAGATGTGGACATCTCTGGCTAAACAAGTATGAGTCACCCATCTCTAATTTTGCATTTCTATTCAAGTTGATAGCTTAAACATCTTAGCCTAAGTCAGTATTTCATCTAAATGTTGAACATTGTATCCGATAACTGAATTTCTGAATCATGTCCCTGTTTTATAGATCCTTTTTCTTCCTGCCTCATTCTATTGATCTCAGATCTAGTCACAACACAGTGGGGAGAAAACACAGGATGTTCCTCTTATAATATTTCATTTTCATTCATCTCCCCACATTGTTCCACTAACCTTGATGAAACCAATATTCTTGATTCACCCACACAACATATATCACAGAAATCAGCTTCTTGTTGAGACAAATGTGTTGAAATTTATTTACAGCGCTAATGACTACATGCTACATACTGATAGGTTTACACACATTCTGTATTTACCAAAAAAAAACAGATAGTTCTACAGGAACTTATTTCACCATTCCCAAAATAACCTGTTTATTGGTTTACCTTATGATTAAAAACATAAGGAAATGGCTTCACTTCTGAGAAAAAATAATCAGTACCTCCAGCAGTTTGATAGCCTCCCTCCTATTGGAAGGATGTTGTGAAACTTGAAAGCGTTCAGAAGAGATTTACCAGGATGTTTTTGGATTAGTGGTGCTGGAAGGGCACTGCAGTTCAGGCAGCATCCGAGGAGCAGCAAAATTGATGTTTCGGGCAAAAGCCCTTCATCAGGAATAAAGGCAGAGAGCCTAAAGCGTGGAGAGATAAGCTAAAGGAGGGTGGAAGTGGGGAAAAAGTAGCATGGAGTAGCTTCAGGGCAGAGGAAATGACCTGGGAGTTGCAGTGGGAGAGGGACTCTTTGAGACTATTGTAGAGAGAGGAGGAAAACCTCTTCAAGGCAGGCATCCTCGCATGAGGATTTACAGATATTGCCAGGGTTGGAGGATTTGAGCTATTGGGAGAGGCTGAACAGACTGGGGCTATTTTTCTGGTGCCTCGGAGGCTGAGAGGTGACCTTATAGAGGTTTACAAAATCATGAGAGGCGTGGATAGGGTAAATAGACAAAGTCTTTTCCCTGAGGTGGAGAGTCTAGAACTAGAGGGCATAGGTTTCGGATGTGAAGCGAAAGATATAAAAGGAACTTAAAGGGCAACATTTTCACACAAAGGGTGGTGAATGTATGGAATGAGCTGCCAGAGGAAGTGGTGGAGGCTGGTACAACTGCAACATTTAAAAGGCATCTGGATGAGTATATGAATAGGAAGGGTTTAAAGGGATATGGTCCAAGTGCTGGCAAATGGGACGAGATTAGGTTAGAGTATCTGGTTGGCATGGATGAGTTAGACCGAAGGGTTTGTTTCCATGCTGTACATCTCTATGACTCTAAACTGAGTTATTATGACTGTCTTGACCCATTTCTTCCTTTGTGGTACATTCCAAGAAAAACATGTGCACCACAATATGGCTGCTTTATGCTATGAATGAGCATTTAGGTGTTCTTTTGAAAAGAAAAACAGAAATCCCTCTTAAATACAACAAATTAAAAAATCTTGCCAAGAGTTTCCAGTTATTATGATCCCAGCTGATACTCTTATTCAGCAAGTCATATCCTGAACTGAAATCAGGCTTGATAAATCTTATTTTGCTTTTTCTTCGCCTTCAATGAAATAATCTTGCACTGACACACAAACATACAAGGCTGAAGTTTTGAGTTTAACAACAAAGCAGAAGCTTATTAGGTAAAATATATTAAGTTTAAATATACTATACCAAACCATTTAGGTATAACTTAAATTTAAAGATTTTGAAACACACAATAAAATATAATCCCAACAACATGCCTTTACAGTATTAATACCAGCGAAAATGTTTTCCTCTTTCACATCTATGGGATTAATTTAACTATGGATTCAATTCTTTATCTTGAAAAACTGAGAGCCTCTTGCTTCAACCTTCATGCACCTGAGATTTCCTCAGCATCAACTAAACTGAAGATTAACCAAATACTTCTGGTCTGGACATTTACATTGAAGTATCCTCTTTCTTATAAGCAATAAAACAACCTCCACTTCTCAGGAGCAACTGGTTTATACATTCAGGTTCAGCCAAGACTGCTGCATACTTCCAAGTGAAACCCAAAAGCTTTTCCTCAATTATGGATTTCCCCCCAAATCAAAAGAACAGCAAAATCTAACCAGCTAAATAAAAAAATTAATGTATAACTGTTTACATTGTTCATTTGTAAACTTGACAAGTGTAAGTACAACTATGCAGGATGGCTCTCTCTCTCTCTCTCTCTCTCTCTCTCTAAACTACTTCATAAAAGAAATCACCATAACAATATAAGTACATGCATCTAAACCTCTTTAGATATACAGATCAAAGAAATATACACTAGCTCAAATACAAACTATGTACATAAACGTCACACATTTTATATCACATAAATTAATTAAGTTTTTTTACAAATTCCACATTAACTGATGCACTTTTTAGCTTTTAGTATGTTAGTCCACATAACACAGCACAGAAAGTCAAGTTCTTAATGATACCTTGAAATTTCTTAACAAATCCTAATGATTTACATGCCACATAATGACAGGCTTGCACATGTGGGATGGGTTCTGTGCTTATTGATGTTACTGAATGTTGCATTCTTAAAGTTGACTGTCCAGAGTATCATCTGTTGAGATGTCACATAATTGTTTTTAAAGTCTGTCTATCTGATCTGGGATCTATGCTATAAGACTACATTCAGAGAAAGTCAGGACTGCGGCTGCTGGAGGTCAGAGTAGAGAGTGTGTTGCTGGATCAATTTTTCCTTCAAAAGAGAATTGCAGCCTATTCAAACTTTCCTGATAGTTCCAAAATTGCAAAATCATCATCCAGCAATTAACTATGTATTATTACTACTTTATTGTGCATTCACAAAATCAATAAAAAATTTAACAACTGCTGAAATCCTCTGATTGATGATTGCTGCTCTTTGACTGTTGTTAACGAAGAAAAAGATTACATTGAATATTTAGAAAATGATCACTGCTGCCACATTTCCCTACAGTTGTTATTTTTAAATTGATGTACCTTGGCCAAGCTAGAGAAGCTGACCTGAGCTTTGCAAAAGCCAAGTGGCCGTATCTTCATCTCCATCTTTCACTGAGATAAATATAATGGAAAATCATGTATTTGGACAGCACCATTCACAGCTTCAGGGAGTCCTCCCTCTACTTTCTCAAAAGGCAAAGGAAATTGGGTATGCCCTCAATGACACTGACCAATTGTTTATAGCTGCACCATAGAAAGCTTCCTGTTTAGATGCATCACAGCTTCTTATGAAAACTGCTCTGCTCAAGACTGCAAAAAATTACAGAGTTATGAACCAGAGTTATACCCAATCCATCACAAAAACCAGCCTTCCATCCATTGATCCTACCTACACTTCCTGCTGCCTCAGAAAAGCAGCGGACATCATCAAAAACCCCTGCTATCCCAGTTATACTGTCTTCCACCCTCTTCCACCAGACAGAAGATACACGAGTTTGAAAATATGTACCAGCAGATTCAAGAACAGCTTCTTCCCTGCTGTAACCAGACTTATGAACTGACCTCTCATATATTAGAGTTGATCTTTCTCTGCATCTTCTCTGCAGCTATAACACTATATTCAGATATTCCATTCTATTACCTTGGATGAACTTGTATAAAGTATGATTTGGCCGGATAGCACACAAAACAATACTTTCCATTGTGTTTTGAGACATCTGACAATAATAAATCAAATCAAACCAAATGCTGAATGGTTTTACAGCCATTAATGCACTATTTTAAGTATTGTCACTGTACTAATGCAGGAAATGTGACAGCCATTTTGTGCACAGCAAGATTCCACAAGCAGTAATGCTGTAATGACCACAAATCTCTTTCAGTTATATTGACTGAAGTATAAGTTAAAATTATAATTGGCTCTGCCACAAATAGTGCCATGAAATCTCACACATTTGCTAAGAGTGCACTTTGAAACTTTTGACTTAGAGACAAGAGTGCTGTCACAAAACCAAGGCTGGCACAGTCACTGACTGACAAAAACAGAAACATTTCAAAATGTTTTTCAGCACCTCAATTTCCTAGTAAACTGTATAAACCACTATAGTACTTACTCTACTCCATGTCTCTGCGCACTTGAGCTCATCTTGGATACCTCAATACTCAATGACTCCAATAGTCCCCAGACCATCTCCACCTTCCTTCTACCTCCCATTAAATTGACATCACCCAAAACTCCATTGCTCAAACTTGCACAATGGAGGGCTTGGGTTATAAAAGTAGTCTGGAAAAGGCTGGGACTTTTTCACTAAAGCATAGATGGATGAGGGGTGACCACATAGAGGTTTATAAAATCATGAAGGCCATGGATAAAGTGAGTGACAAAGATGTTTTCCCCCCAAGGTGGGGGAGTTCAATACTAGAGGTCATATTGAGCAGAGCAAGATTTTAAAAAGGAAATGAGGGGCAATGCTTTTACACAGAGAGTGGTTAGTATGTGGAATGAACTGCCAGAGTAAGTGGTGGATGCAGGTACAGTTACAATATTTTAAAAATGCTGGATGAGTACATGAATAGGAAAGATTTGGAGGGATGTGGGCCAGGAGCAGGCAGTTGGGATTAGTCTAGTTTGGGAACATGGTCAGCGTGTTCTGATTGGCCCGAAATATCTCTTTCCATGTTGTATGACTCTATGATCTGCTGCTCACTGACCTCCATTTGCTGTCAATCTAAAAATGTTTTCATGCTAAATTTCCATTCTTATGTTTCAATTCTCCTGTCTCTTCAGACTTCCCTGACTTATGTAGTCACCTTTAATCTTCCAACTCTCTGGGAATGCTGTTTTTCGCTATTTTGTTCATCCACCCTTTGGGGCCAAACCTCCAGTCACCTAAACCAGAATCTCTGTGAATCCCTCTAAACCACCATGACACTTCACCCCTTTTTTGATTCTTTGGGTCACCTTCGAAAATCCCCAGTAATGGCCACAAATTTGACAATCACCCAAATAACTCTGTGGGGTTTGGCGTCAAATTGTTCTTGATAATGCTTTTGTGAAGTTCCTTGGGAGGTAAAGTTGCTGCAGAAATGAAAATTACTGTTGTTCAGTTGAGCAGCTTGCAAACAATTATTTGCGTATTCTTTGTTACACAAAAGAATAAGACAAGTGGAACATTTGGATTGCCACCTAGATGGCTTTCTTGTAAGCTTTTTCCCCTGATTCTCTATTTCTTGATAAACCTGAGACTAGTGCAATGAGTGTCATGTCAGTTTCAATGAAGGAGCAATGATTGGTCAAACGGTTCCTGTCACAGTGAGGTAGAGCAGAAAGTAAATCATAATTGCCAATGCATTTTAACAACTGGGAAGAATATGTTTTGAAAGTTAAAAGAGTTAAGTTGTAATAATTCCTTCAAGCACCGTGTTCTACTTCAGTTATTGTGGGGTTGCATTGTGAATGGACGCTGCATGCCCCATCAGCAAATCCTCCCCTGCCATGTGATCCTGCTTGGTGAAAGCAGTGTAGCCTAACCCTTGGCTCCTCTTGAGTGACTGGGCAGATACCTGCTCTATTTTACCATCCATCTGCTCCACAGGTCACCTCAGGAAATTGACGGCTCAATCTTTTCTCTAATTTGCATTGACTATTTCCAACAGTAGCATTCATTTCCCAGTAACGTCATCAATCTCAATGCAATATCCTTGGGATCACAAATGTTAAATCAACAAGCCTTCCTTGACTGGATCTTTTATGGAAACCTACCTTACAAATACTAAATAAAATACAGCAAAATGTTCAGCCAACATTTTGTTTTTTGTTGATTTTCAAGAAAAAGGATAATCTTTGTTTTCTGTTATGGGCTGGACCAAACCCCCTCAAAAAACATAAGATAGCCCAGACCCTAACATTTAGTGGGTGGCATGGTGGCATAGTGGTTAGCACTGCTGCCTCACAGCGCCAAATGACCCAGGTTCAATTCCCACCTTGGGCGACTGTCTGTGTGGAAGTTGCACATTCTCCCTGTGTCTGAGTGGGTTTCTTCCGGGTGCTCTGGTTTCCTCCCACAGTCCAAAAGATGTGCAGGTTAGGTGAATTGGCCATGCTAAATTGCCCCTAGTGTTAGGTGTAGGGGAATGGGTATGGGTGGGTTGCTCTTCGGAGGGTCGGTGTGGACTTGTTGGGCCGAAGGGCCTGTTTTCATACTGTAAGTAATCTAATCTAATTTTCTTATATTAAAGGTGTGTAAAGTGTTGATTTGATTGGTTAAACTACTCAACTTTAAACAAAACCAACTTTATCTTTACACTATAGTAAAAATACGGACAAAATAAAAATAATTGGCTTAACTTTAACTATCAAAAAGCTTAACAAAACATGATACATATTGACCTGTCCTACCGGCCAATCTCCCTTCCCACTTATCCGCTCCACCCTCCTCTCTGACTTATCACCTCCATCCCCACCCCCATTCACCTATTATACTTTTTGCTACCTTCTCCCCAGCACCCCCCCAATATATCTCTTCACCCTGGAGGCTGCCTGGCTCTGTTCCTGTCGAAGGGCTTTTGCTGGAAAGGTTGTTTTTTCTGCTCCTCAGATGCTGCCTGACCTGCTGTGCTTTTCCAGCACCGCTCTGATCTAAACACATATTGACTACTACTAATTAACTGTTCCAATATAGTAACATCCCATAAACACAAAGGCAAAGGCAAATTCAGTAAAATAGATTGTCTCATGCAATTCTAGCATCTGGAAGAGAACCCCAGCCTTAAGCTGTAAATGAGAGAGGAATAAGACTTTCCACATCCAGCTTCAAGATGTCATCAACTGCAGAAAACTGAAATTAAAATCCTGTGGGAGTTTGACCCCACCCAGTTAGGCTGCTTCTATTGTTCTAACTTTCAAAAAAAAGGACTCACAAGCTGTTTATTTTATTGGCTTTGAGTAGACCATTCTCTACCTCTGTCACAATCTTTCATTAAGAAAAGGACCTCTTAAAGCCACAGTCTCATCACAATTCACATTAAACTTCTCCATCACAGTTAAGAATTTCCTGGCTCTAAATCCCACCACACTGAGCCCGGTGTGTGAGAGACATTCTTCAGAGTTTGTTACTTTATACTGCCCTGGCAGATGATTGTAATAACTACAGTCCTCATTTCAATTTGAACTGAGGGCCCACAAGTGTTTCAAAACCCATTGACAAAATCTGTCTACATGGAGCAGAGGAAGCGTGCACTTGGTCAGTGTTGGTTAGTCAGCAAGAAAACTGAAAACAGGTCCATGAAAGGACCTCTGAAGACCATGAATAAAATGTAAGCAATTTTTTATTATTATGTGTACGCTCATGTGAAGGATGGAGGTGCAATACTCCTACCAATCCCAATTCACACCCCTTGAGTTGTCCTATCCCCAACTATCCAAATCCTGTTATATACTATTGCGGGGTTGGCTGTCCAATTGGATCAGGCCAAGCTGCTGATTTGTCTCCAGAAATACACCAGATGCCAACCGTTTGCTCTGACTATTGCACTGACACGCAAGGATGAATTCAAGATGGTCTTCAAACCTCCTAACTGTTTGCTGTTTGTCATGAACTTTAAACCAGACTGTAATGGTTTTAACAAACACTCCTCCCTCCCCAATAAATACATCAAAGGAAACAAAGAGAATGCTGGAGCAGTTCAGCAGGGCTCTTAGTATCTGGAGAAAGAAACAGAATCAACAATTCAAGTTTTGTATAGCTGTTCTTCTGAGCAGTTCTGAAGCAGTCATACTGGATTCGAAACATTAACTCTGTTTCTCCCTCCACAGATGTTGCCAGACCTGCTGAGTTTCTCCAACATTCTGTGTTTGTTTCAGATTTCCAGCAGCCACAGCATTTTGCATTTATTAAGGTGCATTAAAAATGATAGAAATGCCCAAAGGACATTTTGCCTTTTTAATTCAGGATATATCCACCACCGAAGTGCTCAGTACAGCTTTCCCTGGAAATTCAAACAGGATCGACCAGTCAGAAACAGATGGAATCACTAATTGAGACTGGATAGTCTGGGATTATTAGAATTCAAAATTAAAATATTGAATCAACCATGGGGTTTTGAAAACTCTGCAAGATGGATTTCAAAAGGAACAGCGATGATGGCTCTCTCTCACCTCAGTCATTTTGAATTTGCATAATGCAATCTAAGTAAAAAGCATGGTATATGATTCTATTTCTGCTTTAGTAGAATGCTAAAACTGGATATTGTTAAGAATTCTATATTTCCCTTTAATAGCAGGAATTTCAGGTGATTATTAATCAATCAACTTTGAAATTTCACAGCACGTATACTCATGCGCTACTGAGGAACTGAGCAGAATAATTATGGGCGGCACGGTGGCACAGTGGTTAGCACTGCTGCCCTCACAGCTCCAGAGACCCGGGTTCAATTCCCACCTCAGGCAACTGTCTGTGTGGAGTTCGCACATTCTCCCCGTGTCTGCGTGGGTTTCTTCGGGTGCTCCGATTTCCTCCCATAGTCCAAAAACGTGCAGGTTAGGTGAATTGCCCGTAGTTAGGTAAAGGGGTAAATGTAGGGGAATGGGTCTGGGTGGGTTGCTGTTCGGAGGGTCAGTGGTGGACCTGTTGGGCTGAAGGGCCTGTTTCCACACTGTAAGTAATCTAATTTAAACCAATGCTTGCACTCACACACACACACACACTCACACTCACATGCATATAGACATGGATGCACACACATATATAGGAAAGGTTTAGAGGGATATGGGCACTTTGGAGACAAATGCGATTAGTTCTGTTTAGTATGCATAGAAAGTTGTTTCTGTGCCAAATGACTCTGTCTCTATATAAACATGCACACACACACTTATAGACTCGGATGCACATGCATGTTGCAGGCAAACTCATGGATCACAGTGCAACAAAAGAGAATAATTAGACATGACATGCATACACATACAAGCGCATACAAACACACATACATGCATATGTACACACACACGAGCTGCAATGCAACTAAGGAAAAAAAATGGATCCTGGTACACATACACAAAACACGCATATGTGCATATAGATACATACTTATAGATTCACACTCACAACACAGTCCCCACCTTACACCTTAGTTTTACATAATGTTATGACTTTCTTTTCTCTTTTTAAATGCAACATGAAATCGTCCAGCTGTTTCCCCTCTCAGATGAACATAAAGAATCCCATGGCATGATCCCAGGTCATACACATTGCTGTTTGCGACCTCACCATGATTTTTCAACATTACAACTATGACCATATTTCAAAATGACCTCATTGGCTGTGATTGTGGGATGAATCTATATAAATGCAAGTTTTGATTTACATTATAGAATTCAGTGAAGGAAGCCATTCGGTCCAACACATCTGCACTGTTTTCTGAAAGAGCAATTCACCCAGTGCCAGTCCCCACTACCTTGTCTGCAACCCAACACATTCTTCCTTTTCAGGTCATAACCCAATGACCTTTCCCACATCATAAAGAGCAGGCAGAGGGATGTTCGCTGATGTTTGCATAACATCCAGGATGATTCACAACTCCTCAGATACAAATGCAATTCATGTCTGTATGCAGCAAAACTGGGACAACATCAGATTCCGGTGATAAGTGGCAAGTAATATTTGGGTTGCACAAGTGCCAGGCAGCGACCATCTCCAACAAAAGGAATTTAACCATCTCTCCTTGATGTACAGTGATATTTCTATCACTGAATCAACCCACTGTCAACAGCCTGCATGCTACCATTGACCAAAAACTGAATTGGGCCAGCCATATAAATGGTATTGTTACAAGAACAGATCAAAGGCTAGAAATTGCATAGCCGGCAACACACCTCAAGTTTTCAAAGCTAGTCCAGCAAGGCACAAGTCCAGAGTGTGATGTAATACTCCTCAGTCGCCCGGATAGGTGCAGCACCAACAACACTCGAGAGGCTTGACATCCTCCAGGACAAAGCAGCCCACTTGATTGGCACCATTAAAATGCCCTCGACCACCGATACCCACTGGCAGTAGTATGTGCCATTTACAAGATACACAGCAGCAATTCAACTTCCAAACTCTCAACATCCATCACAAAATAAAAAGACAAAGGCAGTAGCTGATGAGAAAACCACCACCACCACAAAAAAACCCTGCAAATTACCTTTAAAGTCATACACTATTCTGACTCAGAATGACATCCCCATTCCTTGATAGTCACTGAGTTGAAGTCCTGGAAGTCATCTCCTCAAGGTGTTGTGGATATATCTGGCATTGAAAGAGTAGACAGATAGATTTTTGAAAAAGCAAATGGCTGCTGACAGAGGAATAGGTGTGAAAGATGAATTAAGGCCTAGGGCGGAGGAGCCAGGATCTTATAGAATGGTCGGACAGGCTCGAGCAGACAAGTTTCCTACTCTTGCTTCTATTTCTTGCATTCTTTTGTCCTTTGATAGACTGCAGTGGTTCAACAAAGCCGTTTACCAATGCCTTCTTAAATGCAACAGGGAAATAGCCATGCTGACCATCAACGATTCACACACTCCTAGCACATTACAAAAAGAGGAGAGGATGTTCTGCTGTAGCTGGAGCTAAAATTCTGGTGGAACATTTTGCTTCCTCACTCTGTTATCAATGGGTCTGTCTCCCAGTGTCAGAGGTAAGTGTATAAGCTTGAAGTGCTTCATACTAAGATTGGCATCTGAAATTGAAAGTTCTTGCATTAATCTGCACCATCATCACTTGCATTGATAGGTAAAAGAAGAACTGAAGAAAAACATCCTTGAATCAAGGCAGCTTTCTGAATAAAATTTGCAGTGATACATGATATTTCCTATCACAATGATCCATGACTAATAAAACAGTCAAAGGTAGACAAGAAAGGAGAGATCATTCTTGTTCAAGAAGTGGAGTAGAGACAACCCTGGAAATAATAGACCAGTGAGCCTTACTTCGATTATGGGTAAAATGTTGGAAAGGGTTATAAAAGATAGGATTTCTAATCATCGAGAGAAGAATAAGTTGATTAGAGATAGTCAACATGGTTTTGTAAAGGGTAGGTAATGCATCACAAATCTTATTGAGTTCTTTGAGAGGGTGACTAAACAGGTGGATGAGGGTAAAGTGGTTGATGTGGTGTATATGGATTTCAGTAAGGCATTTGATAAGGTTTCCTCAGGGTAGGCTAGTGCACAAAATACAGAAGCATGGGATTGTGGGTGATTTTGCAGTTTGGAACAAACATTGGCTAGCTGAAAGAAAACAGAGCATGGTGGTTGGTAAGAAATATTCAAGCTGGAGTTCAGTTACTAGTGGAGTACCACAAGGATCTGTTTTGGGTCCAGTGCTGTTCGTCATTTACATGAATGACCTGTATGAGGGCATAGAAGGATGGGTTAGTAAATTTGCAGATGACACTAGGATTGGTGAAGTTGTGGATAGTGACGAAGAATATTGGAGGTTTCAGAGAGACATAGATAAGCTGCAGAACAGGGATGGAGAGGTGGCAAGTGGAGTTTAATGTGGAAAAGTGTGAGGTTTAGATTAGACTAGACTACTTGCAGTGTGGAAACAGGCCCTTCATCCCAACAAGTCCACACTGACCCTCCAAAGAGCAACCCACCCAGACCCATTCCTCTACATTTACCCCCTCACCTAACACTACGGGCAATTTAGCATGGCCAATTCACCTAACCTGCACATTTTTGGACTGTGGGAGGAAACTGGAGCACCTGGAGGAAACCCACATAGACACAGGGAGAACGTGCAAACTCCACACAGACAGTTGCCTGAGGCGGGAATTGAACCCTGGTCTCTGGTGCTGTGAGGCAGCAGTGCTAACCACTGTGCCTTCACTTCGGAGGGAGTAACAGAAATGCAGAGTACTAGGCTAATGGTAAGATTCTTGGTAGTGAAAATGAGCAGAGATCTTGGTGTGCAGGTACATAGATTCTTGAAAGTTACCACCCAGGTTGATAAGATTGTTAAGAAGGTATATGGTGTGTTAGCATTTATTGGTAGAGAGTTTGAGTTTCAGAGCCATGAGATCATGCCGCAGCTGGACAAAACTCTGGTGTGGCCACATTTGGGGTATTCCGTACAGTTCTGGTCACCGCATTATAGGAAGAATTTGGAAGCTTTGGATAGAATTCAAAGGAGATTTACTGAGATGTTGTCAGGTATGAAGGGAAGGTCTTGTGAGGTAAGGCTGAGGGACCTGAGGCTATTTTCATTAGAAAGAAGAAGGTTGAGAGGTGACTTAATGGAGACTTTTTTTTAAATTTCAAAAATATACTTTATTCATAAATTATTTTGATGGTCTGTACAGTTGGTCATTCAATACATACGGAAACATTCCATTTCTTTGTATACAGAGATCAGAATTCAGAATTTATCATTTGTAAATACAGGTCTATATGTTTATTAATCATATATCCATATTTTTAGCTGAGGCGTCAGCAGAGCCCAAATGACTGCGTGGGCCCCCTGTTCTTCTTAGGCAGGCAGATGTTACACAGTGGTCTTTCCCCACCGCACCTTGGCGGCAGCTGCCCCAAGCTTCAGCACATCCCTCAACACGTTATCCTGGACCTTGGAATGTGCCAGTCTGCAATACTCAGTGGGGTCAACTCCTTCAGCTGGAAGATCAACAGGTTTTGGACCGCCCAGAGAGCGTCTTTCACCGAGTTGATGATCCTCCAGGCACAGTTGATGTTCATCTCGGTGTGCGTCCTGGGGAACAGACCGTAGAGCACAGAGTCTTGCGTCACGGCACTGCTCGGGACGAACCTCAACAAACACCACTGCATTCCTCTCCAGACTCCTTCTGCGTAGGCACATTCCAGAGGAGGTGTGTGACAGTCTCCTCCCCCCCGCAGCCGCTTCGAGGGCAGCGTGCGGTGTGGCTGAAAGTCTGGGCACGCATAAAGGATCTCACAGGCAGAGCCCTTCTCACCACCAGCCAAGCCCTGTCTTGGTGCTTGTTGGAAAGTTCTGGCGATGAGGCATTCTGCCAAATGGCTTTGACAGTCTGCTCAGGGAACCGCTCGACAGGATCCGCCCTCTCCTTTTCCCGAAGGGATGACTTAATTGAAACATACAAGATAATCAGAGGGTTAGCTAGGTTGGACAGTGAGAGCCTTTTTCATCAGATGGCGATGTCTAGCACAAGGGGACATAGATTTAAATTGAGGGTGATAAGTATAGGTTAGATGTCAGAAGTAGTCTCTTTACTCAGAGAGTAGTAAGGGCGTGAAATACACTGCCTGCAACAGGAGTAGACTTGTCAGCTTTAAGGGCATTTAAATGGTCATTGGATAGGCATATGGACGAGAATGGAATAGTGTAGGATAGATGGGCTTCAGGTTGGTTCCATGTCGACGCAACATCAAGGGCTGAATTCCTATAGTGTGGAAACAGGCCATTCAGCCTATACCAACACTCCAAAGATCCAGCACCCAACATTCTATCCCCGTACTCCTGCATTTCCCATGGTTAATCCGCATAACTTACACATCCCTGGACACTATGAGAAATTCAGCATGGCCAATCCACTAAACCTGCACATTTTTGGACTGTGGGAGGAAACCCACACAGAGAGAATGTGCATATTCCATACAGACAGCCACTACACGCAGGAATTGAACCCAGGTTCTTGATGCTGTGAGACAGAAATGCTAAACAACTAAGTCACTCCAATCCAATCAGCTGTGACCTTAATGAATGATAGTGCAGACTCAAGGGATCAAATAGCTTAGTCCTGCTCTGAATTTGTATGTTTGTATTTTCATGTTAAGACATGCTGAGGTTTGCACAGAGCATCTTACGTTTTGACTGTGGTGTCTTTTGTATGTTATTGAGTTAATATCAATGCAGGGATAGGGACTTTATGGATTCTTTGTATTTTGTGTTCCCGCACTAGGGAAGGAAATAAAACTAAATGTACATCTGCTCTGTGGAGTCTTTGGCTTTCTGTTCCTGTTGAGTCAACAAATTTCAATGAGTCTTGGTAATACTGAGAAGTAACAATTACGCATTATGTAATTGGGTCTGGAGAATGATGCACAACAGCTCACAAAAGTAACAGAACAGTGAGTTTTATAGCTCACATCACTAAAGGTAGGAGTGAGAGCAATCGTACATATCCAAGGAGAGTAATATAATATCTTTGCTAACAAGTTTTCCAATTTGCATTTCACACATTTCAACAATGCATGCTAACTGTTAATTTTGTCAGTAATTAATGGGCAGCACAGCAGCTTTAAAGTTCAGCTAAAATTCAAGTAATTTTGGATACTTGCCAACTCCCCAGTCTTACTGTTAGGTCTTTACTGAATACGGCAACTTAGTTTCTATCCACCGGAGACCTGTAATCTTCACCAAAAATAAAGCTTAAGTGATGTTGTCAACTAAACTGTATTAAATTAGAGTGGAAAGGCTCTCCATAGGATTGATGGTTAATTGCAACTTAATTAGCATAATTATGTATGCTAATAGCATCTCAAATGAATAGTCCTTACCATGAGGTTTTAAACTTATTAACACTGGCAGATTAAAACATCATTTTTCATGTTTAAACATACTATAATTGTAGTTTGAAAGTGATATTTCACTATTCAGATTTTTTTTGGTTAAACTATCATTTATAAAAATTGGCATTTTCATTCTGAGCATTATCAGGTTTCTTGCATTATAAGAGATCAGCCATTGAGTGCTATGTGGAATTGGCTCTGCACTCAACCCCTAGTTAATAGGTACCTTGTCAAATGAAAATGCTCCATTAAAGAGTACAGTAGACCTGACAATAAATTCTAGCAAATATTTTCATAATGAAGTAATGAACAAAATGGACATTTCTCCACATAAGTTTACACAGCTCAAGTCGCTCACAATGATACAATATTAAGGCAGATCATTGAGAACTGGGAAAACCTGTGAGTAGAATTAATGAGCAAGGGAATGCATTTGAATGTTTGGTTCTTGCCCAGCAATGACTTTCGCCATAGCCAAACAAATTGTGGCGGTTGGGACATAAAGTGCTGGAATTATGGAATAGATCAGGCAGTATCTGCAAAGAAGAGAGGGAGAGATAAAATAGTTAGAGGCCTGGATTTCTGTTTTGATTTCAAAGCAGATAATCAGTCAAGCAATACTATGGAATTATTTCCTAATTTGAAACAGTAAACTAGCTTGTCTCTAACTTAAAGTGCTCCAGGTGTTCAATTTACAGTTCAAATGACAGGAGAGTTACCAGGTAATTTTTTTTCAACTTTAAATGCGTAATAGTACTTTGTCCATTGGATGAAGCACACTAACATGCAAGGCTGATAAATATTACAGTCAACTTTCTTTTCCAGAACAGGGCTTTACAATCAATCACTGCAGCAAAAACATGTCTAATTTATGCAACTGCATCTAATAATGACATTTGGGGTTGCCAAAACAGCTAACTTTTAGTGTGGAAAATACAAAGATGGGTATTATTTAAATGGTTTAAGTAGCAAGGGAGGTGCAGCAAGCAATCAAGAAGGCAAATTGTGTTCTTTCTCCATCTCCACTTATCTGGTTACTCTTCCCCCACCTTACCCTTGCTCCTCCCCAAACCTATCTTGCATGTAATGCCCACATATTACAAGCTGTTATCAGTTCTGATAAAAAAAGTCACTGGACTCAAAACATTAACTCTGCTTTCTCTCCATAGATGCTGACAGACCTGCTGAGTTTCACCAGCAATTTCTGATTTTCTTCAAACTATCAATTGCTGTCTGTCTGCATTAAGACAAATGAATACATTACCTTTGCAGAAAAGAATTGGGAAGAAATCCGAAGTTAAAAATATTTCCAGTGCTTTCATAGACATGTTTGCAATTAAGGAAGGAAGTGATATTAGCAGCAGAGGTGACGTCTTCCTGCAGAATCTTTCATGTTCTCTATCAGACATCACCAGATTAATGACAAATAGCTTCAAGCTTTTTCTCGAGTTTCAGTTGACTGAGCAAGATCTTTGAGATGAAAAGTTGATGCTTTTAGTTTTGTTGGTTCTTGGGGTAGGAAAGAGAGTTCAGCTATTACCTTTATATCACACTTTCCAAAAGACAATATATCACATCACATTCACAGTTACAGAAATAGGCCATTTGGCTCAACTTGCCAATGTTGATTATTGTGTTTCAGATGAGCCACCTACTTGATTTCACCCTGTTGACATAACATTCTAATCCTTCCTCCAGTATAAAGATAAAAATCACACAACACCAGGTTATAGTCATAGAGTCATAGAGATGTACAGCATGGAAACAGACCCTTCAGTCCAACTCGTCCATGCCAACCAGATATCCCAACCCAATCTAGTCCCACCTGCCAGCACCCGGCCTATATCCTTCCAAACCCTTCCTATTCATATACCCATCCAGATGCCTCTTAACTGTTGCAATTATACCAGCCTCCACCACTTCCTCTGGCAGCTCATTCCATACACGTAAGACCTGCTGTATGAAAAAGTTTCCCCGTAGATCTCTTTTATATCTTTCCCCTCTCACTCTAAACCTATGCCCTCTAGTTCTGGACTCCCCGACCCCAGGGAAAAGACTTTGTCTGTTTTCCTTATCCATGCCCCTCATAATTTTGTAAACCTCTATAGGTCACCCCTCACCCTCCGACGCTCCAGGGAAAACAGCCCCAGCCTATTCAGCTTCTCCCTATAGCTCAGATCCTCCAACCCTGGCAACATCCTTGTAAATCTTTTCAGAACCCTTTCAAGTTTCACAAATCCTTTCAACAGGAAGGAGACCAGAACTGCACATAATATTCCAACAGTGGCCTAACCAATGTCCTGTACAGCCGCAACATGACCTCCCAACTCCTGTACACAATACTCTGACCAATAAAGGAAAGCATCCCAAATGCCTTCTTCACTATCCTATCTACCTGTGACTCCACTTTCAAGGAGCTATGAACCTGTACTCCAAGGTCTCTTTGTTCAGCAACACTCTCTAGGACCTTACCGTTAAGTGTATGAGTCCTGCTAAGATTTGCTTTCTCAAAATGCAGCACCTTGCATTTATCTGAATTAAACTCCATCTGCCACTTCTCAGCTCATTGGCCCATCTGGTCAAGATCCTGTTGTAATCTGAGATAACCCTCTTTGCTATCCACTACACCTCCAATTTTGGTGTCGTCTGCAAACTTACTAACTGTACCTCTTATGCTTGCATCCAAATCATTTATGTAAATGACAAAAAGTAGAGGACCCAGCTCCGATCCTTGTGGCACTCCACTGGTCACAGGCCTCCAGTCTGAAAAACAATCCTCCACCACCACCCTCTGTCTTCTATCTTTGAGCCAGTTCTGTATCCAAACAAGTTTATTTGGAGGTGCTAATTTTCGAAGCATTGCTTTTGAAAGCTAATGCCTCCAAATAAACCTGTTGGATTATAACCTGGTGTTGTGTGATTTTTAACTTTGTCTACCCCAGTCCAACACCAGTACCTCCAAATCATTTCTCCAGTATGTACTTTGTTATATTTCCTCTAATCCATGGGGCCTAGCTATAAGTGACTTTGCGTGAGATATGTGGAACATTGCATGGTCCAGTCCTACTCAGATCCATTCCTTCACCATTTTTTTTTCTGGTACACTGTAGCAGCACCACTTGTCATTCCTGCCCAGAACTGATTTTTCCGTTTGTGTTTGTCTCCACTTTCCACCGTCAGCTCACATTCACCTACTCCACCTCTGATTCCCCTTCCCTTCCTCAACTTTTCCATTTCTGAATAAGGGATATCAACCAATATTTCATCCAAGTTCATGAAGTCACAAAGATATCTGACACAAATATTTGAAGTCACACAGATATCTGACTACACTTCCTCATATTCCACTTCCTGAAAGGACTCAAATCCATTCTCAGAGTTTCTCCATCTCTATTACATCTATTTGGAAATTTCAATCTTCCACACTGGCACATCTAATATTGCTTTCCTTTTTCCCAATCAAGCACTTCCTCACCATCTAGCCCCCACCCCACCATGGTTGAAAGGACTCTCCAGAAGATCTGACCAACATCAATCCTACTTTCAAATCTTGTCCCATCTCCCAAAATCATGATAGGATTCTCTGTGTCCTCACATTCTACCTTAGAAGCTTCCATACTTGACAGTTCATCTTCTGTCTTTCCCACCTCCTCTGTCATGATATTATTGCCAAATACACCATTTAGCCATTGATTCTCTTCTGGTCTCCACAAACCTCCTCTGTAGTTCCTCATCCCCATCCTCAAATTTACTTGCTCAAAACCTTTAACCTCATTGGATCTGGTGAAACCTTTCTGACTTGAAACATCAGCCATTTTGCTCTCCCCAAGTATTGCCTGACCTTCTGAGCATTTTCATTTGTTTTAAATCAAATGTCCAGTAGCTGTAGTCCTTTGTTTCTATAAATCAAACCTGAATCTGACAGTAAAGATTATTTATTTAATGGTTTTCATCCAATTAAGGTTTAACATTTGGTCTTGTACTATGGGCAGAACCAAACCCTGTCTTCTATTTAACGTTTTGACTTTTAGTCAATAAATGTGAGGTTCAATTAAGGGGATCTATGCTTAATGGGGGTTAGACCCCCGTTAGTAGTATTTTTATTGGAAGGTGAACTTGGAATGTCCTGAGCAGTAATGCAGCAAGCTTTGAGCATCTGCATGTGTACAAATGCATGGATTGCATTTTTACTTGATTCTGTTTCTCTGCTTGCTAAAGTGATCAAAGAGTACATTGCACCAGGAGGAGTCAACACTCACAAACTGGATCTGCTGAATGTTTTAAATGTCCCTGAATGCAGTTGAAAGATCAGAAAACTCAAATACGCCACCAGAAACATTCTTGTAAGAAATCAGACGAGAGTTAAAAGCAGGTTTGACTGCATAAAATTAAAACTGCTAATTCAACACGGAAGCACAGAAAATATGAATGGGAGTCGGCTGTTCGGCCCTTCGAGCCTGTACTGCCCATTTAATACAATCAGCCATAATCAACTGATCATCCAACTCAGTACCCTGTTCCCACTTTCAGTCCATACTCTATGATAATTTTAATAACTATCTATCTCCTTCTTGAAAACCTTCCATGTTTTAGCCACAGCCAATTTCTGTTACAGAGAATTCCATAGGCTCACCACTGTCTGGGTGAAGAAATTTCTCCTCATCTTAGTCCCAAATGTCCTAGTTCATATTGTCCGACTGTGACTCCCTGGTTCTGGACTCCCTGATCATCAGGAACATCCTTCCTCTGTTTAGCCTGTTTTAAGAACTGTGATTTGACATCATATTTGAAAGTTTCCATTCAACGTAAGATGACATAATTATTTGGCTCACCATGAATGTACTGGCTGTTTGGAAGTTCGAAACATAGTTTCGAAGCAGACCATTCAGCCCGTCAAGTCTAAACACACCTTCTGAAGAGCATCTCATACAATCCCTGTAACCCCACATTTCCCATAGCGAATCTACTTCACCTGGATATCTTTGGACTGTGGCAAAAAAATCCGCTCAGATATGGGGAGAACATGCAAACACTGCACAGACAGTTATCCAAGGGTCGGATTCAACCCAAGTCCCTAGTGCAGTAAGGCAGCTGTGCTAACCACTAAGCCACCATGCCACCTCTGGCTCGAGACTGTTGTTTCCTGGTAAGTTATTCTCTAGTTGGTGAATATAGAATTAGGTTCATTTTGTCAGGATAAAAGATAAACTATTTGAGAAAGAAATGTCTCCACTCAGAGGTAGAACTGCAGTGCTGTTGATGTGTTGCTGTTCAAGACGTTCAAGACAGAGGCTGATAAACTTTTGGAGAATAAGTCAAACCAAGATTTTTTTTTCATTCAAGGGATGTGGATATTGCTGATCAGGTCTGCAAATACTGTCCATCCCTAATTGCAGTCAAGAAGGTGCTGGAAAGCTGCTATCTTGGATGTTAAGACGCCGACAGTGATGTTAAATATTGGCAATGGAGGCAAATAAAGTTTATGTAGAAGGTCAGCCATGATCTTCCTGAATAGGAAATCAGGCTCGATGTGTCATTTGACCTACTCTCTCATTTTTATGCTCTTATGTAATTATGCAATCCTCTTCCCTCTCCTCATAGTCCTGCAAGTCTTTCTCTCGAGCCGCATGACATTCTATCGACCAAATTGACTCTACAAACTTAAATTCGCATTTGGAAAGCAAATTGTGAAGCAAGATAATCAGAGGGTTGAGGGAATGTGCATGCCAAATGCATGAGCTCAAGCTGAATGTGAAGATGTAGGACTTTGTATTTGAAGCACCACACAGAAACTAAGCCTGAGTAGCAGAACATTTTCATTGAATTGTTACCGAAAGCTGAAAAACTTCAGTTTTCAAAATCATTTGAGGACAGTCAAGGTTCATGAGGTGTATTAACATTAATGAATGTCCTTGGAAGTGTGTCTGAAGCATTGGATGGTAATTTTTCTTTTTGGTGATAGGTGTATTATCTGCTAATTTTGCTAGGTCGATTTATTGATTTCTCTGTATTAACACATTTTAGTGATAATATCTGCACAGTATTTTCTGAGATTCGTGGCCAAAACCAATACCACTCTTGACAAAGACTCCACAAAATGCAGACGTTTGGCTAGATAAATATATCCTGACCTTGCAACACAGAGATGGCTACCTTCTATTTAGTTCCTCTTTGCAAGGAATGTACCAAGATTGAGAAGTAGCAGATATTGATATTGGAACCTGTTTCAAATAGGTTAGCTTAGGCTGATGTTTTAGTATGCTTCTGTGCCACCTGAGAAATTGGCCATCAAAGCACAGAGGTAGGTAGATGTTTATGGGTGGCTTAATAAATACTTTTCTTCCTCATTACTGAAAATAGAGTTTGAGAGCATGCATACAGATACCCACAAACACATACAAGCATAGACAGGAGGCACATTGGCTCAGTGGTTAGCTCTGCTGCCTCGCAGCACCAGCTTCAGGCGACTGTGTGGAGTTTGCATGTTCTCCCTGTGTCTGTGTGGATTTTCTCCGAGTGCTCCAGTTTCGTCCCACAGTCCAAAGATGTGCAGGTGAGGTGGATTATGCATTATGGGGGTGGAGGCTGGGTCTGGGTAGGATGCTCTTTGGAATATTGGTGCACACTCAATAGGTTGAATGGCCTCCATAAACACTGTAAGGATTCTATGATAGACATACGCACGAATAAATTAGATACATACAAATGCACACATATATTAAGACACATACATTTAAATTCACATGAACATACCTGCATTTGGATTCCAACAAGGAGCAAGATTAGCCTATTAAGCACCTCATGTCTGCTTGGTGATATATAAATACACAGAACAGTACATATTGACAGATCCACGTGCTCATACCCACATACATACATAATGATAATGCTTTTGTGTTTTTCTCAAACCCTGAGGCTATGTAATTTCTGATGTCCAGTTTCATATTGATCCTATGAAGAAATAGCTGACACACCATTTGTGTTCACATGGTTGATTGAAAATGTTCGTTCACTGTGCATTTGTGATGAAAAAGAATCAAGACTAACATGATTAGATTTTAGAATCCCTACAGTATGGAAACAGGCCCTTCCACCCAACAAGTCCACACCAACCATTCGGACAGTAACTCACCCAGACCCATTACCCTACCCTATATTTACCCCTGACTAACGCACCTAACACTGAAGAATTTAGCATGGCCAATTGACCTGACCAGCACATGTTTGGATTGTGGAAGGAAACCGGAGCACCTGGATGAAACCCACACAGACACAAGAAGAATGCGCAAACTCCACATCGACAGTTGCCCGAAACGGGATTTGAACCTCGGTTTCTGGCACTGTGAGGCAGCATGTTAACCACTGAGCCACATGCAAAACACCTTCAAAGTTGAAAATGAAAGGTGAGACACCCAGCTAAATTTAGAAGTGGGGATCTTGAATTTTAAGGACTTATAAATTTTATCCAGTGAGATTGAAGGACTGCACAGCAGAACAAATTGGAGACATAAAGTTGGAAAGTTGAGGAGTCAAAAGGCTAGGAGGAAGAAGAGAAAATTTTAAAGGGGGATCACATTACGAATGTAGATAGATTGGGAAGAATAATGCAAAGGTGATGTGTGCGTTCCTTCACCATATTTCATTAACTCAATGTTAGATCAATGTCAGCTATTAGTCAGAATACTGAAAAGATTCCCTACTTTTCTTCAAACGTGACGGTAGGTTCTTCAAAGCCAGCTCAGGGCTCAGTTTAATGAGACATCTGAAAAGTGTTAATTTTGTACATTATTTGGGTGATTTTATTCATTCACAGGATGTGGGTATCATTGGCTAGGGTAACATTTATTGTCTATTTTTAATTCCCCAGAGATCAGCTAAGAGTCATCATACTTCTGTGGTTCTGGAGTCACATGTAGGCCAGAACAGATAATCACAGCAGATTCCTTTACTGAAAGGACAAATGTTTTCTTCTGAGTCAAGAGTGTAGTGCTGGAAATGCACAGCACTTCGGAGGAGCAGGAGAATCGATACTTCAGGCATAAACCCTTCTTTTTTGCAAATCGGATGTTGTCTGACCTGCTGTGCTTTTCCAGCACTACACTCTCGACTCTGATCTCCAGCATCAGCAGTCCTCACTTTCTCTCAGTTGATTTCAACCTTACTGCGAAGCCTCTTCCAAGGATGCCTACCTTAAAGAAGTTCTTCTCCTCCTCTCTCTACAAAGATCTCAGGGAGTCCCTTGTACCACCCCCCCCAAGTCCTCTCCTCTGCCCTGAAGCTCTTCAGCCACACCCTCAAGCAGACTCGCTACCACAGCCACATCTCCTTTCTTAGTACCTGCCTACAGAACCATCTGATCCCACATGGACTCCGGACCACATTCAGGTCAACACAGTTTGGAAAGATGGGCTTATGCCCGAATCATTGATTCTCTTGCTCCTCGGATGCTGCCTCACCTGCTGTGCTTTTCCAGCACTACACTCTCGACTCTGAGCTCTGCGGTCTTCACTTTCTCCTTAATGCTTTTTTCTGTCAATCAACAACATTTTTATGTTTATCTTTTGACTCTTAATTCCAGATTGTTATTGTTATTGAAATCAAGTTCCACCAACTGCCATAATTATTCTGGACACCAAAATAGCCACGCAGCTGTGACTGGTGATGTCACTTCCTCATCTCATACCTTCTTTTCCAGGATGAGTTTCTGCGTGTGCAAATAATGTAGACATTATGTTAGACTGTCTGTGTGTGCTGTGGTGAGTTTTCTATCTGTTAGAATGATAGCCATTACATTTCCCCAAGGCTTTTTTCAGGCATTGACAGCAAAAACCCATTATATCGACAGATGATCACTCACACACAAGCAACCAGCTCCTTTCCAATTTGTATTGGACATGGGAAAGAGTGTCAGTGAAAACACAGAGTTTTATTGTTGCACAAAGCAAATTCCTAAGAGCTGCTTATAAAATTCTAAATTTTGTGCAAGTCATTCTATTATAGCACACATTTTGTCAATGTGAATTTGCTGTAACTTGATTGATGAATTGGGGATGCAGTTTCTGAAGCGTGAACTTTTGACACGTATGTTGGCTGTAACACAATTACAGCGCCAACACTTGAAACACTGTTTCTCAAGTGCAATTTTTCTACAATGCAGGGTTGCACAAGAACGCACCCATCGCATTATAGACAAACAGACTGTACTGAGATGATTTTAATGACTGTCACAGGAGGGAATGAAATGTCTGTCGATTTAATGCCTAGTGGTTTAACTCCACCCAGCACTGTGACTATATAAACAGTGACATCTTTCTTCCAGGTAGATGACATTCCATTGCCAAGCTGTGTTCGCATGTTTGCCGCACTGCACCCTATAGTGTTGGCAGTCATATTAAATGTAGCTGAATAATGACTGCTTTAATAAAGAGTCATCTAGACGTGAAACATTAGCTTGCTTTCTCTCCACGGATGCTGCTTGACCTCCTGTGAACTCCAGTATTTTTTTGTTTTCAACTCCATCCAGAAACTGTAGCTAGGCAGCTATCAGCACAGAGCCTCTTCCGAACTAGTTTGCCTCACAGTTAAAATGATAATTTCTGTCTCCTTTCTCTCTTAAAAGTGTTGCTTGCCTGCTTTCCACAAATCTGGCATTTCATAAACAGTAGGTGAATGCAATACATTTTAACTTTTAGTCTTTCAGTTCCAAGAAGTCATAGCCAATCAAAAAACCTTTACATCGTCATAAAGTCATGTGAATGTACAGCACAGAAATAGACCCTTCAGTCCAACTCATCCATGCCGACCAGATATCCCAACCTAATCTAGTCTCACTTGCCAGCACCCGGCCCATATCCCTCCAAACCCTTCCTATTCATAAACTCATCCAGATGCTTTTTAATTGTTGCAATTGTACCAGCCTCCACCACTTCCTCTGAAAGCTCACTCCATACACATACCACCCTCTGTGTGAAAAAGTTGCCCCTTAGGTGTCTTTAGCTCATTCCATACATGTACCACCCTCTGCATGAGAAAGCTGCCCCTTAGGTGTCTTTTATATCTTTCCCCTCTTACCCTAAACCTATGCTGTCTAGTTCATCTGTCATTGTTATTGTTTGGTAGCAGATGCAGCAGGTAATTTTCATTCAGCACTTCCCATAAACCATGATGTGCAATGAGACAGATCTGGTTTGTGATTTGAACTAATAGCCACAGCATCAGGGATAACACTCCTGCTCTTCCAAATATTGCTGTGGGATTTTTTTAATATCCATTTGCAAGGTTAGGCCGTGCATTAATAGCTCATCCAAGAGGCAACACCCCTGACAATGTAGTGGTCTCTCAGTTATGTACTGCATTTTCTGTCTTGATTTTATGCTCCATAGTATGGTGCTTAAATCCTCACTTCAGGGCATATTAGTTCCTATGCCATAGCATAGGACAAACAGTGAAGCCTGATCATTTTGAAATATCTATCTGAATTTATTGAGGAGTTCCACTCATATGCTTTATTAATGTGAAAACCGTTGCACAGCATTATATCCTACCGTGGATAGATATGAATAACTCCAATTCCTACATGGATGCAGAAGAAATCAAATACTACCAACCTGTGTCAGGTGCAGACCACCTATCAACAAGCCGCAGGCCAGGGAAACAGTCAGACAAAACAGTCTCAGGATGATCCAGCTTATGATTACAGATGCACACAACAGACTACACAGGTATAGACAAGAAATTGCACATCAAAAATAGTTAATTTCAACAGCAACCATTCTGGAGTGGACCATGACAATCAAACATAAGACACAACAGAACCCCATGTACAGAAGGAGAATGGCACTCCAAGACAAAAATGACTAAGCTAACCAACAGCAGAGAAGACAACACAACAGACACGTGAGTAAGAAAACTCTCCAACAGACAGTTTACAGACACAGAAAAAGCCGTACTAGCCAAGGGACTCAACTACAACCACAGGAGTGCAAAAACAATAGACTTCCTAGCTGCATTAGAATGAACGCTCAGAACTAACTGAAGAGACAAGGCAAACAGTCAGACAAACTATTGAACCCTTACTAATAAAGAAATAACAAATGAACAACCTCAACACCAAAGACAGAAAAGCCCAAAAAACACTCAAAAATAACAAGAACATAATCATAATACCAACAGAAAGAGCAGAATGACAGTTATCTTGGACAAGATTGAACGTATTCAGAAAGCAGATAAACTACTTACAGATACCAACACCTACCTACAGAAGGAGTGTGACTTCATGCCATAGCTAACCAATAGAATAAACAACACAATTTCGGAACCATGAAAAAAACTGAGTAATAACCAGGATTGACCGACAAAGGATGAAACTAGGGGTGGGGAACCTGCAGCCTTAAGGCCGCATGTGGCCGTTTAGGTCATTGTGTGTGACCTTCTGAATGAATCCAAATTTTGCAACATGCACAAAAAATGCTTTCTTGCTTTTCAACCACTTATTGCTGCGAATCTACATTCTCCTACTTAACCAAAATCCAAGATTTCACCGATTACCCAAAGTAAACAAACCATACCTACCACTTAGACCCACCGTGGCTCTCCCAGGAACGCCATTGCAAAAACTGGCAAAAGATCTCCAACAAAAACTAAAACATCTTATTAGCGGATCCAAACACCCCATACAATCATTAGAAGAATTCCTAGACAACATTAAGAACATAAATATAGACAAGGACAAAACAGTGGTCTCATTTGATATAACAGTACTGTTCACTTCAATTGACAAAACTCTAGCCAGACAGACAATAGCCAACCTCCTGGACAGGTAGAACAGACAACACGACGGGGAACTAATCACCAATGAGACCTTGCTTGACAACACACTTCACATTCATCAACCAAATATATGAACAGATCAATGGAACACCTGAGTGCTCACCCATCTTTGGGCTCAGAGCAGAAGCAGTGATGCAGTGATCGGAACAAACAGCCTTACCACAAATCCAACTTAAACTCTGGATCACACACTTCTGTTGTCATTAAGACAACAGAAATTGAGAACACACACTGCATTATCAACACCATACTCACAGGGATCAGGTTTACAAGAAAGGAGGAAACCAGCAATCAACTCCCATTCCTGGATGTGATGATACAAAGAACACAGAACAGGGAATGCACCGCAAAAGTGTACAGGAAAGCCACAGACATGGACCAGGTCCTGCAGTACAACATCAACCACCTGAACACACTAGAGAAGCTGCATTAGGACCCTGTTCAAAAGGCTACAACACATTGCAGCATTCCCGACCTACAAAGGGAAGAGCAACACCTCTACAGAGTATTCGCCAAGAACAGATGTTCCCACATCTTCACCTGCAGATGCCTAACAGAAAAACAATTTAACAAGGCCATGCCACGACCAAACTCACTAGCCACGCTACCTTACATAAAAAGCGTCTCAGAGCTAACAGTCTGACGTGTTCAACTATTGGGATCCTTGACAGCCCATAAACCGACAGCTACGCTCAGACAACAACTCACCAGGACAAAAGACCCTACACCCATCATGTGCAAGACTAATGTAGTTTACAGAATTCAATGCGAACACTGCACAGAACACTCTATAGGTCAAACAGGCGGACAACTAGCAATCTGCATCCACGAACGCCAACTCGCCACTAAATGCCATGACCAGCCATCTCTAGTAGCCACACACACAGATGACAAGGACCACAAATTCGACTGGGACAACACAACAATCATAGGACAAGCTAAACAGAGGACAGCCAGAGAATTTCTCGAAGCATGGCACTCATTAACGGACTCCATCAACAAGCACATTGACCTCGACCCACGACAATGAACAGCTGAAACCAGCAACCGGAAGCAGCAGGAACAGTACCAAATAAATTCCAGAAGAGACAGTACAGCAGCGCTTCACAGGAGGCTCCAAAGCACTGAAGATGTCACCATGACAGGGGATGAAACATCTGCAAATCAACTTCCCAGCTCGGCAAACATACCCACAAGCACAACAACCGGCACCCGAGCTACAAATCTTTACATCCACGCTTTTGGCAAAGTTAAAATACTGAAAAAATTTAGAATTTCCAATTAGAAACCTTACAGAAGGGGTGATAAAGGAACAAAATAATACGTAGCACAATTACTGCATGCAATTTGTGTGATCAGAATGATCATTTTACACAGAATGCTTGTGTTTTCTTTTGGCCGAGTCCAAGTTGCATTGAATGATTTGGAGGGGGTTGCACTGCAGGTTTTCTCACTGTATCTTACCAAACTCATCCCCAAATTACACACCATCTCTCACATCCAATTTCCCAGCCACCTTACCACATATCTTTCCTGGATACACCAGATTCCCACCAGTGCTCCTTGTGCAAGCAAGGTCTTTAAAAGTCCATCATGCACTCAGAGGAGGACTGCCCGTGTTTGTCTCTGACATTTGCACCTGACATGGCAGACCAGGGAAATCAGGCTCTCATTCTGTATGCAGGCCCTTAAGGTCCCATTAGATGAGTGATGCAAAGGGATGGCTTCCTCTTCCTCTGGACCAGACCAATGGAGGTCTCTACACCAGACACCAGACACCAGCCTGGTTTCAACCACCTGGAGGAACACATACAATGTCCTTCTCCACTCTGCCAGGGTAGGTGCCACTACCTTCTCTCTGATACCTCTCACTCACTCTCTTTCTGATACTGAACTACTTTCCACCAAGGCTTATGCTCGACCACTGTCACTGTTTCATACAACATCTTCCATCTCCCAGTGCCACCCACCCCAACCTCAGACACCCTGCATGTCCTCTGTGCTGCCAACTGACTCACTCGGGACACCTCCTCATTTGCACTAATATTAACAGCAGTGAGGTCCACTTTCATATACTGTAGTTCCTGCCTCTCTCTCTTTCCAGAAGGAAAACAGCCCACAATAGGACAGAGAAAGTGAAGGCGGGTGGTGTGCTGCCTATGATTTGGTTTCCCACCCCTTATGAGAATAGAATCCTGACTCTGATCACCCTGGGCTAGAATCAAGGCTGTCCCTATTCCTGTGCCAGGATCCTCTGAGTGAAGGCTATCCCCCATGACTTGACTGAAGACTGCTGATAGCAATGACAAGCTACTTGGCATTGTGCCCCCATCAAAAGCAGTGAGCCTGATCTCTCTGACTGAGGGAGCAAAGTGTCAAAAGGCAAGGCAAAGTAAGGCAGGGATGCTCTGAGCATCCAGGTTGGATCAGAGTAAGTGGGCATTATGATAACAAAACACTTTGAACCCAGAGATGCAGCTTGGTCCAGTCCTTGTTCTGGACACATGTCCCTCGAATATGCAATCTCTTTACAGTAGCATTACAACAGTGATTGCCAGTATAGCTCAAGGTGCAGCTCAGAGATGCAACTGTGAACAGTATAAGAATTGGACATGTGTTATGAGGGCTTTTAGAGGCTGGCATATATTGGATGCTAACGCCCATGGGCACGGGGGCATGTGGCTGGTGCCCAGTGAGAGATTGGCACTGGGTTTCCAATTTGGAGGTCATTTGGAGCAAGCGGCAAGGTGAATCCACCAGGTACCTGGCCCTCATTTCCTTGTTGTATTTTCCTGATGCCGAGTGTATTTGTCGAGTTTGGTAAGATAGGAGTTTGAGTGCTAATGAGCTGAGTAGTGGTATTAACAAGGCACATAACAAGCAGTAATGACTAACAAATGGCAGCAGTTAGTGAGAGTCTGGCCATGCCATTTGTGAAAAACAATAAACATGGAACGAGATGATCTTGATTTTGAGATGGGCCTCGCTGCACTTGTCTCCTGATTCTGTCACATGTCTCACCAGAGCCCACATTGCCCAGACCACTCTCCCAAAATATCTGTTGTTTCGCAGTTCTTTCCAGCAACTCCATACCACCATCACAAGAGCAAATATGGATGGATAATAAATGCCAGCAACTTCCGATCCCATAAATAAATAAATCTCTTAAAATGGCACATGAGCAACTATCCATTGAGTCTAATACAACAGACGATAAAATAGGAAAGGTTAAACTTGATATAATAGCCAGCCCTGGGATCCTTACCCAATAATCTCCTTTCCCAAAGTAGCACTTTCGTTGAAAATGATCCGACGCAGGAAAATCAACACAGAAAATTGTAGCCAGAGTAGATAATTCGACCCGTTGAACCTTCTCCACCATTCATTATGACCCAACTTAATAACCTGTTCCTGTTTTTCACCTGATAATCTTTGATCCCATTAGCTCCAAGTGCTAAACTCAACTCTTTCTTGGAATCATATAATGTTTTTGTCTCATGTACTTTCTGTGGCAATGAAATCCACAAGGTCACCATTCCCCGAGTAAAGAAATTTCTCCTCATCTCAGTCTCAAATGATTTACCCGTATCCTCAATCTGTGACTCCTAGTTGTGAAATTCCCCATCATCAAAAATAACCTTCCTTCAATTACTCTGTCAAGTCAGGTTAGAAATTTGTAGGTTTCTATGAGATTCCTAACCCTAACCCTAATTCTCATTCTTCTGAACAGTAGTGAATATAGTCTTACTGATTCAACCTGTGATAATGCCGCTCCTTTAACAAAAGTATGTTGTCCTTGGTTTTTTTTCAAGAGGGGTTATAAAAGGTAGAGGTTCTGATTTGTCTGGGTTAGGGAATTTGCTAATGGCTAACAGCTACTGCCTCAGGCAACAATCAGGGAAAAGGCTTTCAGGTTTTTTAAAAAATACTTCTACAATGAAATGGGAGCGCCAGTTTTCCCAGTTTGTTTTTTTTTCTGGTTTGGTATGGTTTTTACAAGCTTACCATTTTTTGCCTAGGGGTGTGTTTATAGGGATGTCATAGGAAATTAGAACAGCTTCTCTGTTAAGTTGTGGGGATATCATGTCAGTTGGGTTCTGAAATAAATTCTGTCTTCTTTTGCTTATGTTTCATTTGGTGGTGTATAAATAAATTCTGTTTTACTTGAAACCAAGTGGTTTGACCAGCTGCATCACTCCTGGAATATCAACCATACAACTGCCTAAAACAGCTAAAAGGTTTAGGATCTGGGCTATCAACTCGAAATGTTTTGAGGGGTCCGGCCTGGTCCATAACAATTTCTTCTGATACATCAGTCCTGCCAGTCCAGGGAATCTCTCTGGCAATCGATGCTTCAGCTAACTTTCAGAAGGTTACATAGTGCACACAATTTTCTCGGTTTTTGATTGACATAAAGACCACCATAACACCACAGAATCACACAAATGAGTTGTTCTAATGGCAACATCTCGGACCAGGCCACTCATTAAGAATATTCCTACTTGATGTCAAATGCTGTCTGATTAAATTAGTTGTGAAGCCAAGATACTCAATTCCCTTTTGTTGAGGACAATGATTTGCCTTTCAAAGATAGTTAACTGATTTTGCTGATCTTGATGGAATTGAATTATAAAAGTCACAGTCTGCAGATTTCCATTCAGTGTTAGAAATAAACCTTCTCTGATGTTCTTCTGATCCTTGCTCCATCAACACAAGTGGATTCAGGAAATAAAACCAGCTTTTCCAGCAACACATTTTCAGCTCTGATCTCCAGCATCTGCAGACCTCACTTTCTCCATATTGTTTGACAGTCTTATTAACTTTTGCATGTATGGTTTAGTTTACGTTTGTAGCTGTCACTAGCAACGTTTACTAGCACTTGGCAGAAGAATCATAATTTAAGAGAAATGTTTATTCTGTTATCTTATTTCAGTTTATGTAGTAGTTTTTTTACTAAATCTGTGGGAAGATCTCATTATCATATCTGTATCATGATTAGCATAAAGTTTATGAAGTAAACTCAATTTGTTCTAAAATTTCAATATTACACACTCCCAAAATTTCAGAGGCTGTTGATTAACTTTGGAGAAAGATTGGCCTATCTCCCTTGTTTCTTCAATGATGAGAAATGCAAAGCTAAACATTTGTGTGTTCCTTTACTCTCCAAAATTAGAGCTAATTGTTTCTGGAATCCATTCACATTGTCAGCCTCAGTGACCTTCCATGATTACTTATTCAACAATTCTGTTACCAATTGGGTGGCAAGTTCCATTTGACTTTTCTCCTTCCTCATTGTTAAGTGGTGGTCTCTGATCTTTGAACTCTTTGTCACAGTTAATCATTATTCCCCTGAATCTGCTTTAATAACTCTCACACTGACACAAATAAGATGAACTGATTGACCTAACTTTGATTCGCAATTCTGCAAAATCTTCCACTATTATCTTCATTATCGAAAATAGATCTTTCTTCACTTCCCTTCATGTGTTCCTGAGACTGCACTCATCATGAAAAGGTTTATCACCTTACGAGTAAAGTGTTAGTATAAAACTTTCATGCATAGAACTCTAGATCTGCAACCAGCGTTTATGCAATATTGAATTGAAGAAGAAGCACAAAGCAAGATCAACTTCAACAACAACTTGCTCTGATATAGCACCTTTAACATAATAAAATTAGCCCATGACATGTCACAGAAGTGTTACCAGTCAAAATCCTGACATCAAGCCAAAAGAAGAGGCATTGTGGCAAAAGTGCAAAAAAAAACTTAATCAAGGAAGTAGACTTTGAGACCTGGATTTTCACCATTTTCAACAAGTGTGGAAAGTTGAAGAAGTATCTGCATGCAAATTTAGTAGGGCCATTTGAATTTGATGCTAAGTTCAAAAAGATCCTCTTTTCACCATCTCAACGACTTTAATCTCAATGTGGGAGTTTTGAGTTTTTAACTGATCACAAATAGTTGTGAAGGGTAGCCAAGGCATACAGAACAGTTGATCTGTGATGGTATTCAAATGCATAATCCTTTAAGAATTGAAATAAAATGACCTGCCTGTGTCATATTATATCCCAGCCCCTTAAGAGGAGTCATTTTAAGAATAGGCTATATGTGTCAGTGAGGGTTTTAAAAAATAGCCTGGCAATCATATTAGCTATTTATTGACATTAATCCAAGGAAAATCATCACCTAATTATTAAGGTTTGGCTACTTTCCACAATTTATATGAGATAAAAGTAAAATAGGCCATAGTTGTACTGGACCAGAGGACTGCTCTTTCCTTAGACAGAGCCAACTGTTGGTGTTTTAACCTGAGGATCGCCACAATTCAGGCAAGGGGCGAAGTTGTAAAACAGAACCCCTCAAGGCAACCTCAACCAGTGCAGGAATTGAATCCATAATGGTCAGTATTCTGCATTGCAAACTAGCTGTCTCGCCAACTAAATAGCCCTAATCTATCATTAACTCAGCAGGTGATCCTAAGTTGACACTTTGTTTGACAAAGTCTAATATGTTATTAAAGAATTAACTGCCTTTATGACTATATAAGTTTTTCGTAATGAGTGATGAAACATTAGGAGGAATTTAAATTTTTTGAACGGTTTTCTATGAATGGGATTTTTTCTTAGGTTATAATGGATACCTAAAACTTTATTTTGTTTAATCTCAACCTGGCTTCTGATGCCTGCCCATTGTGGATACTGAATAAGTTAGCAAGGAGGTTATGGAGGAATCCTTGGAGGTGAGTGTAAGTATGGGTTGGCATGAAGCAGAAGTAGGGCTATTGAGAGTAGGTGGGAGGGAGGGATTGCGTTGAATTGAAATGAATAGGACTATTGAGGGTATGAGCATATGAGGGAGTGTGGAGAATGAGCATGATTCAATATTTAATGAAACAACTGAATTAAATGCTCAGAGACCCAGAGCAAGACTTTGAACCAGCCTGGCTCAGTTCCATGCATGCCTGCAATCTGAGGCTGGGGTACAGCAGATCTGATTGTATCCTTGATAGTCCAGCTGAGTTTCTTCTAAGATGGGTGCAGACCTCCCGCTACCGGGCTTGGGAGTGTAAAGTTGGGGCCGAAGTGTCTTAAAGGAATAAATAGAGATTTATGCTTAGAATTCTGAAGCTGAAGGCATGCTAAGCCAAAGTCTATTCATTTCTTTTTGTGACAGTTCCCTTGGAAGGGAAGCATTTTCTGTGATGTGAAAATGCAACCAAGTAGAAGAATAATTTTGTTTTTGCAAAATATGACCAAGATAAGCTGATAAAGAAATTGAAAACACTCTGTACGAGATTAACGACAGGTTTGGCTGCAATTACACTGTCTGTAATCTTCATGACAATATTGTGTTGATTTAAACCCTAGACAAAAACAAAAGTTTAGACAGGGGATGATTTTCAAATTTTTCTGCATGGGGCATATTTTGGAAAAAATAACATCCTTCATGAAAACACTAAGACAATCTTGATGACACCTGTACGTACTAAACCGTTCCCACAGAGACTCTGTAAATAGGAATACACTCCCAAATACAGTCTTGTGCATTTTTTTAAAAGAACGTTCAGTCAAAGTACTAGCTGGACAAACGAACAATGTTTTCCCATTTTACAAATTCCTTTGATCAACAACAAAAATAACTGGGAAAAAATCACTTTTATATATAAAAGATCTTATGACATTAAAAAGAAGTATCAGTGGGATAATGGGTTTCACAGAGGCAAAGGAGAGTTGAATGTCAAGCCAACCCATACGTGATTTGGAGAAGTCACCAACATCTTGATGGTAAAGATGGATTTGTCACCTCCCCATTACCGCCCCCCCAACACACACACACACACACACACACACTCACTCTCCCATTTTAACCTCCTGCATCTGAAATGTCTCCAGAAGAGTAATGGGGCTATAATAGGGACAAAGTATTCCAGTTGTCAATGTGCCTCCTATCCTTGTCACTTTGGGATTTCTGTCAACGTTGGGGATACACTGTCATGAGCCTCATTAATTTATAAAGCACAGAGACATGAACCCAAGTTTTCACCACTTTACCTCAGAAGATGTTAAAGATCCTGTTGTGGTAGCTTTCAAGGAAGCTCCACAGCATCCCTTGCGCTGACCGATATTAATCACTCAAACAACATCACTCTAAACCAATATCGTGGCACTGTCTACATGTCACAAACTACTCTATTGGTGGAAAACCATGCAGGAGCCTGATATGAAAATAATGTTTTTATCCATCTTGTTCTTTCTTTCTTATTTTCTTTCTCTTTTTCTTTCTCTCTTATACAATGATCACTTTTCCATGCCTCAGGTCATAGGCAGTAAGAGCCTGTGGACTACTCACCCACTGGGCCTTGCCTTGTGATCACTGGGTAACCCCACAAGAAAAATTCTTGGTCCTCAGGCATTCTGGCAAATGTAGCCCCTTTTACTTCCATTTATTCCCAGCTCCACTCCCACAGTCATGCTTTTAGTTGAAAGCACACAGCACACCTTTTTCAGGTTACTTACCATACCAGGCAGTGCATTCACCCAGACAGTCATCAGGAGAGCTTATAATCTACCTGCTGACTCCAAGAAGTTGCCGAAGGGCATGATCTCCTCAAGTTGAGTCACCAGACGTTTGGACAGCTGTTGATGCTTGACCTCTACTGAACTAATCAATGGCAAGTCTTGAACCTGACAACTTCTTATTGAACTCTTCTGCTCATGTTAATGAGAATTGAACAAGTTTGTCACTCAAGTTATCATCCAGCACAGGAACAATGGGAAAAAACACACACATGCTCAAGGAACTGTGGCAATTGCAGTGACATCTCTTGTCCTGAAAGGGGCTCCTCTGCTCTTTGTAGAAAATTTTTCCACAGCTTGTACTGAACAGGTCTGGCCCCTGGAAAGAAATATGAAAATCGTTTGGGGGCAAGTGGATAAAAAAACCTCTAATACAATAAATGAAATGAAAATTAAAATGTTATTTATGTGATGCTGTTAAGCTTTACTTCCTGAAGAAAAGAGAATAATCCAAATGGATTGCTGAAACTTGTCTCAATATTCCGTTCAGCCAATAGTCCTGTAAAATGATTATTGACCCATTTTTTTAACATAATTGTTCTCGTACAATGAAAAGGAGTAACACAAAGTGGAACTGACATGCCGGCTGAGATTTGGTTTTTGTGTAATAGCTCTATCGATTGGAGCTTACAGTAGTTGCTGCTTGGTTTCAGGCTGGATTCAAGTCTAACTTGAGGCACTGTTGCTTAATTTGCCATTTTGTGCAGCAGCAAATCTACATTTAATGAGTTCCCATTAGAATGTGTTGGATTATCTTCTGCAATGATTCAGGGGGTAACTTACCTTATGGTGTAGTGAAGATGTGATGCTAAGTCAAAACTGCCCATTTATTTTTTGTTAGTTGAAGTCATCACAACTTAGCTTGCTTTCATCCAAAAAGGTATCACAGGTAACCAATGGGATAAGTTGTCAAAATAATTGTCTTATACATGATTCTGTGTAATCCAAGATGGAGGACGGGAAAAATGTCTGGCTGTAACAGCTGCTCCTTTTGTGAGATATTTTAGGCATTGGAGGTGATTTCCTCAAATTCCAGGAGCAGCAATTGCTGTTTTACAAGCTGTTGCATTGTTTTGGAAATTTGGAGAAAAAAAAATCAAGGCAACAGCACTTTTAAAAGGGAGAGGAACCGACAAAGGATGCACAGGGTGAGGTCAGTGCAGGAGAGAGAGAGAGAGAAAGAAACCCAAATTGCTAACTGACAGAGCAGTGAACCTGCACAGTTACTGCCTTTGCTGTTTGAATTCATGAATCGCTGGACATCGGAGTGCATCTGGGAAAATTAACAAACAGTAAAATTCACAACTCATCTTGGAGGAACCTGTTTGGGTGAGGTCACAGCACAGAAAGTGATGTGATATTGTAAGTGTGGCCTTACAGTAAGTCTGCAGTAGTGAGTAGAGTGGGTACTTTCTTGATTATATGTTTTATTGAAATATGTCCCTTGATTAAAATTAAAATATAAGTCATAAGTATTCATTTAACCTGGAGCAGTGTTTTGTAGAAGAATAAGACAGTGCTATTTTCTGTTGTGTAGACTGAAAGAATCAAAAATGGCCTTTAGTAGAATGATATGTTTTTCTTGTCGGATGTGAGAGTTTAGGGAGAGTTTATGGGTTACTGAGGATTATATCTGCAATAAATGCCATTGGTTGCGAATCCTATAAGATTGAATAGATCAGTTGGAGAGACAGTTAGAGGCAATGAGGAATTTACAAGAGCAAGGGGATGTGATGGATGGCAGTTATAGGAAGGGGGGAAACTTGCAGCTGCTGTCACAAAGATGTGTTAACTCCAGGAAATGTAAGAGAGGTAGGCAGTTAGTGCAGGAGTCTTCTGTGGCTCTCCCAATTTCAAACAAGTATGCTGTTTTGGAAAATGTAGGGGGTGATGGATTCTCAGGAGAACGTAGCACAAACACCCAAGTTTCTGGTATTGAGACTGGCTCTAATGCAATGCGGGATACGTCAGTTTCCAAGCAATCGATTGTCTTAGGAGACTTTCTAGTCCAAGGTACACACAGACGTTTCTGTGGCCAGCAGCAAGAAATCAGAATGGTGTGTTGCTTCCCTGGTGCCAGGATCAAGGATGTCTCAGAGAGGGTGCGGAATGTTCTCAAGGGGGAGAGGGGCCAGCAGGAGGTCATTGTACACATTGGAACCAACGACATAGGAAGGGAAAAGGTTGAGATTCTGAAGGGAGATTACAAAGTGTTAGGTAGGAACTTAAAAAGGAGGTCCTTGACAGTAGTAATATCTGGATTACTCCCGGTGCTACGAGCTAGTGAGGACAGGAATAAGAGGATAGAGCAGATGAATGCATGGATAAGGAGCCGGTGTACGGAAGAAGGATTCATATTTTTGGATCATTGGAATCTCTTTTGGGGTAGAAGTGACCTGTACAAGAAGCACGGATTGCACCTAAATTGGAAGGGGACTAATATACTGGCAGGGAGATTTGCTAGAGTTGCTCAGAAGGATTTAACCTAGTAAAGTGGGGTATGGGACCCAGGGAGATTGTGAGGAAAGAGATCAATCAGTGACTGGTACAGTTGTGAACAAAGGCAAGTCAAACAGTCAAGGCAAGCAGAGACAAAGCAGAGAACAAGGTAGGACTAATAAATTTGATTGTATTTATTTCAGTGCAAGAGACTTAACAGGGAAGGCAGATGAACTCAGGGCATGGTTAGGAACACGAGACTGGGATATCATAGCATTTACAGAAACATGGCTCAGGGATGGACAGGTCTGGTAGCTTAATGTTCCAGAATACAAATACTATAAGCAAGACAGAAAAGGAGGCAAGTGAGGAGGGGGTGGGTGTTTTCAATAAGGGATAGCATTCCAGCTGTACTGAAGGAGGATATTCCCGGAAATACATCCAGGGAAGTTATTTGGGTGGAACTGAAGAAATAAAAAAAGGATGATCATCTTATTGGGATTGTATTATCGACCCCCTAATAGTCAGAGGGAAATTGAGAAGCAAATTTGTTAGAAAATCTCAGTTATCTGTAAGAATAATAGCATGGTTATGGTAGGAGATTTTAAATTTCCAAACATAGACTGGGACTGCCATAGTTTTAAGGTTTAGATGGAGAGGAATTTGTTAAGTGTATAAAAGAAAATTTTCTGATTCAGTATGTGGATGTATCTAGGAGAGAAGGTGCAAAACTTGACCTACCCCTAGGAAATAAGGCAGGGCAGGTGACTGAGGTGTCAGTGGGGGAGCACTTTGGGGCCGGCAACCATAATTCTATTAGTTTTAAAATAGTGATGGAAAAGGATAAACCAGATCTAAAAGTTGAAGTTCTAAATTGGAGAAAGGCCAATTTTGACAATATTAGGCAAGATCTTTCAAAAGATGATTGGGGACAGATGTTCGCAGGTAAAGGGACAGCTGGAAAATGGGAAGCCTTCAGAAATGAGATAACAAGAATCCAGAGAAAGTATATTCCTGTCTGGGTGAAAGGAAAGGCTGGTAGGTATCGGGAATGCTGGATGACGAAAGCAATTGAGGGTTTGGTAAAGAAAAAGAAGGAAGCATACGTCAGGTATAGACAGGATAGATTGAGTGAATCCTTAGAAGAGTATAAAGGCAGTAGGAGTATACTTAAGTGAGAAATCAGGAGGGCAAAAATGGAACATGAGATAGCTTTGGCAAATAGGATTAAGGAGAATCCAAAGAGTTTTTACAAATACATTAAGGGCAAAAGGGTAACTAGAAAGAGAATAGGGCCCCTCAAAGATCAGCAAGGCAGCCTTTGTGTGGAGCTGCAGGAAATGGGGGAGATGCTAAACGAGTATTTTGCATCAGTGTTTACTGTGGAGAAGGAAATGGAAGATATAGAATGTGAAAAAATAGATGGTGACATCTTGAAAAATGTCCATATTAGAGAGGAGGAAGTGCTGGATGTCACTTAAAATGCATAAATGGATAAATCCCCAGGACCTGATCAGGTGTACCCAAGAACTCTGTGGGAAGCTAGGGAAGTGATTGCTGGGCCTCTTACTGAGATATTTGTATCACCGATAGTCACAGGTGAGGTGCCGGAAGACTGGAGATTGGCCAATGTAGTGCCACAGTTTAAGAAAGGTGGTAAGGACAAGTCAGGGAACTATAGACCGGTGAGCCTGACCTCGGTGGTGGGCAAGTTGTTGGAGGGAATCCTGAGGGACATGTATTCGGAAAGGCAAGAACTGATTCGGGATAGTCAACATGGCTTTCTGCGTGGGGAATCATTTCTCACAAACTTGATTAAGTTTTTTGCAGAAGTAACAAAGAGGTTTGATAAGGGCAGAGCAGTAAATATGATCTATATGGACTTCAGTAAGGCATTCAACAGGTTTCCCCATGGGAGATGGTTAGCACGGTTAGAATACTGGAAGTACTAACCATTTGGATACGGAACTGGTCAAAGATAGAAGACAGAGTGGTGGTGGAGGGTTATTTTTCAAACAACCTGTGGAGGCCTGTGACCAGTGAAGTGCCACAAGGATCGGTGCTGGGTCCACTACTTTCAAATGATTTGAATGTGAGCATAAGCGGTATACTTAGTAAGTTTGCAGATGACACCAAAATTGGAGGTGTGGTGGACAGCGAAGAAGATTACCTCAGATTACAATGGAATCTTGATCAGATGGGCCAATGGGCTGAGAAATGACAGTTCGATTTTAATTTAGACAGATGTGGGAAGCTGCAATTTTGGGAAAGCAAATCTTAGCCGGACTTATACACTTAATAGTAAGGTCCTACGGAGTGTTGCTGAACAAAGAGACCTTGGAGTGCAGGTTCAGAGCTCCTTGAAAATGGAGTCACAGGTAGATAGGAGAGTGAAGGGGGCATTTGGTGTGCTTTCCTTTATTGGTCAGAATATTGAGTCCAGGAGTTGGGTGGTTATGTTGTGGCTGTACAGGACATTGGTTAGGCCATTGTTGGAATATTCCATGAAATTCTGGTCTCCTTCCTATCGGAAAGATGTTGTGAAACTTGAAAGGGTTCAGAAAAGATTTACAAGGATGTTGCCAGGGTTGGAGGATTTGAGCCATAGGGAGAGTTTGAATAGGCTATTGCAGTTTTCTCTGGAGCATTGGAGGCTGAGGGGTGACCTGATAGAGGTTTACAAAATATTGAGGGGCATGGATAGGATAAAATGTAAAGTCTTTTCCCTGGGGTGGCAGAGTCCAGAACTAGAGGGCATAAGTTTAAGGTGAGAGGGGAAAGATATTAAAGACACACAAGAGGCAACTTTTTCACGCAGAGGGTGGTGTGTGTGTGGAATGAGCTGCCAAAGGAAGTGGTGGATGCTAGTACAATTGCAACATCTAAAAGGCATTTGGCTGGTTATATGAATAGGAAGGGTTTGGAAGGATATGGGCCAGGTGCTGGCAGGTGGGACTAGATTGGGTTGGTGATATCTTGTCGGCATGGACAAGTTGGACTGCAGGGTCAATGACTCTATGACCTGGGCAGCTTGGAATCTGTACTCTATGGTCTGTTACCCGGGACACACACCAAGACAAACATTGACCGCATATGGAGGACCATCAACTTGGTGAAAGACGTTCTTCGGTGTGCCTAAAACTTGTTGGTCTTCCGGGAAAAGGAGTTGACCCTGACTGAATGCTGCAGATTGGCACAGTCCAAGGTCCAGGACTACATGCTGAGGGACACATCAATGCATGGGGCAGCTGCCACCACGATGCAGTGGAAAAGACCACTGCCTGAGCTCCTTCTGCCAAAGTTAAATGGGGGTCCACTGAGTTACATACCTCAAATGCATGTAAACAAAATCTTGTTCAAGTAAGAAGCACCTTTACTTTATTTGGATGGAGTCAAACTCCACTATTTGTTTGTTTCCTTTAGATACTACTGTACAGAACTGAACTGTATTTGTGACTATGTAAATATCCATGTGTGAACAAAGTAGATTTTTGAAGTACAAAAAAATCTGAGAAGGAGAAAGTCCTTGAGTCTTCTCCTTCAATCAATAAGTTCAACACTGACATGGCTGTAAACTCAACCCCATATTCACCCCTCCTTCTAATGATCTTTTATTCTTTTCCTTATCAAGAATCTATCTATCTTTGCTTGAAAATTATTCAAAAACCCTGCTCCCTTTTGAGGAATAGAGTTCCAAAGATTCACCAAAGTCTTATTAAAGAGCTGTGTCACTGAAGCATAACCTCTTTACTTTTGCATTTAATTCCCTTACAATAAATAAAATTCGAATATCTTTCCTGATTACTTTGTGTACCTGCACACTGATCTCTTGCAATTCATGCACAAGGGCACCCAGCCGCCTCTGCATCTCAGAGCTCCTTAATGCCTCTCTTTTTTTATTATTCTTTCTGCCTAAACATGCAATTTCAATTTTTTCCGCATTATATATCATTTGCAAGATCTTTCCCATTCAATGAACTTATTAATTTCCTTTTATAGCCTCCTGTGCCCTCTTCACAAATTGATATCCTACCTATCATTATGTCATCCACAAAATCAGGGTGTCTCGCTCAACAGTACAGTATGTGACTATAGATCAAGAGTTTCCCAGCCGAAATCTGTGTGCTCCCTTTATACAGGCACCTCAACTGAAGATGAGCAATACTGGAATCTGCCTTTCAACCTACTTAACACAGACTGGGTGCACGTGAGATGGGAGTGTTCGTGCTATTGTAAGGTCAGAAGGGGAACATGGTGGTTCAGTAGTTAGCACAGTGCAAGGCACCTGGGTATGATTCAGGCCATGGGTGACAGTCTGTGTAGAGTCATACAGTATGGAAACAGTCCAACTCATCCATGCCAATCAGGTTTCCAAAACTAAACTAGTCCTGTTTGGCCCATATCCCTATAAACCTTTCTTATCCATGTACCTGTACAAATGTCGTTTAAATATTGTAACTGCATCTATCACTTTCTCTGGCATATGAATCACCCTTTGTGTGAAAATATTGCCCTCAGGCCCCTTTTAAATCTTTCTCCTCTCACCTTAAACTTGTGCCCTTTAGCTTTGGGCCCACCCTGCATTGAGGAAAAGATTTGGTAATTTACTTTATCTATGCCCCTCTTTTGAGATTTCAGTCTCAGTGTATGGTCTTATGGTTTCAACTTCAGTTTCTGAGATTCTAGGATTTCATTAATGAAAACTGCAGATGTACAATTTTTCCTTCCAATTTTTTATGCAGTAATTTAGCATTTTTGTTGAGGTGCAGACTTTCTCCACGAGGCATTGTCTTCATTCCTCCGAATGGAGAGGGTAATCTGCTCAGCAGAGTTACTGTCAGCTATCTTCCGTTCAACAGCTCTTCAGGCAATTTACTGTTGACCTCAAGAGGCGTGGCTCAGAGTGGCAACTAATTAAGTAATGTGTCAAAAACTGGATGCTGGAAATCTAACATTAAAGCAGAAAGTGCTAGAGGAACTCAACCTGTCTGGGAGCCTCTATGGAGAAGGAGACAGAGTTAATGTTTATGACTCTTCTGTAACACTCCCCTCCTTTCTCTGTCTTCCTTTGCCTCTTAACATTTCATGAGAAATCTTTGACCATCATAATGCATTTTTCCATAAACTCATCCACCTTTTAGCAATGTGCTGATGATGTGGACCCTGCACTGTTCAGCAAGTTGTTTAAATTCCCTGGAAGTGATTTGAGTTCCATTGTCACATGTTGGACACAATTTTACAGGAGTGTGGAGTGAGAGGCATACAGCTCATCGTCCTCTGGGAAAGATAGTCAATGGCCAGATGACAGCCTTTCCCACAGCCATGATACACTGCAGGTGGGGGCGAAAATGGTGCAGGTTCAGACTTCATTTTATGATTAGCTGGCAGTCCCAGCGGCCCTATTAGTTAGGGGTAATTGGATGGGTAGGGTAAATCCAAAATATGGAAGAGGATGAGGTGAGTGGAGGGATGGGGTTAAGCCCAGACAGAGATAAAGTAAGTTACCAAGGTCTTCTCCTCCATGTAAGGGAGTCTAAAACTAAAGGGCACAGGTGTAAAGTGAGAGGAAAAAGACTTAAAAGGGGCCTGAGGGACACTGTTTTCACACAAAGGGTGGTTCATATGCCCGGAGAAGTGATAGATGCAGGCATAATTACAGGAGGGCGTAATGATGGGTGCAGTCCTATTTTCTGGGAGGGTGGCTGTGATGTGCAAAGGGGCAACATCCATCAATAGTGTACCACCATCTTGTCCATTCTTTTAAAATGGGTTGCCGGCTCTCACTTACCTGCCAATATCAACTATATCATCGCATGACCCGGGTAATATTGACCTTTTAACAGACCTACGATTTTACATGTAGCCATTGACAGCTCCTGCACATCTTTGTCTCCATCTGATGTACTTATGTTTATCTCTTTCTCACTGCCATCAATCCTTTTCCTTACTTAAATGAACGGCAGTTGTTTGGGTAGTCGGCCATCTCTCACCTCCTGGCTGCAAGGAGTCTAGCCGTGTCTGCAGCTTGTGATATTGGGAGCATATCCTTTCCAACTAAATCTCTTAGTACTCAACTAGCAGAGACAGCCCTCATGAATTGATTCGCCAACATTTTGTCCATTTCCACGAGTTTATATTTTCCGGTTGTGTTTTTCAATCCCATTGAGGGATTACCAACAGGCTGACCTTCTTCCTGCCTCAGGTCTTGAAAGTCACATTGAACAGATCCAAAGATTTAATGTTGGCTCAAAATGCGTGCTAAACTTTTCAAAACATTTGTACGAGTATATATTTTCATCCTCACTCTTACCTCCCAGTTAGTAAACAAATTCAACTTTTTCTTTCTTGTCCACAACAGTATACAGCTGACCTTTTTCTTTTCATTAGTGCCTTTTAATAAACTATTAAATGTCAGCCTGCACTTTTGTTTAAATCTCCTCAAATGCCTCTACAGCACCCATCTACTTGCTAATTCATTCTGGACTGGAGCTGTGCATTATTTCCTGCGGAGTTAACCATTTCTTTGTTGCCTTGTTCTCTCGGAATATTTCTATCTCTCTCTGTCTCTCTTTGACAACAATTCAGGTTGAGTGTTGTCAATCCAATTCAACATGCAATCTGTTCAGAATGTTTTCATAATATGCCAATAATTGTGGCACCCTGGATGTACTTTCGTACAGCAATTAGTTTCTAGCTCTTCATAAATAATATGGCAATATGACAATTAATATGTCAACAAATTCCTGCTGTTCAACTTTAAATAACAGCACTTGAAGCTTTTAAAAACAAGGAAAGCAGATGTAAGGAAATTGAAGCTCAACAGCTCATCTGAAAGATGATGTCTGCATCAGTGCCACAGCCCCCAGTGTTGCACTGAACTGTAAAAAGCTGTGATATGTGCCTGAACCCACAATCCCACTGACTCAGAGAAGACAGTGTTATATCCAGATGAAAGGAATCAGGGACTAAGTCCCGCATGGTGTCAGAATGTAAATGCAATCTCATTGGTGTTGATTGTTGATCTTTAACTGGGAAAATGACTAGGGGCATGACTTCCTCAATACTCTTGATCAAGCTGCAGTTGGGGCCAGAGAGGTGGGGAATCGACAAGGCTCCCGCCACTCTTAACCCTAGTTTTGTCATCTATCTTTTGGACACTTTGACCAGTTTATGTATTAAAAACACTTTACCCAAGCATCGGTGCAGCGGACAAAGGGCCACAGATTTTGGTTTGTGACACAACTTAATTTTATCATCAAACTATTATTTATTAAAAAAAAACATGTTAGCATTCCCCAAATTCCTACAATATTTACTTTCTATCTCACTCTATTCTTCTGGGAAAGGGTATTACCCACAATGATCCACATGTTTAAGCTGGCCCATTGGAATCTCCTTTCTCTCTGACGTAGGGCTGGCTCTGACTCACAAAGGTCGGTCTCACGGGTCAGGGTAGATCTTCTCCTTGGGTCTTTTTGGGTTGCCGCATGGTCTTCTGTTACATGTCTTGCTGCAAGTCTTCGCTGAGGTGGGGAGGGCTTCCAGATGTGTATTTTATCCCCCCTTCCCGAATGTTCAGACCTTCCCAAATGTTCAGTGACCTTTGGCCAAAGGGGTAACGAGTGGGCTTTAAAGAATCCAATGGGATCATGGCAACATCCTTCCGTATTGCCATACCGGGAAGGTGCAAAGTGCATGTCCTCAGGCACTGACTGGAAATCAAGGTGCCAGTATGTCTGGCTGAAACTTCTCCAATACACAACCTCAGGCTGGAGTAGTAACTGGCTCCTGCTGAATCTTTGTGACCTCTTTGACCTTGGTTTCCACTGTTGTCTGTAGCTTATAGTTGGCTGCTGTTTGATTTAAGTAAAAACAACGGCTGCAGATGCTGGAAACCAGATTCTGGATTAGTGGCGCTGGAAGAGCACAGCAGTTCAGGCAGCATCCGAGGAGTAGTAAAATCGACGTTTCGGGCAAAAACCCTTCATCAGGAATAAAGGCAGAGAGCCTGAAGCATGGAGAGATAAGCTAGAGGACGGTGGGGGTGGGGAGAAAGTAGCATAGAGTTAGTGGGAGATGGACTCCCTGAGACTCTTGTAGAGAGAGGAGGAAAACTTCTTCAAGGCAGGCATCCTTGCAAGAGGATTCGCAGTAGGGTTAAAATCAACTAGGTAAAAACAATGACTGCAGATGCTGGAGACCAGATTCTGGATTAGTAGTGCTGGAAGAGCACAGCAGTTCAGACATTTCCTCTCTACAAGAATCTCAGGGAGTCCCTCTCCCACTGACTCTATGCTACTTTCTCCCCACTCCCACCCTCCTCTAGCTTATCTCTCCACCCTTCAGGCTCTCTGCCTTTATTCCTGATGAAGGGCTTTTGCCCGAAACGTCGATTTTACTGCTCCTTGGATGCTGCCTGAACTGCTGTGCTCTTCCAGCGCCACTAATCCAGAATGCTGTTTGATTTAGTTTGGCCAATTTTCTATCAGGTCCAATCTTGGGTCAAAATAGTTCAGTCTATTGTCACGGATATCAGTAAAGAACTGTATCAGGCTCAGCTGAAAAAACTCACATTGTCAAATAGCCCCTGCTCACAACATTAGAATTTCATCATTTGGCAGACAATCATTTAAACACATGGAAAACAATTCAAAACAATAAGTGAATGAGCCAGGAGAATGCAAGAGGAAAATACCATGTCACATTGAAGATTCTGTTTTAAAGTGAGAAGTATTCTGAATGAAGGTGTTTATTCAGAATCCTACATCTACACTGTTGAGTAAAATGGGTGACTGAGATTAAGGCTTAGGAAATGAGAAGGAAATCAGCTCACTCACTTTCACAAATTGAAGTCTTATTAGTTGGGATTATGAGGCAGAGAGTGAAAGGATGTGCACTATAGGTCTGATACAGACCTGTATTCCAATTTACAGAGATTCACTCTGTGGGCACAACTGAACTGAAATCATCTTTTAGCCCTTTCAATGTGCTCAGTGGTATGAGAGTGTCCTTTCCAATAAAGTGTAAGCTCAGGCAATGTCATCCAGCTCCCAGAGGGCAGGAATCTATATTTTTTGCCTCACACTCTGACACTGACACAGCACTGTCCCTTGGAGAGGCTGCGTGAATGACTGGAATGGCAAATGGAATTTCATATTGGTCCAGTAAGTGCCATTTCGTCTGATATTGTGTGTGGGTCAAAATGACAGGGAGCCTTCCTATGCATCTCATCGGTGGATCAAATCCATGTTGTACTTGAACGTACCTGATCCTAGATCAAAAGAATTTTATGAACTTTGGAGAAATGTGATGGAGCACCAACATTTGACAGTATGAAATAAATCAATGCAGGTTTGATCCTCCAACCTTCATTGGTGGTCTCTGCAATACTGTTCCCTTAAATCTCCCCTACAAGGAAAGAAAACTCAATTTCTGTGCACTAATAGAGTCATAGAGATGTACAGCATGGAAACAGACCCTTTGGTTCAACCCGTCTATGCCGACCAGATATCCCAATCCAATCTAGTCCCACCTGCCAGCACCCAGCCCATATCCCTCCAAACCCTTCCTATTCATAAACCCATACAGATGCCTGTTAAATGTTGCAATTATACTAACCTCCACCACTTCCTCTGGCAGATCATTCCATATATGTACCACTCTCTGCGTGAAAAAGTTGCCCCTTCGCTCTCTTTTATATCTTTCCCGTCTCACCCTAAACCTATGCCCTCTAGTTCTGAACTACCCCACCTCAGGAAAAGACTTTGTCCATTTATCCTATCCATGCTCCTCATCATTTTATAAACCTCCAATGTTTCAGGTTTGCTCAAAATGACGAAGTCATACCAAAGCCCCTGGCGAGCATTTAAAAGAAAAATTGTGTTTATGTAGCACCTGTCATGACCTCCAGGAGTTACAAGGTGCTTTTTAGCCAATGGAGTTTTTTTTAGGGTATTTCAACTCTTACACAGCAAGATCCCACAAAAAGCAGTGGCATGATCTCTACGTGGTGATGTAGAATCAACTTGGCCATTCAATGGATAGACATAAAAGGAACAAGGAAGGTAACGGAAGTGGTCTGCAGAAGAGTCATATCAAATTGAAATGTTAACTCTGTTTCACTCTGTACAGAAGCTGTCAGGCTTGCTGAATTTCTCCAGCATCACTCAATCTCACTCTACAAGTTAGCACCTCCAATCTTGACCAAGGGTTGTAATCTAACAGCTACACTTCACAGTTACAGAATCTGTATGCTTGAATTCATATATTTATTCAGTTGATATGAATGAACTTAAGATTTTACGAAGATGATGTAAATGCAATATAGTCAGGGATAAATTTAAACAGTGACCTTATCTTTGACAGGGTCGTGAATAAGTTACAAAGGAAATAGAAATATAACATTGCTATTAAAAATACTGCAGACATGCCCCAGGTCTCACTGAAAATCCAGGAAATGACTTGATTGATTCTTAATAATCTCACATTCTAAACAGAGTGACCTTTATTCTTGCATGAACGGAAGCACATTTAGAAATACAGCTTCTTTTAAGAACAAAATTTGGTCTCAGATTCAAGCAATCAGCAGTACACAAATTTATAATAACAAACAAGATATAAATATTGATAATTTTTAAAAATACTTCTTAAGTCAGTCAATGTTCTCCAAAAAACTACAATGGACTAGAAAGAAACTTCACAAATTTGTAGATGGAATTGCAACTGACCATAGATTCTTCCAAATTCAGTGAACACTCCTCAATGATCAGAGACAAAAATATGGCACGGTGGCACAGAGGTTAGTACTGCTGCCTCACAGAGCCAGAGACTTGGCTTCAATTCCCACCTCAGGCAACTAACTGTGTGGAGTTTGCACATTCTCTCCGTGTCTGTGTGGGTTTCCTCCGGGTGCTCTGGTTTCTTCCCACTGTCCAAAGATGTGCAGGTCAGGTGAATTGACCGTAGTGTTAGGTGCAGGGGAATGGGTCTGGGTAGGTTGCGGGTCGGTGTGAACTTGTTGGGCTGAAAGGCCTGTTTCCACACTGTAAGTAATGTAATCTAAAGAGGTTGCTGGAAAAGCTCAACAGGTCTGGAAGCATCTGTGGAGAGAAATCTGAGTTAATGTTTCGGGTCGAGTGACCCTTCCTCAGAATAACGTTAACTCTGATTCCGCTTCACAAACTTGCTGAGTTTTTTCAACAATTTCTGATTTTGTTTCTGATTTCCAGCGTTTGCAATCTTTTTTGTTTTTTATTCCCTGATGATTAACTGTTGGAGTGCATCACAAATTCCCTGACTACCTGTTGGCCGATGTCTGCTTTAGGTCCCTTGTGATTTTGTAAAGGAAGCATGATGGCTCAGGGAACAGAGTCCTGCATTTAAAAGAAGGCATTTAAATATTCTATCTGATTACTGAGGCAACAGACATAGGCACAAGCAGAGGCCGCTACACTCCTTGAGCTTACTTCACCTTTCAACAAGGTTCATAGAACATAGAATCCCGACAGTTTAGAAACAGGTCATTTGACCCATCAAGTCCACACCAGCCCTTTGAAGAGTAATCCAGCCAGACCAGTTCCCCTACTGTATGATCCTATATTTACCCCTGACCAATGCACCTAACCAACACATCCCTGAGCTCTATGAGTAATTCAAAATGGCCATTCACCTAACCTGCACATCTTTGGACTGTGGGAGGAAACCGGAGCACCCGGAGAAAACCCACGCAGACACTGGGAGAATGTGCAAACTCCACACAGTCAGTCGCCCAAGTCTAGAACCTCCCTGGCGCTGGGAGGTAGGTGATGGTTGATCCAACCACTGTACATTCCCACTAGCCCTGGTAACCATCCAGGTTACTTGCTACTTGGATGCTGCCTGAACTGCTGTGCTCTTCCAGCACCACTAATCCAGAACCCTCCAGCCTATGCATATCAAGAATTTATCTATCCTGATCTTAAAAATATTCAAGGATTCTGACATGAAAAAATAATTCTCCCTATTTCTGTTGCCCACATTTTTTAACAGTGAGTATAACTTTCAGATTTATTCACATCCTCTCCAGGAATTAGTGTCCAAACCATTTCCAACGTCTTCACATCCTTCTGTAAATAAGGAAAGGAATATGGTACAGAGCATTGGCAGTAAACAATAACATTCTATTAGCTTTCCTAATTACTTGCTGAACCTACATAATAACCTTTCAGGGTTCATGCACTAGGCACCCAGATCCCTTTGTATCTCAGAGTTTCTGTAATTTCTCACCATTTAGATGATATGCTTGTATTGTTTCTGTTATGGCCAAAATGAAAAATTGCACATTTTCCAAGATGATAGTCCATCTGCCAGATATTTGTCCCCTTACTTAAACTATCTGTATCCTTTTATGGTCTTCTTGTGTCTTCCTTATAACTTACTGTCCTACTTTTCAGCATGTCAACAATAAATTTAGCAACCACACCTACAATGACTTCATTCATGTTATTTATATATATATAGTAAGAAGTTAAGGCCATGCCACGGATCCCTACATGCTAACGGGACTGCAATTTCATTTTTTCTGTCCCTCTCCCTTTACCCACAGCAAATATCACCAATAAATTAATTAAAATTGATTTACCTTTCACAAAATCATATTGGCTCTGCCTGATTATCTTCAACTTTTCTCATGCCCTGCTATAATGTCTTCACATCTTCACTATGACTGATGTTAAATGACCAGGGTTTTATTGCTCTCTCGGCTCCATTTTTGAATATAGGATTACATTCGTTATTTTCTAACCAAATGGGATGTACCTGGAATCTAGGGAATTTTGGAAAATTAAAACCAATGTATAAACTATCTCACGAGGGACTTCTTTTGAGACCCGAAGATAAACTCTATGCATGTAGCTGCAAAAATATGCTCAGCACCACTTCCCTTGTAATTGTAAATTTTCTTCAGTTCCTCTCCCTCTCTCATTCCCTGAGCTGGAGTGATTTTTAGGATATTGCATGCCTTTTTTTGTGACAATTGATGGAATAAACCTGTTCAAAATTCATCTATTATTTCTTTAATTTCCATTATGACATCCTCAGACTCACTTCTGCATCTGACCAATGTTTACGTTGTTGACTCTTTTTAAAATATATATTGAAACTCTTACTAACTCTTTACGTATTTCTAGTTATTTTTCATTTTTATTGTAACCTTTTATCCTTTTTAACGTTTTAAGTTTCCATTGCTGCTATTTAGGCCTTGTCCAATCATTTAACCTGCCTCACATTTTTGGGTAGTATTCAGCTTTTTGATAGGAAGATCATTGAAAGACAACATAAAACAGGGTGTACAATGTGTGCAAAACAGTTAGAAAGCACAGTAAGTAAGGCATGAAGCTTCATTAATAGAGACATCAAAGAAGGAGGTGATATTGAACTTGGATATCATTGCAAATCAATATTTCACCCTCGACCAACATTACAAAGCAGATCAGTATCACAGGCCCATTTGTGGGTGCATAAATTGGTTGTCATGTTATCCAAGTCATAACACTGACATGTTCTTCAAAAAGTGCTTCATTGGCAGAAGATAGTAAAGGCAAAATATAAATTGTTAGACCCCTTGTTAGACATGAACCAGTTGTGAATCTCAAATAAATGATTACCTCGTATTTGTATAACTTTGATCACAATTCCACATTTATGAGCTTCCAATTGTAACCATGCAAGGAACCAAAGCTTCAGGACAGTCTGATCTGATAGGAGAAATAAGCCAGACTGAGTTAATTGTCAAAGTACAGTGAAAGAAAGACAATTGCATTTATATTGTACCTTTACTACCTATTGCCAATGAAGCACTTTTTGAAGAATGTACCACTGCTATGACTTCGGTAATATGGCAACAATTTTACACACAGCAAGTTTCCACAAATAGTCCTATGATATTGTCCTACTTTGTAATGTTAGTTGAGGGTTAAATATTTATTAACGATGATATACTAGTGAGAATTATTTTCAAAATAATATTTTGATATCTAATATTTCACATCTAACTGAAGGAGAAAAAGGGGCAACAGTGCAACATCCCACACCAAAGAGAACATCCCAGACAGTGCAGCACTCTTTCTGGAGTGTACTGGAATATAAAAAACAAAAAACAAAGAAAATTTACAGCCCAGGGACAGGCTCTTCGGCCCTCCAAGCCTGAGCCGATCCAAATGTACTGTCAAAACCTGTCGTTCAATTCCTAAGCATCTGTATCCCTCTGCTCCCCACCTACTCATGCATTTGTCCAGACACATCTTAAATGAATCTACCATGCCTGCCTCTCCCACCTCTGCTGGCAACGCATTCAAATGCCTACCACCCTTTGTGTGAAGTACTTACTGCGTGTATCCCCCTTAAACTTTCCACCTCTCACCTTGAAAGTGTGGGACCTCCTGTTATTGAATCATTCACCCTGGGAAAAAAACTTGCCTCTATCCACCCTGTCTATACCCTTCATGATTTTGTAATCCTCAATCAGGTCCCCCCTCAATCTCCTTTTTTTTTAAAGAAAATAAACCTAACCTACTCAATCTTTCTTCATAGCTAGCACCTTCCATACCAGGCAACATCCTTGTAAACCTTCTCTGCACCCTCTCCTAAGCGTCCACATCCTTTTGGTAATGTGGCAACCAGAACTGAACACTTTATTCTAAATGCGGCCAAACCAATGTCTTGTACAATGCTAACCTGACTTGCCAGCTCTTATACTCAATGCCCTGTCCAATGAAGGCAAGCATACTACATGCCTTCTTGACCACTCTATCCACCTGTGCAGCAACCTTCAGGGTACAATGGACCTGCACTCCCAGATCTCTCTGCCCATCAACTTTTCCCAAGACTCTTCCATTCATTATATAATTTGCTCTAGAATTAGTCTAGCCTAAATGCACCACCTCACATTTGTCTGGATTGAAATCCATCTGCCAGTTTTCCGCCCATCTCTCCAGTCTATCTATATCCTCCTGTATTCTCTGACAGTCCCTTATGCTTTCTGCTACTCCACCAATCTTCATGTCATCTGCAAACTTGCTGATCATACCAACAGTGCCCTCTTCCAGATCATTTATGTATATTGCAAACAAAAGTGGCCCCAACACTGACCCCTTGGAATACCACTGGTCACATTTGTCCATTTCAAGAAACTCCCTTCAACTACTACTCTCTGTCTCCTGTTGCTCAACGAGTTCTTTATCCACCTAGCTAGAACACCCTGAACACCATATGACTTCACTTTCTCCATTAGTCTACTATGGGGAACCTTATCTGATACCTTACTAAAGTCCATGTATATGACATCAACAGCCCTTCCTTCATCTATCAACCTGGTTACTTCCTCGAAGAACTCTATTAATTTTGTAAGGCACGATCTCGCCCACACAAAACCATGTTGCCGATCACTGATAAGCCCATTCTTTTCTCAATATAAATAGATCCTATCCCTCAGTACCTTCTCCAGCAACTTACCCACCACCGACGTCAGGCTCACTGGTCTGTAGTTACCCGGAATATCCCTACTACCCTTCTTGTACAGGGGACAACATGAGCAACCCTCCAGTCCTTCGGCACCTCGTAACAGCTTAGATTTTTGAGTTCATTTTTCACAAATGAGACTGGAGCACATAACCTTCTGAATCAGAGAGGTGGGTGCTCAGGGAATCATTAATAGTGACAATTTTTTGGGAGTCCTCTCCTCTCCAGAATAATGCGCAAAGAAAGAAGTCATGTCTTTCAAAAAGAAAATCTCAATTCTAAAATTTAAAATGCATGCTGCAAGTGCCATCCACCTCTCTGGCAAGTTATCAGCATAATAATTATAAAAATAGATCCTTAAAACCTAACAGAACAAACAAGGATTATTCAGTACATCTATCAGTATCTGAAAAGGGAGAGAATAGTTAATATGGTGAAGGTAGATGTTTCTTGAAGATTTAGAGCTAAGCAAGCCATTGTATGTGAGCTTGCCTTACTTTGTCTTTCCCTTGATTCAGATGCCAAGAGTTTAAGTCTCTTGTAGAAATATGAATACAAAAATCTCAACTGATACTCCAGGATGTTACAAAGGAGTTGCAGGGAGATGTTCACCCACTTCTTTTATGGAGTCATAGAGTCATACACGGAAACAGACCCTTTGGTCCAACCAGTTCATGCTCACCATGTTCCCAAACTAAACTAGTCCCACCAAGCTGCACTTGCCCAGTATCCCTCCAAATATCTTTTACTCATGTAATTATCTAAACATCTTTTAAATGTGGTGACTGTACACACATCCACCTTTCCCTTGGAAGTTCATTCCACACACGAACCACTCTCTGTAACAAAAATTGCCTTTTAGGTCTTTTTAAAATCTTTCTCCTCTCACCTTAAAAATATATCTACTGGTCTTGATATCCCTCACCCAAGGGAAATAACACCTGTCATTCACCTTATCTTTCCTCCCCATGATTTTATAAAGCTCAAAAAGTCACTCCACAACCTCCTATGCTCCAGTGGAAAAAGTCCCAACCTATCCGGCCTCTCCTTATAACTCAAACCTTCCATTCCCATCAATATCCAGGTAAATTGCTTCTGAACCCTCTCTAGTTGAATTGAATTAGCTTTATTATCACATGTACTCAAAGGAGTACAATGAAAGATTTAGAAGCTGCCACTTACAGCACCATCTTTGGTGCCTCGGTACAACTCTTTGTTACAGAATAGAGAAATGAAGAGAAAAAGCTACATTACAACTATACACAGGTTAATAATATAATAGCTGAAAATGTGTTGCTGGAAAAGCGCAGCAGGTCAGGCAGCATCCAAGGAACAGGAGAATCGACGTTTCGGGCATCAGCCCTTCCTGACCTGCTGACCTGACCTGCTGCACTTTTCCAGCAACACATTTTCAGCTCTGATCTCCAGCATCTGCAGTCCTCACTTTCTCCTCCTTAATAATATAATAGCAGGGTGACCAGAACTGGACACAATACTGCAGAAGAGTCCTCACCAATGTCCTGTACAACCTCAACATATCATTCTTTCCAATTCTGCCAGACTAGAACATGTTTTGTTCATTGGCTTATTAGAACAGAAGTCAGCCATTCAGCCCCTCAAGCCTGTCCTACTATTCCCAGGGCTGACTTATACTTGAACTGCATCAGTATAGCTTGGTTCCCTATCCTTTAAAAGGAAAACTATCAGTTGCAGGTTTGAAATTGTCACTTTACTGAGCTTCAACAACATTTTGGGAATTTATTTGGAAAGAGAAATTGAAGTTGTTCTTAGCCTGGCACAGAATAAGAAAGAGGAGGTATTGCCCCACAGCATAAGATTCCATCCTCACTCTGTGTTAGTTTTGAATTTTAAACACAAATGGCCTTTATTTCCTCAACCTCCTTCTTCTTGCAGTAAGGTCAAAGTGTAAAACTGTAGACAAATGTTTCTCTATGTCTTTAAACGTTCACACTGAATTGCTGAGTTCTAGAAAGATTGTGAGTGTGTGGAGGAGGAAGATTACCAGTGTTAGAAACAGCAGCATTCCCAGGGAATCTGTGGCATACTTAATGTTCAAAGCAACATATTAGCAGTCCTTGTTTCAGAGTGAAGTTGCTTGGTTCACGGTGGTTTGCCTGGGCTGTTAAAATGTAAAATCTTCACAAACTGTTTAGTCCTGAGTAGATCGCCAGCAGATTGTTAATAGGGTCTTTGAAAAGCTCTGACTGTGCTCGCTTTTGACCCCAAGAAATGACGGGCAGAACCTGATCTTTCAACCTGCTCAACTCTCAATACCAGCACAGCCGAAGTGTTTTCCCATGAGTACCATGTGAACGTGCAGAATAAAGATTTGTTCCTTAATGATCTAAAATATATGTCCAAATTGGAATTTGCGTCTTTTCCTTTAAAACAAATTAACGTTGCACTGAATTAATTCTGACCATGGGTGATAGGGCAAAAAAGGCACAGACAATTGCCCGCTTACCTCGAATGGAAAGGAACAATGAGTAAAACAGGTTGTTGATTTGTTACAGCATAACTTGTAATCTCACTGAGGACTAATTTTATCTTTTCCACATTTTACATGTTTCGTAGCAGGGAGTGGAGAGTGGAGGAACAATCTGACTGACGAGCTTTCCCGAAACCCTGCCAGAAATTTAAATTTCTCATGGCTTGGTTTTGGCTGACCATAGAATTACACAAGATGGCCATTCAACCCAATGAACTTATGCTAGCTCCATGCCCTGTGTAACTAAGCTGCTTCCACTCTCCTACCCTGCCCCCATGACCTTGCAAGCTTACTTTTCTCCTTTCATGTGTTTGTTATTGAATTCTCTTTGGAGACCCATTGTTGAATCTGCCTCCACATCATTCTCATAAGTGTATTGCATTGCTGAATCTTGCCACTTTCAAATTCCTTGTTTTATTATGAGATGAGCCTGGCACTGGCAAAGGCAGCATTTGCTGCACATGAATTGAGTGACTTGCTGGGCCATTTCAGAATGTTGTTAAGTTGTTGTGGGTTTGGAGTCCTATGTAAGCCAAAGTCAAAAGCCACACAACACCAGGTTCTAGTCCAACAGATTTATTTAAAATCACAAACTTTTGTAGCACTGGTGAAGTGACTTTGTCCACCACAGTCCAACACCGACATTTCCTCATCATATATAGGCCAGACCAGGAAAGGACAGTAGATTTTCTTCTTCAAAGGATACTTGTGAACCAAGTTTGTTTCTGACAATTGATGATAATTGTTAGTGTCATCCCTTCTGAGATTAGCTATATATTGAATTTAACTGAATTTACATTTTACTAGCTGTTGTGATTAGATTTGAACTCATATCTCCAGAGCATTCGTCTGAGTCTCTAAATCTCTAACATGACGACATTATCACTGTGTAACAGTTTCCCCTTGCTGAATTTAAAACATTATTCCTCACGTCCACTTTGCTTCATTTGCTGATCATTTTAACCTCTAGTTTTTAACCTTTTAGCCAATGGGAACAGTTTCTCCTTACTTATTCTGTCTAAACCCTTTATGATGTTGAATACCTCTCGCAAACCTTCCCTTAAATTATGCTTCTTTAAGAACAGACCTGGTCCTCCAAATCTATCCACATAACAGAAGTCTTGCTTCCTTGAAATTATTCTCATAAAACCTTTCTGTCCCCTTCTGCACCTTTTCTGAAGCATGACGAACAGAATTGGAAACAATATTCAAGAGCTTGAAACAGTGTATTGTGAAAGGTAACTGCAATGTGTTTTTGCACTGTATCCCTTTACGTAAAGTAATCAGAATTCTGAATTTGGTTATAAGCTTTTTCTCTATCTATCCTACCAATGTCATTGATTTCTGCTCATGTATCCCCTGGTCAATATAATCCTGCACTCCCATTAGATCTGGACCCTTTATAGCAAATTGCCTCGCCTCATTCTTTCCACTAAAATGTAAATTGCATTCACCATGTGTTTTCCCATTTCTCCATCCTGTCAATCTTCTGATGTTAGTGAATGGCAGAACAAATTGAGAGACAAAATGGCCTACTTCTATTCGTAATTCGTATGTTTGTGTATTTCCTTGAAGTTGATTGCTATCCTTTTCATAATGTACCGTACATCTCAGCTTTGTGTCATCTGGAAATGTTGAAACTACATCTTGCACAGCCAGGTCTACATAAAGTCATGATGCATTTCAACTTTCGGTCAAATTTAGATCTTTCACAATGACTTAGTATCTTGAAGGGTAAAGTTAAATGCATCATCTCAAATACAGATATCTCCAAGCTTTTCTTGAACAATGCTAAACATTCCATACTAAGATCTGTTATGTGTCGCTGCATTTATGGTCTCAATCTCTTTCCCTTCAGTAGTACCAGCTCATTGTACCAACTCAGAGATGTCATATTGCATTTCATCTTTCATCTCATTTGAGGCTTACACCAAAAACAAGATCTTCCTTCCTTTCAGATGCGAAAGGCCACAAATATGAATTCACTGGTTATATTGCAGTTTTCTCAATCCAGGGGACAGCAATTGTAAAACACACAACCACCTTAGAGGTTTGTGGCCACATACAATCCAGAATATTTCATACTACCCATCATTGACCATTTGCCAACATTATGATCTGTGACTGGCAGTGCCCGGACAACAGATGTTCATTCTGCCAGATCAATGTTGGGCTGTTGCCTGCTGTTCCACTTCCTGAAGCAGGCCAGAAGCACAATAGGGAAATGGAAATGATGCCGGGTCTAGAGGAGGGATGTCCCATCCTTGAGTTGACAAAAAGTCAACCTGGTATCACAGGAAGTAATTGGGGATCTTCACAAACTCTGCTACTGTTGGTAGAAATTTGCCCCGTGACTCGGTGGCATTGCTGACAAATACATTGTTTTCCTATCAGTGTTGGCCTAAAATAAAGAATTACCTTGGTGAGTTCCAGGCACATTATTTTTGTCTCTTCTGTTGCCTGTTGCCAGTCACAAGGTATCTGCTAACCTAGCCTTTCTCAGCTCCTTCTGGAATTGGCTGCTCTCAGTCAAATTAACATGAACACAGTAACAGTACAACTCTGTGTGTGTGGCAGCCAGGCTCAGATGTAGACCATATAGAGATTTCAACTCTGGCTCCTCACCACTCACTGATCCCTCAGTCAAGGGAGCAAGACACTGAGTAAACCCATTGCTGCTACAAATTTCTCCGAAAGAAACTTAATAATACATTAAACATACATACAACTGGCTTCAAACTGATGGACTTTAATAACTAATTGTTGTGGTTCTGTTCGCCGAGCTGGGAATTTGTGTTGCAAATGTTTCGTCCCTTGTCTAGGTGACATCCTCAGTGCTTGGGACCCTCCTGTGAAGCGCTTCTGTGATGTTTCCTCCGGCACAAGAGGCTCCCAAGCACTGAAGATGTCACCTAGACAGGGGACGAAACGTTTGCAACACAAATTCCCAGCTCGGCGAACAGAACTACAACAACGAGCACCCGAGCTACAAATTTTCTCCCAAACTTTAATAACTAATGAATATCTTTACAGAATTTAAAATTACATGATATTTTCTGAAATATATCGTTGCATTAAAAGGTGCCACTTTGGTTTATGTGGCTCCCCCCCTGCTAATTAGATTGCACCCCCCCCAATCTAGAAGATACTGGAAAAACTAATTGATCTCATATGATACACTCCTTCTCCAAGTTTGATATTATCTGTAAACTTTGCAACTGTCCTTTATGTCATGCTTTTCATGGATTCTGCTGATCTCAAGGCTTAGCAGCCAATGAAGTATCTTTCAAGTACATTTCTTTTCATTCGCTGGCTGTGGGAGTTGCTGTCTAGTCCAGCATTTAATGCCTCTCCTCAATCATCCAGAGCGCAGTTAAGATTCAATCACATTGCTGTGGGTCTGGAGTCACACGGAGGCCAGACCAGGTGAGGATGGCAGCTTCCTTCCCTAAAGGACATTCATGAAGCAGATGGACTTTTCTCACAACCAACAATAGTTTCATGGTCATCACTCAACTCTCAGTTCCAGATTTTATTTTTTAAAACTGCATTTAAATTTTACCATCTGCCATCTAGAATTTGAACCAGGATCCCTTGAATATTACCTGGATTTGTGGGGTAACAGTCCAATGACACCATTAAACCACCACCTCCCTGCGTTGCTGCTATAATGTTGGAAATGCCAGAAAAAATTTCAGACAATCTAAATAACGCATTTTTCAAAGTCTGTCTTGCAACAAATCTAATGGCTTAGTGAGTTGTAAAACCCTTCTTGAGGCAGGAAATTCAGAGCAGTTAAATTCTTCTGAAAGTTTCAAACACACAATGGGTATTGCTGTCTGCTGTGGCTCAGGGAAAGCATCCCTGTGCCTGAGGCAAGATGTCAAGGCTGCTTCTCCATTGCACTCATTCGGGGGTGGGGAGGGGGAGTGCTGTGCTATCAGAAGTGCTATTCTTTCAATGAGACTTCAAATCAAAGAGCTCTATCTGTCTTCCCCAATGGATATGTAAGATCCCATTATTTCAACAAAGGGCAGGAGAGTTCTCTTTGCCATAGCCTATAAATATCCCTCAAATAAATTCACATAATTACTATTGTCTGCTCATCGTCATTGCTGTTTGTGGAGTCTTGCCATGCATAAATTGATTAAAACTCTATCTACCTGGCAAAAACAATGACTTTTCAAAAGTGCTTTATCAGCTGTAAAGTGCATTGGAACATTCCATGGTCATTATAGGTGGTAAATGCAAGGATATTTTTAGACTATATGTGATCAAAGCCAATATTAACCACTCTCTTACATTCATGAGCCATTAACTTGGTTTAACATTGATGCATGTGCTAGTACAATGATTACATTAATGGATTAATGACACAAAGAACTGGGCTAATGATCATCCGGCATAAGTTCAAATTCTAACAGAGCAGAATGTTAGAATTCTGCTGGGGACTGTGAATTCAATAGAGTGAATAATTTTGGATTAAAAGTCTAGTATCAGTAACAGTGACTATGAAACCTCTAGAATGATATAGAAACCCAGATGGTTCCTTGATATCCGTTAGGGCAGGAAATCTGCAGTCCTTACTTCACCTGGTCTATATGTGACTCCAAACCCACAAAAAGAACAAATGACTGTACAGCACAGGAGCCAGTCCTTTGGCCCTCCTGGCCTGTGCTGCCACATTTTGCCCTTTCATATTAAAACTGTCTTCACTTCTAGGATCTGTATCCCTCTATTCCCTTCCTATTCATATATTCATCCAGGTGCTTCTTGAATGCTGCTATTGTGTCTGCTTCCACCACCTCTTCTGGCAGCACATTCCAGCACTCACCACTCTTGTGTGAAAAACCTGCCTCGGACATCTCTTTTAAACTTCCCTGCTCCCATTTGAATCTGTGTCCCCTTGTAATTGACCTGTTCACCCTGGGAAAAAGCCTTATACTTTCCCCTCTATCCATGCCATTCACAATCTTATGAAGTCAATAGATGTGGAGCTGGAAAAACACAGCATGTCAGACAGTATCTGAGGAGTAAAAAAGTGAACGTTTCAGGCTGAAACCCTTTGTCAGGAGTGATGAAGAGTTTGGCCCTAAATGTTGATTTTCCTGCTCCTCAGATGCTGTCTGACCTGCTGTGCTTTTCCAGCTCCACATCTATTCACTCTGGCTTCTAGCATCAGCAGTCCTTACTGTCTCCAAGGCACAGGAAGAAAGTGAGGACTGCAGATGCTGGAGATCAGAGCTGAAAATGTGTTGCTGGAAAAGCGCAGCAGACCAGGCAGCATCCAAGGAGCAGGGCCCTGAAGAAGGGCTCAGGTCCGAAACGTCGATTCTCCTGCTCTTTGGATGCTGCCCGACCTGCTGCGCTTTTCCAGCAACACATTTTCAACTCTGTCTCCAAGTCACAATCTTATAAACTTCTATTAGGTCACCCAGTGAAAACAAACCCAGTCTAGCTAATCTTTTGTCATAGTTAAAATTCCCAGTACCAGAGAACATCCTGTAAAGCTTTTCAATACCCTCTCCAAAGCATCCACTTGCTTCTGGTAGTGTGGTGACCAGAACTGTAAGCCATATTCTAAGTGTGGCCTAACGAAAGTTCTATAAAGTGGTGGAGTCTTAATTTCCTCCAATAGCACTCACAAACCACACAGCTGTTGTGAAAACCATCATCACCTTTTCAAGGGCAATTCAGGATGGTGACCTTAACAACAGCGCTCAAATTTTGTTAATGAAGGGAAATAAATAGAACAAACTTGTAATATAAGCTCAGGATGGGCAGAACCAAAAGTATATGAATGAAGCCATTTGTGTAAAAAAAGGGGTTAACCTACAAAAATGTCAGGGATGTTGCCCTCTACTTTACATTGATACAACTTGCAGGAATTTCATGTTGTAGGCTTGTGATTGCTTCTCAGCATTGTACTTCAGAGCTCTTTATGTTGTAACACAGAGCTCGGTATTGTCTGATCAACTGAAAACACATTCGAATTGGAAATGCAAAAGTAGACTGACAATCTGGTGGGAGCTTAAGGTCTTGTCACAAGTATCCAAGTCTGCATCGTCCAAAATGTTGAGCGGTTTCTTATGTCTCAGGCTATGACAGAAATGATTGTTAGGTTTTAGTAATTAGTGAGCATTGAAGAAAATAAGTACACACATTATTTCTTGATGTTCAAGATCCATATTTATATGCTCTTTTATTCAATAACCTGTTAAATCCTGTTAATTAAATTCATTTTTATGTTTTGGTCAATAAGGCCATTCAGTATTGTATTAAACATGCAGAAATAATCTGTACGGACAGATGACAAGGCTGTGGTGTTATGGTAATGTCAGTGTAGCTAATAAGGTAGAATCCCAGTTTAACGTTCTGAGACCACAGGGTTTGAATTCCACCATGCCAAATGATGAAATTTTAATTCAATCTTTTTTAAAAAGGCATTTTAAAAACATATTCTAATGGTGACTCTATATGTAAATTGTCATCAAAAACCTATCTGAAGGAGGAGTGGTTGCAAGAAAGATTAAGAATGGGAGGAGCAGGAATGGATCATTTGGACAATCCAGCCTGTTCCGCCATTCAATAAGGTCATGGATAATCTGACTGTGTTCTTAACTTGACTTTCATGCCTGTCCCCATAATCTTAGTCTCCCTTCTCAATCAAAAACATGTCTAGCACAATGGGTGAAGAGATTCATAGACCCAGCTACCATGGCTCTCTACGAAGTGAATTCTACAGATTAACAACCCTCCGTATAAAGAAATGCCGCCTCATTTCTGTCTTAAATTAGAAAAATCATATTTTTAAACTGTGTTCTCTAGTTATATGTTCCCCAACAAGAAGAACAATCCTGTCAGCATTCCAAATTTGGTCAGAACCTTCTATGTTTCAATAGATCACTCACATTCTTACAAGTCCAAATTAATATAGATCCAACTGTTCAATTTTTCCTCATCAGGAAACTCATTCATCGGAAGAATCAGATGAGTGTTTTTTTTCTGAACTGTTTTCAATGTGAGTATATCTCTCATTAAGTAGGGGATGAATCCTGTTCAAAGTGCCAACATTCCCTCTGGCCATGCTCTGAGGGTCCACTCAGGTAGATCGGTGTGCTGAAGCCATTCCCAGCATTGACTTCTGGTTTGGGAAGGTGCTGTCAGGAACAGACCTTGGAATTCCAAGAAGAAGAGAATAAAACGAGAGGAAATACAGCACAGTGGTGCAGCGACAATCTCAACAATGCCCCAACAGCTATCGGAAATCTTCTCTATATTTATACATCAAATTCCGCACAATGAAGGCCACATTCTGCATGCTTTCCTACCTTGCTGAATGGCATGTTGACTTTTTTTATGATTCATAATCAAGGACACCTAGATTCCTCTGTGTTGCAGCATTCTGCAGACTCTCTCAATTTAAATAATATACTACTTGTCTATTCTTCCTGCAAAAATGGACAACTTCGCACTTTCTTGCTGCTAGCTGTTTTGTTTTTTACCTCTCTCACTTAACCTACCTATAATCTACTTGCAGGCTCTGTATCCTCCTCAGAACTTGACTCCTTACTTCGTATCATCAACAAGGTTTCTGTTTGAGCTACAGCATTTTAATCAGATGTTATCAATGAGTAACCCCGACAAAGAAATTCTTTCAATTTTGAAGTCAAAAGAATTTAGTGTCTAACCTATATTTTTTAAGTATTCACACCAGTGCAATAAGATTGCCTCATGTATTTTAAAGGGTTAATGTGACTTACCCTATGTTATTCATTCAAATATCAAATTGATAATTGCGCAAACAAAGCAAAATATTAGCGTGAAGTGAAAGGAACTAATAAGGCAATGTATCATTGAGTAAATGTCCTTCTTACGCATTATATGGAAGCACATGCACATTGCCTATGTCACTGCTGTCGCACTGATAGATAGCACCTACCTCACCTGCTCACAGCGTGCAGTCACGGTAAGAGTGGAATATCTTACTGAAGCACAATGTTAATGAAACACACACTTGCTGGTTGTGGCACGCACCCGCTGGCTCTTTGGGATCAGGAGACTTTTGTGACCCACCTGAGTGACGTCATCTAAATCCCTCGAGTTTGTTGCAACCTTGTAACATACTCTAAAGCAGCTGTTATTCCATTTGTCATTGTAGCATCTGCATAGATGACTAAGCCACTGCATCTTTTGACACCCATTTCATAAATAAATACATTCCATACCAATTGCATAAGGGAAATTAATTTGTTGGTTTGCTTTCTCCTTTCTCTGATCTTTATACATTTGTCACTCAGCAACATCAATGAAGCAGATCTTCTGGATGAGTCATCTCACTTTTTTTATTGGAGCTTGCTGTGTGAAAAGTCACTTTGCTGTTTCCCTACATTATAGAGGACTGTATTTCAAAATGTAAAGCTGCAAAGTACTATGAGGTGTCCTCAGATCACCAAAGGTGCTACATCAATGCAAACTACATTGCTTAATTTTTAATTGGTGCTGGAGAGATCAAGCTACAAGTCTCTCAACCTGAATTAGTGAGGGCATTAAATTAGCCTCAACATTTTCAATTAGAATGATGTGCTGGCACTGAACAGATACTTTTCCTGTCCAACTTTCCCACCTAGCGTAGATAGGTTATTTAAATTAAGAGTTTGTCTTTGGAATTATCGCTCATTATGATGACTTTGGCCTGTTTTAATTGGAGTTTTGAAGAAAGAGGTGATCTTGTTGAGGGATGTAAGATCCTGAGTGAACTTGACAAGGCTGAGACTAAGAGGAGTATATTTCCACTTGTGGGTTGAGACAAGAACTCATAGGTCATGAGAGTGCATGAATTTTCTTCACCAGGGTGTACTGGAGGAAGGCTGATTCAATATTTTTGAAGCAGAGTTATATAGATACTCGACTACCAATGGAGTCAACAAATATTGGGGAAGGGAAGGTGGGCTAGTCCTGGTTAATATGTCTGGCCAAAGACTTACTTTTTAACTGGAAGGAGTACACTGCTTATTTGCTGTAAAAACTTGTTAGGTAAATTAAACGATGTTTGTAGCGCATATATTTGTTATGAAATGCACTTTGCTAAATATTTCCAAAGCTCATATATTACACGATTGAAAGGCACAAACATTGCAACCTATTCTTCAACATGTCATCCCTTGAATTTCTATAGGCTGTCCTTACTTCCGAGCATTTAAATCCAAATTTACATTATTGATGAGGTAACCATGTCAGCTGAAACGTGGAGTTCTTAAAGAGGATAATTTTATGCAAATTAGATATTGATGTTCTCATGATTAATTGGCTCCTGGCCCGCATTAATATGCGACCATCATAACATATTATGCAAGTCTAATTATTTCCCTGATATTAACCTCTACAAACCAACAGTAGATATTTCTTCTGTTATGTAAATCACTTTATCATTTTCAAGAACATTTAATGATTTGACAGCTCTTTGTCAATGAATGTATTAATTAGGGGTTTCGTGTCCATACAATAAAACTCCCACTATCTACAACCAGCAGTGTAATGTTTTGATCTTATCTCATTTGTGAATTTCTCTTCATGCTTTAAAATAGTTGACCATTTTAACAGATTGCCTGCAAAATGAATATTTAAGCTGTGTGAATGGAGGCTAATATATGGTGTATATATTTTCAAATGTACCCTGTCCATTGAATATTACTGGAGTCGTATTTCATTAGGCTGCTTGTTCCTGGTTCAGTTGCAAATTCTAACTATGCTTGCAAGGCCAGGTAGTCAAAACATGATTTCTGCTTCTGTGCTGAATTGGCTGATCTCAGCCAGGGCAGTATCGTAACTGACTCACAAAGTTCTGTCCTCTGTAGCTAAGAATGGCCAAAATCAGTGGGGATTGTTCTTCTCCAAGGGGTTCCACTCAGAAGACATCAATCCCTTCAGTGAGTGTCCATTTGCCACAGTGGAAGGTCACTAATTGACTTGATATAACAAATCAAAATATTTCAGTAAAGTCTGTATTTAAATGTCAACATCAAAGAATATAGCAAGAGGAACTGTGCAAAACATTCGTAAGGCAACAGCCGGAGTATTGTGTGTAGTTCTGGAATCCACATTATCGGAGGGATATGAAAGCACTGGAGATGAGGGGAAAAGGAGATTGACCAGGATGTTTCCTTGGCTGGAGAGTTTCAGCTATGAAGAAAGATTGGACAGACTGGTGTTGTCATCCTTGGGGCAGAAGAGACTCACAGGGGTCATGATTGAGATGTATAAATTTATGGGAGACAAAGATAGAGAAGACAGGAAGGAACTGTTCCCCTTGGTAGGGAGACCAATGATGAGAGGACTTTTGTATAAGTTAAAGATCAGGAGATTTAGAGGGGATATGAGGAAACATTTTTTCATCCAGGGAGTGGTGGGTACCTGCCTGTAAGAGTAGTAAAGGCAGAAACCCTGATAATATTTAAGAAGTATTTAGGATTACAGCGGACGAGGTGCTGAATGTCTTGAAACGCATAAAACTGGATAAATCCCCAGAACCTAGAACTCAGTGGGACGCGAGAAAAGTGATTGTTGGGCCCCCTGCTGAGAAATTTGTATCATTGATAGTCACAGGTGAGGTGCCAGAAGACTTGAAGGGTGGCACGGTGGCTCAGTGGTTAGTATTGCTGTCTCACAGCACCAGGGACTCGAGTTCAATTGCCACTTCAGGCGACTGTCTGTGTGGAGTTTGCACATTCTCCCCATGTCTGCGTTGGTTTCCTCCGGGTGCTCTGGTTCCCTCCCACAATCCAAAGATGCGTAGGTCAGGTGAATTGGTCATGCTAAATTGCCTATCATGTTAGGTGCATTAGTCAGGGGCAAATATAGGGTAGGGGAATAGATCTGGGTGGGTTACTTTGGGAGGGTCGGTGTGGACTTGTTGAGCCAAAGAACCTGTTTCCATAATGTAGGGAATCTAATCTAATGTAATGTGGTGCCACTATTTAAGAAAGGTGATAAGGAAAAGCCAGGGAACTATAGACCGATGAGCCTGATGATCGGCAAGTTGTTGGAGGGAATCCTGAGGGATAGGATTTACATGTATTTGGAAAGGCAAGGACTGATTAGGGATAGTCAACATGACTTTGTGCATGGGAAGTCATGTCTCATCAACTTGATTGAGTTTTTTGAAGAAGTAACAAAGAGGATTGATGAGGGCAGAGTGGTGGACGTGATCTATATGGACTTCAGTAAGGCGTTCAACAAGGTTTCCCATGGGAGACTGATTAGCAAGGTTAGATCTCATGGAATGCAGGGAGAGCTAGCCATTTGGATACAGAACTTGCTCAAAGGTAGAAGACAGAGGGTGGTGGTGGAGGGTTGTTTTTCAGACTGGAGGCCTGTGACCAGTGGAGTGCCACAAGGATCAGTGTTGGCTCCATCTTTTAATCAGTTATATGAATGATTTGGATGTGAACATAGGAGGTATAGTTAATAAATTTGCAGATGACACCAAAATTGGAGGTGTAGTAGACAGCAAAGAAGGTTACCTTAGAGTACAATGGGATGTTGATTAGATGGGCCAATGGCTGAGGAGTGGCAGATGGAGTTTAATTTAGATAAATGTGAGGAGCTGCATTTTGGGAAAGCAAATCTTAGCAGGACTTATACACTTAATGGTAAGGTCCTAGGGTGTGTTGCTAAACAAAGAGACCTTGGAGTGCTGTTCAGATTTCCTTGAAAGTGGCATCGCAGATAGATAGAATAGTGAAGAAGGCGTTTGGTATGCTTTCCTTTATTGGTCAGAGTATTGAGTACAGGAGTTGGGAGGTCATGTTACAGCTGTACAGGGCATTGGTTAAGCCACTTTTGGAATATTTCATGCAATTCTGGTCTCCTTCCTATCAGAAAGATGTTGTGAAACTTGAAAGGGTTCAGAGAAGATTTACAAGGATGTTGCCAGGGTTGGAGGATTTGAGCTATGGGGAGAGGCTGAATAGGATGGAACTGTTTTCCCCAGAATGTCAGAGGCTGAGGGGTGACCTTATAGTAGTTTATAAAATCATAAGGGGCATGGATAGGATAAACGCAGTGTGGTACCTGTATGGAATGAGCTGCCAGAGGAAGTGGTGGAGGCTGGTACAATTACAGCATTTAAAAGGCATCTGGATGGGGAAATGAATAGGAAGGGTTGAGAGGGAGATGGGCCAAGTGCTGGCAAATGAGATTAGATTAGGTTAGGATAACTGGTCGGCACAAACAAGTTGGACTGAATGGTCTGTTTCCGTGCTGTACATCTCTAGCACTCTATGAGTCTATGTGCAGTTGTGATTATAAGGCACACAAGTATGAGCCAAGTACTAGGAAATGGGATTCGAACAGTGAAGCTGTTGTTTTTGACTTGCTCATACTCAATGGACTGAAGAGCCTTTTCCTGTGTTGCAGATCTCTCTGACTCTATGACTCTGAACTATTTTATTTTGAATCTACCCACTGAATCTGGCATGCACTGGGTCAAACGCTTTACACTTTAGGAACAAGTGGACAAGCGTTATTAGCCTGAGAGGTTTGCACTACATTTTATTTCTTTTGTGTGTGTATCTATTGTTCAAAGGCATTATGGTGAGATACCACATTGGAATCACAGAGGCATTCTGCTTATTGTCTGTTTGAAAGCATAATCAATAGAAGTTCCTCCACGGATGATAATTACTGCATCACTGAAGGACCAGATCCATTATTCCCATGGGCTGTTGTAGCACTGCATTGACACTGAACTTGTGGAATATAAACTGGTTACCAAAATGATTGCCTGATAGAGTAGTGTGAAGCTTACCTCATGCTACCTCTTTGACAGAATTGGACTCTGACTCCAGTGTCAGACTGCACTGTTAATGGAAACTCTGTCATGCTCCACTTGTGATGAGAGTATACTGGATAACATTGCCTGTAGGATGAATTGAAGTCTACGGACGGTGCATAATCATTAACGTCTTTAATTAAATATGCTTTTCTCATTTAGTTTTAAGGACAACTTGCTTCAAGACCTTTACTATGCTTGTGTAGTCGGAATCTATCCTTGTCTCACATTTCGGTAACTCTCATGGAAGAATTCTAAAACTGCAAGGGTTAACCCTTCAGGATTAATGGAATCATAGACAATGTGGAAGCAGGCCATTCAGCCCAACATGTCCACACCGACCCTCCGAAGAGCATCTCACCCAGTCCCAGACCCTACCCAATCCTTGTAACTCTGCATTCCCCATCGTTAATCCACTTAACCTGCACATACCGAGCATTATGGGCAATTTAGCATAGCCAATTTGCCTAACCTGTAGGAAGAAACTGGAGCACCCAGAGGAAACCCACACAGATGTGGGGAGAATGTGCAAACTCCACACAGACTGTCGCCCGAGGGTAGAATTGAATCTGGGTCCTGGCGTTCTTGTACTTGTTTCAAACGAAGACAACAGAGAGCAATTTTCGACTAAGTTGTAAACCAAACATTTCTTGCACTACCTGTGGGTTTCCCAGTCAGGAAATCTGATTAAAATTATTCCTAGGGTGTCCACACCGTATTAAGAAAAAACACAAGTATTTTGTGTTGTTTCCTTCGAATCTGAAATTGTTTAGTGTGACCGTAAGACCAGAAGATTATGGGATAGGATATCCTCATTTTGGTCAAACCAGAAGGGCAGAATCTTATCAAGGTTTGATTGAAATGGCCTACGGAGAGATTTTTGCTGAAAAATGTGTTGCTTGAAAAGTGCAGCAGGTCAGGCAGCATCCAAGGAGGAAGGGCTTATGCCCGAAATGTCGATTCTCCTGCTCCTTGGATGCTGCCTGATCTGCTGCACTTTTCCAGCAACACATTTTTCAGCTCTGATCTCCAGCATCTGCAGTCCTCACTTTCTCCAATGGAGAGATTTCTGGCAGGATGAAATGAGAAAGCCAGTGAGGCCCAGCCCAACATCGAGAGAAATCTGCACCACCTTTTACACTTCTCAAAGTAGCATGGTAAGCCTCTCACTCGGAAATAGTGAGTGGTCAATTAAGGGGAATTATTGCTTGTTAAATATCCTGGTGGCAACCTAACTCACTTCATTAGTAATCAGCTACCGAACCGACTTCTCATCAAACATGTTAAATAGACTAGATATCGAGATCACCCCACATAGAAACCAGGGAGGGAACATGATAGATTTACTCCAAATGACCTCCATGTTGTGCATGATCAAGTTGCAGCTCAGGATGGAATCCTTGGGCACTAGTGGCATACACACCTCATCCACACACATTGGCATTTAGCGTCTACTAACCTACCACAACTACTAGAGCACCCCTCCAGTTAACTGGCACCCACACACAAAGTACCAACTTGCATTGCAGGGCACACCAACAACTGGTATTGAAAGACTACAGCGGGACCAGGCTGCATCTCAGGGCTGCTGGGTGGCTCACTTGGCACTTATTTGCTTGCTTGCACCATCCATATCTTCCTTTGCCATTTCTGTGTCATATCTGGTACTTTAATCAGAGCCAAAGTCTGGCAATGCTGCCATTTTAATTTTTTTTAAATAACAGAGACACCCAGAAAGGCTGCTTGTCAGTATGGATCCATCTCGGGGTGAGGGGTGTGTGGGGTGGGAGTGTGTATTATGTTATGTGAGGCACTGAAATCTTACACCTACAGTATATACTGAAACAGCAAACTAAATAGCCATGATGTATCAAAGCCAGAGAATCTCAGCAAGTCTTGCACCATCTGTGGAGAAAAATAGTATTAACATTTCAGTTCCAGTGACCTTTCTTCAGATCTTTCTTCTGACCATGTTGGAAGCTTGATGCTGGCTAGTCCCCAGTCTAGTCAAGGTTGAGTCACTGTCAGTCAGAGTCCTGGTACCATCAGTTATGGAAGCAGTCCGCAAACAGACTGAGAGAATAGGGAACGTGGAGGCTTTGGGGGTAGGGGCTACCTCACAACAAGGAAGGTCCAAATCTGACAGTGTCATTTGCAAACTGAGCTCCTGGCTCTTATTGTCCATTGTCTATATGTGATGTGTGACTGCAAAATGGCTGCAGCAATGCTGCAATAAATAGCTAAGTAAAGGTGATATTGAGTGCTCTTTCTCTCTCTTTGGGCACTGTCTGCACTTAAGGCTCACTCCTTTCTCCCTCCATCCTCTGCCATCAGCATTTTTACCACCTTTGTCTAGCTACTATCAATTCTGAAGAAGGGTCACTAGATTCAAAACATTAACTCTGTTTCTCTTTCCACAGATGTTGCCAGACCTGCTGAGTTTCTCCAGCAATTTCTGTTTTTTGCTTCAGAATTCCTTATTTGATTTTTTTGTATCTATTTTGCTTCAGTGTCTTCTAGTTTTGCTTTTGCCTACAAATGAAAGCACTCTCTCTCTTATGAAGACCTTTTTCATAATTTTAAAGACCGCTATTGACTCACAATATAAAAACACAACTAAAACAACAATTTGTATTAATATTGCAACTTTCATATAATAAACTATCCCAAATATTTTCTCACAGACATCAAAAAATAAAATTTGACACCATGTCATGTACAGAAAACACCTTTCAGCATCCTCTTTTCACAAGATAAGACACACAGTCCTTTCTTTCATTGTGACATTTATGTTAAACTTATTGCTTTCATCTGTGTTAATCTCTTTTGTATCTTCCCTGGTACCTCTATGTCCTTCTTATAGTATGGCAAACAGAGTTGTAAGTAGTTTCACACCAAATCCTGTGCAACCAAAGTTTTATACACAGAGTCAGAGCTGGTGCTGGTCTAGCCAAACAGATCCACAGTTCATTTTTACCTGCGGCCAGTTATCCATTCTCTCAAACTGAGAAAGTTAACATCTCCAAACATTGTACAGAGAAAAGTTCATTACTCAATGATTGGTCTCCCTATTCCACAGCTGCAACCTTATATTTTGCAAAATAAATGTTCTCCCAATCATGCGTGTGACAGAAAATGCAGACATCATATTTGAGTGATATTAATTTGAAAGCAATCCCATGGACCACTCAGTCCATGAATGGAGATGACACATGGAGTGAGAAATTTCCTGAGGGATACATTCCCTCTCTTTTTTTTCTGATAATTTTAAGTTATTTTTATCAATTATTCAGGCTCTATCTATCTCTCTCACTCTCTCACACATACACACACTCTCAAAGGGCAGTCCACATGGACATGACTCCTGCTAGGTCTAAGCTATGACTTATTTCTGTTCACATGCAACAGAGAACATGTGATTAATACAATAAAAGCAAAATACAGCGGCCACTGGAAATCTGAAATGAACACACAAAATGCTGGAGGTCTGGCAGCATCTGTGGAGAGAGGAACAGTTGCATGGCATGATTCTTCTATAGATTTCAAATTCCATTCTGGAAGAACCAATTCTAATATCCATGGTGAATGAGAGTGATTTGCATTAGTCTTCACTTTGGCAAAGCAATTATGGACACATTGTGACTTATGCAAACCCAAGCCTGGTGATAAATCGAAAAGGATGTTGATATTTACAGAGGTCTCCTAGAATGATATTTGTAAAGAATTTCTTAGAATATGTCAACATTTACAGAGGGGCGTTGTTGGCATTGTAATATTCTTGAACTGTGTCAGTGATCTTAAGTGATCTTGGGGTGAAATTATATTTGTAGCAGTTTGTACAGGACATTAGTGAGACCACTTTTGGCATATTGTGTGCAATTCTGGTCTCCCTACTAGGGGAAGGATGTTGTGAAATTTGAAAGGGTTCAGAAAAGACTGACAAGGATGTTGCCAGAGTTGGAGGGAGAGCTATTGGGAGAAGCTGAATAGGCTGGGACTGTTTTCTGTGGAGAGTTGGAGTTGACTTTATAGAAGTTTATAAAATCATGAGGGGCATTGATAGGGTAAATAGACAAGGTCTTTTCCTTGAGGTGGGGAGTCCAGAACTTGAGAGCATAGGTTTAGGGTGAGAGGGGAAAGATTTAAAAGAGAGCTAAAGCACAATGTGGCCCTTTGTATGGTACATGTATGGAATGAGCTGACAGAACAAGTGATGAAGGCTAGTACAATTACAACATTTAAAAGGCATCTGGATGGGTGCATCTGGAAGGGTTCAGAGGGATATGGGCCAGATGCTGGCAAATGGGACTAGATTAAGTTAGAATATCTTGTTGGCACGGACGAGTTGGTCTAAATGGTTTATTTCCATGCTGTATGTCTCGATGACTCTGTGACTCTAAGTTGCTGTGAGTGCTAGTATTGTAAGGAGTCTCTAGGAGTGTGCTATTATGACTGGGTCCCTTGGAGTCCATAAACCACCTCAGGGCCTCTAGAGGTGGATCAGAATTTGTGTGGAGCTCTCACACAGAAAACTTGCAAACCATTGCAATCGAGAAACTTTCTCTGACTTTTAGCCCACAAGCGAGTACCTTGACACCAATTCTGAGTGTCATCCTCCAACACTGAAATATCTCATTTCCAAGATCAAATAATAAGTCAAAAAAATTTATTCCAATATGTTGCCTAATAAGTTACATTAACAAGGCATTAATAAAGAATTAAGCCACGAGGAAAACGATAGTATAATGGTAATGTTGTTGAAGCCTGGACAAGTGCTCATGAGGTTTCTACAATTGCAGCTGAGGGAATTTAATTTGTAATAATTAATACCTTATTAATAATTAACAATATATTAATTAAATGCTGGTTTCATTAATGATGATCTCAAACCTCCTAAGAGCAAAATTGTAACAAAATTGATAAGTTGACAGTACAAATAGAAGTAATTGAACATGATTTGGTAATTATTATTGAGACATGGTTGCACACTGACCAGGATGGACAACTCATTATTCAAGGGTATTCAACTTTTCAGAAAATTAGGCAAAAAGGAAGAAGAGGTGGGATAGCTTTGTTAATAAATTTAAATATCAGTGTGGTGATGAAGAGTGATAACGATCCAATAGATAGTAGTTTGGAATGGTTTGGATGGAAACAAGGCACATTAATGCCTCTTCTTCAGGAGGTTAAGGAAATTCAGTATGTCCATAAGGACCCTCACCAGCACTTACAGATGCACCAGAAAAAACATCCTGTCCAGGTGCATAATAGCCTGGTACAGCAACTGCTCTGCCCAGGACTGTAAGAAACTACAAAAGGTTGTGTGCACAGAGCAGACCATCATGGACACCAATCTTCCATCCATGAACTCCATCAACACTTCTCATTGCCATGGAAAGGCTGCCAACATCATCAAAGACCCCTCTCACCCTGGTAATGCTCTCTTACAACTTCTTCATCAGGCAGAAGATACAGAAGCTTGAACACACGCACCAACAGGTTCAAGAACAGCTTCTTCTCTGCTGTCATTAAACTGACAAATGAAACTTTCTAACTTCAAAAATATGTTGATCTTGCTTTGCACACTTCCTGTGTAGTTGTAAACTCTATGCCTCACTCTGTCTCAGCACCCTATGATCTGTATGTCTTTGTTTGCTATGATCTGCCTGTACTGCTCACAAACAAAGCTTTTCACTGTACTTAGGTACACATGACTACAATACATCATGTAAAATAAAATCAAATAAGGAACAGCAAGGGAAAGAAATTGTGGCTGAGAGGTGTCTATGGTCCCCTGGAGAGTTCGCTCGCCTTAGAAATATAAATCAGCAAATAACGGAACTGTAAGAAAGGAACTACAACTGTCATGGGTGACTTTAATCTACACTTTGACTGCACAAATCAGATGGGCAAGGGTAATATTGAAGACACATTTGTAGCGTGTATTTGGCATTGTTTCTTAGATCAATACATTGTCCATCCTACTCAAGAACAGGATATTTTAGATCTAGCAATGTATAATGACAGGATTCATTAGAGATCTCATAGCAATCACAACAAGGAGGACTCACAAATTCAGCTTGAGGGAGAGTAACTCTGGTATTAAATCAATGTCCTCAACTTAAATAAGGGCAGTTCCATAGGTATGAAGAATGAGTTGTCTAAAATGGGGCTGTGAAGCTAGACTGTGTAGAAGGTAAGTGGAAGAATAGCAGGGGGTATTTAAGCAGATGTTTCATAACACTCAGCAGAAACTTATTTCAGTCCAAAAGAAGGACTTGATAAGAAGAAGCAACCACTGGTGCTTAACAAACATAATCAAGGAGAGTATCCAATAATAAGCTAAGGCGTGATGAAACTTAGTTGTAGGCTAAAGGATTGGAATCATTTTTCAGAACCAGCAATGGATGGCTAAAAAGCAAGTAAAAAGGAAGAAATTGATTATGAAAGTAAATTGACAAGAAAAATAAAAACAAACAAAAAGTATTTCTATTGGAATAAAAAAAGAGAGAGGAGTGAAAGTGAGTGCAAGTGGGGATTGACAATGGGGAACATGAAATTTTAACCAATATTTTGCATCAGTCTTCACAGTAGAGGATATTATATGAAACATTAAAAGTTAGCACACAGGTGCAGCAAGTAATTGAGAAGGCAAATGGAATTTTGTTACAACAGCACAGAGCACTGATCATAAGACCATAAAACCATAAGAGATTGGAGTAGAAGTAAGGCCATTCAATCATGGCTAATGGGCATTTCAATGCTACTAACCCACACTCTCCCCGTATCCCTTTGCAGATTGCATTTGGAATATTATGTACAGTCTCTGTTTCTGTATTTAAGAAAGAATATATTAACATTGGAGGTAGTTCAAAAGAGATTTACAAGGCTGTTTCCTGGGATTAAGTGGTTGACTTATTGAGAACAACTAAACAGGTTAGGACTTTATTCATCAGAATTTTAGGATAATGAGGAGTGATCTTATAGAAATAAACAAGAGGGGGTTTGACAGGGGAGATATTGAGAAGATGTTTTCATAGGTGGGAGAATCTTAAACTAGGAGACACAGAGAAAAGAATTTCTCCTCTTGAAGTTGTGACTGTCTGGCATTCTCTATCCCAGATAACTGTGGAGGTCAAGGTCAAGAGTGTGGTGCTACAAAAGCACAGCAGGTCTGGCAGCACCCAAGGAGCAGGAGAATCAATGTTTCAGGCATAAGCTCTTTATCAGGAACCTTATGCCCGAAACGTTGATTCTCCTGCACCTAGGATTCTGCCTGACCTGCTGTACTTTTCCAACACCACACTCTCGACTCTGATTTCCAGCATATGCAGTCCTCACTTTCTACCAACTGTGGAGGCTAGGTAACTGAAAGTATTTAAAGAGGAGGTAGATAGATTTTTGAAATATCGAGGAGTTGAGGGCAATGTGGAGCTTGCATGAAAGAGGAATCAACCATTTTATTGAATGACAGGACAAGCTGGAGGGGTTGAATGACCTACTCCAACTTCCGTTTATTATGAACATATGATTCATTCAAGGAAGGAAATCTGCCATTGTTACCTGGTCTGCCTAGATATGACTCCAGACCAGTATCAAAGTAGTTGATTCTTAGCTGCCCTCTGAAACTGTTAATAAGTCATTCTGTGCCAAGGCTAAATAGGGGTAGGTTATAAAGGATGGCCTGTCCAGAGTAATTCATATCTCATAGCTAACTAAAGACATAAACACAAGCAAGTCAAACTACTCTTCGTAATTGAAAGGGCTTCCCTACGCAGGAGCAAGAATTTTGAATTATTGTTTGAATGTGAATTGAAATTAAATGAAAATTGAAGAGATGCTTAGTGGGAGATGAATCTAATAACGCCTTTTTTTTACATGATTGACCAAAGTGACAATGACTACCTCTATAAACTGGTCCCCAGCCCACACTCTGATAAACTGATATTTTCAGGCTTGCAGTTATCCTTTAAAAATTTCTATTCCAATTTTCAACCTCTCAGGATTTAAAGGATATAAAAGTGTGAGATTACATTATTAGCATTGCAAAGCTGTGCCAGGGTATGCCAGGTCATTCTGAACTAATGCATCATCTTACAGAGACACTTTTACTGTCTGCCTTGCACCCAGAACAGATTTGAAAGTATATGAAACTACCATTTGCATCATTATTTTTAACTCCTGCAGTCAATCAGTGCTGACAAGACAGCTTGTGTCAGTATGTGGAGGATAACATTTGTATACCAACTGAGGTGGCTGCAGGAGGTAAATAGCATAACAGAGAGTTAGTATAGCAGTTCCTGCTCTTTTATTGAACTATTGCAGTTGTCACTAGAATATTAGTGGAGGTAGCTAAATCAGAGACTTTCAAGGTCCTTTTTACATTGCTTGAAAAAAATTGACTTACTCCAAGTTTCAGGTCAATTAATCTCTTAGCTGCCAACATGCTTTTCTTCCTTCCAGTATGGATCAAACAGTGCTAATCTCTAAAATTGCTATGGACACTGGGTAAAGTACCACGTTGAGTCAAACACTTTAACTGTCAGTTGGGCAACTCTCTATATTATCTGTTTTAGAAAATAATGTGTTTCTTACACTTTCTGGCCATTGATAATTTGCTTACACACAACTTGGAGTATGAGGTGGGCAAATACTAGCAGGGGAAATGATCAAACCGAACAATAGGTGAGGCTGGGAGTTGGCTGCTCATTCTCTAATGATGCAGCTTACATATTGCACATTGATGACAATCAAATCTTTCAAGGCATTTCACTGAAGTTTTGCCAGGACAAAAGTTGACATTGAAACATATGAGGAGACACTTTAGGATTGGGGATCCATAGCTCAGTTGGAGTGGGATATTTTAGGGATAGACTTAAAGGATAAAGAGGTTAGCAGTTCAGTGAGGGCCTAGGCATCTGAGGACATGCTAGCCATAATGGAATGATGAAACTTGGGGTGTGCAAGAGGCTAGAAAAATGCAGAAATCTCAGGGAACTGTATCACAGAAAAAGGCTGCTGTTTGAGGGAAGATAAGGATTTGAACAAAGGTTGAGATAATTCTAAGATGGAAGTAAAAGGGGAGACATCACTAAATATAAGGACCAACCTTTGTATGCTAGAGCAATTTAGATACATGCTATGCACGGTCTCTTGAAATGACTAGACAATCCTAGCAGGGAGTTTGCTTAGTAGGTAGAATAGCTTGTCACTGGGCAGAATAGTCAATAAGTAAATTAGATAGAAGACAGTTGTCCAATACTATGACAACCACTTTTTAAAAATTAACCAGTTACGAAGGATCATTATTTGCTTGCATATCTGTTTTGTTGATTTATGCTTTGCCTGCTTCTCTGGCCAACATGCCCTGCTGCTTTCTCTCTGGCAGATATTGATTCATGACTGGGTTGGATTTGATGGGGACCAGGTGTGCTTTGATACTGTGCCCAGGCACCATTGTTCAGGCAGGAGCCAAGACTATAAATGCCAACAAGTGATGCAGTTCTGCAGTCAAATTCAAACCAGTCCTTATCTCTCGAAAGATTAATTCTGCTGCACTCGGTAAAGCGGGGTTAGGAATAAAGAGTGGTTAAATCACTTTCCTGCTCCCTAAAACATGCAAACAAACAATTTTCAGTGAGGATTTCTGAATGGAGATAGGAGGGGTGCTCCTGAGTACTTTCTCCCACTCCTCCAGCATTCATTAAAATTAGCATGCCTTTTGCTAACCTAAGGCATTCGAAGTCAGAGTGAAATACACACTGCCATCATTTATACATTTTCACTGATCCATTGATTTTATTTAAGCAATGTTTGCAAATCATTTTGCAGAACAGAAGCAGAACACTCAACGTATCTGTGCTTGTTTTATTTTACAGATACCTACTCCACTTAACTAATCCTATCAATAAACTAATCCAGCCAATAACTAATCCCATCAATAAATCCTTCGCTTCCTTTCTCCCTCATATATGTATTTAGCTTCTTCTCTAGTGAGTAATTTCCACACACTAGCAAGTTTCACAATGTCACCATTCTCCAAGTAAAGCAGTTCCTGCTAAATTCCTTCCTGAATATATATTCCTTAAGCAACCCTGATGATGTGACTGGTGTATTGGCCTGCATATCATCTTTGACATGAGACTATTTGTCTCTTGCCAATTAAAAATATTGTGGACCATTTTTACTATGAGCAGTAAGGAGCCAATGGTTAAAGTTCACTGTCTGCAATTTTGGTCTCCTTACTTGATGAAGGATGTAAATACTTTGAAGGTGGTTCAGAGGAGATTCACTAGTTTAATGCCTGGAATGAATGGATTGTCATATGAGGCTAGATTGGACAAGCTGGGTTTGTGTGCAGTTTTGAAGAACAAGGAGTGACCTATTTGAAGTGAATCCTATCCTAAATGGTCATGACAAGGTCAACGTGGAAAGATTGTTTCCCTTTTTGGGTCAATCCAGAATTAGGGGGCACTATTTTAAAACTGAGGATCATCATTTTAGGTCAGGAGTGATGATTTTACTTTTTCTCTCATAAAGTTGTGTGTCTTTGGAAATGTGCCTCAGAAGGCAGGGTAATAAATTTTTTTTAAGGGAGAAGGAGATATGATTTTGTTAGGCAAGTGCATCAATGTGGAACACTAGCAGATCACCCATGGCCTTATTAATGGTGGAGCAGACGAGAGGAGTTGAATGGTCTACTTAGGGTCCTATTTTATAATTTTATATGTTGCCTTGAGACAAAGAAAGAGCAAATGTATGAGGAATATATTTCAAAAAGGCATTTTAAGCAGATGGTCCTTGTGCAGTCACTTGTGCCTAAATATACCCAGACACAGATATACTTCATCATAGAAACCCTACAGGCTATTTGGTCCACACCACCCCCTGCATTTCCCATGGCTAATCTTCCTAGCCTGCACATGCCTGGATGCTAAGCAGCAACTTAGCATCGCCAATTCACCTAATCTGCATATATTTGGATTGTGGAAGGAAACTGGAACACCCAGAGGAAATCCACACAGGCACAGGGAAAATGTACAAACCATACAGACTTTCATCCGAGGTTGGAATCAAATCCGGATCCCTGGCGCTGTAAGGCTGCAGTGCTAACCACCGAGCTTGTACTGCTCTTGTGGTATACAATATTACAGTGGTTAGCACTGCTGCCTCACAGCGCCAGAGACCCGGGTTCAATTCCCGCCTCAGGCGACTCTCTGTGTGGAGTTTGCACATTCTCCCCGTGTCTGCGTGGGTTTCCTCCGGGTGCTCTGGTTTCCTCCCACAATCCAAAAAAATGTGAATTGGCCATGCTAAATTGCCTGTAGTGTTAGGCGAAGGGGTAAATATAGGAGTATGGGTCTGGGTGGTATACGCTTCGGTGGGTCGGTGTGGACTTGTTGGGCCAAAGGGCCTGTTTCCACACTGTAAGTAATCTAATCTAATCTAATTACCGTCCAATGAAGGAGGAGATAAAAGGACATGTGGCTTTTAGTACATTAGTTGTTCTTGAAGCAGAACATCTTATCCTGAGGACGATGTTAGTAAGCTGCTTTCCTGCACGTACTCAGTCTTAGTAAATGTTGTCATTATTGAAAACTCTTAATGCTTTGGTGATTTTTTTTTCTGTAGCTGTTTCTAAGAGTACTAGGTGGCAACTGCTTCAGAGAGAGAAAATCGAGACACAAACATCTGTACAATGATATGTGAAAATGCTCTCAGAACTTCCCTTGATGCCAGGGTGTATTTCTACTTTTGGTTACAGTCACAATGTCAAACTCACCTACTTTGCATTGATTAAGGTCTTCCAGAAATCAGGATATGTTTTGATGGGTTAACATGGAACATAATAGAATTTTAGTGAGGCTATATATAGAATATTGTCTACAATTCTGGTCATCACACCATCAGAAGGATGTGGAAACTTTGGAGAGGGTGCAGAAATAGTTTACAGGATATTGCCTGATTTGGAAGACATGAGTCATGAGGAGAGATTCAGCAAACTTAGTTTGTTTTCTCTTGACTGTCAGAGGCTGAGGGGAGATCTGTTAGAAGTTTTCAAAATTATGGGGGCATGGATAGAATGGATAGTCAGAATCTTTTTTCTCAGGGTAGAAATGTCAAATATGTGGCAACATAGGTTTAAGGTCAAAAGGGGTAAGTATAAAGGAATTATAAGGGATGATTTGTTTACACAGAGGGTGGCAAGTGCTTGGAATAGATGGATAGCAGATATAGTATTATCCATATTAATATCTTACTCTCTCTCCATGATCTCTAAGCTTGCCTATTTCTTTTTTGTGTGACACCTTATAAGACTTATTTTGGCATGGTACCCCAATATTACACCTTCGAGATTCATCCTCAAAAAGCTAATAAATACAATGGGGACACCATTAACTCCAAGCTCCCATCACACATCATTTTGACTTTACACATACTGTATTATTGTTATATGATAGGACAGTATTCTAGAAATTCCTTTTTAAAACCATCACCACAAGATCGCCACCAACACATTTTTGAGGTGACTTTGAAAAATCAATGATGTGACTTTTCTGATACTACCCAAGAACAAAAATACCAAATAATGCCATCCATGCCAATGTCTTATGCTCTGCCTTGTAGCCACAACTTTTTGTAAAAGACCCACCTGTATCCTATCTGACATGGTCTTCTCAGAAGCATGTTAACTCCTGCTCTCCATGACCTCACCATGTTCTGAAACCTCTTTAGCCTTATATCCCCAACAGCCTCCAAATTGCACTGTAACTTGATTGAGTTTTTTGAAGTAACAAAAAGGATTGATGTGGGCAGAGCAGTAGACATGCTCTATATGGACTTCAGTAAGATGTCCAACAAGATTACCCATGGGAGACTGGTTAGCAAGGTTAGATCTCATGGAATACAGGGAGAACTAGCCATTTGGATACAGAACTGGCTCAAAGGTAGAAGACAAAGAGTGGTGGTGGTGGGTTGTTTTTCAGACTGGAGGCCTGTGACCAGTGGAGTGCCACAAAGATCGATGCTGGGCCCATTGCTTTTCATTGTTTATATAAATGATTAGAATGTGAGCATAAGAGGTACAGTTAGTAAGTTTGCAGATGACACCAAACTTGGAGGTGTAGTGGACAGCAATGAAGGTTACCTCAGATTACAACAGGATCTTGACCAGATGAGCCAATGGTCTGAGGAGTGGCAGATGGAGTTTAATTTAGATAAATGCAAGGTGCTACATTTTGGGAAAGCAAATCTTAGCAGGAGTTATACACTTAATGGTAAGGTCCTAGGGAGTGTTGCTGAACAAAGAGACCTTGGAGTGGAGGTTCATAACTCCTTGAAAGTGGAGTTGCAGGTAGATAGGATAATGAAGAAGACGTTTGGTCTGCTTTATTGGTCAGAGTATTGAGTATAGGAGTTGGGAGGTCATGTTGCGGCTGTACAGGACATGGGTTAGGCCACTGTTGGAATATTGCGTGCAGTTCTCATCTCCTTCTTATTGGAAGGATGTTGTGAAACATGAAAGGGTTCAGAAAAGATTTACAAAGATGTTGCCAGATGTGGAGCGTTTGAGCTATAGGAAGAGGTTGAATAGGCTGGGGCTGTTTTCCCTGGAGCATCGGAGGCTGAGGAGTGACCTTATAGAGGTTTATAAAATCATGAAGGGCATGGAAAGGGTAAATAGGCAAGGGCTTTTCCCTGGGAGGGAATTAGAGGGCATAGATTAAGGGTGAGGGGTAAGATATAAAAGAGATCTAAGGGGCAACTTTTTCATGCAGAGGATGGTATGTGTGTGGAATGGGCTGCCAGAGGAAGTGGTAGAGGCTGGTACAAAAGACATCTGGATGGAGATATGAACTGGAAGGGTTTGGAGGGATATGGGCCAGGCACTGGCAGGTGGGACTAGATTGGGTTGGGATATTTGGTTGGCATGGACGAGTTGGACAGAAAGGTCTGTTTCCGTGCTGTACATCTCTATGACTATATGTAAGAAGCATCTTGCATAAGCAGGGAATTGATGGAATACAGACTGCATAGAGGCAAAAGGTTTTTAGTTTAGATAGGCGTCACATCATTGCACAGGCTTGGTGGGCCAGAAGGCCTGTTCCCGTATTCTTTGATCTTTATTTTAACTCCTAACTGTTAATTCACAATTGTTCAATCCATTTTTGGAAATGATTTTCAATGGTCCATTGTCAAAGTTTACTGGGAGGTTGCTGGGGTTCAGTGGGGTGTAGTTGCGGGTAAAATCCTCACTTTTGCATAATGAGTGTTGGACTTTAGTCTTTATCTAACAATACCTGTAGTTGGGAAATATTGTCCCCATGCAGAGATATTTGAAGATCTTATTGTGAGTTACTCCTTCCAGATGAAGAATTTTAATGTCCAGGTAATTTTCCCTGAGCTGCCCCTTGCTTGGTGTGGTGGTCAGTTACAGATATTAGGTACTGTTTTATATACTAGTTTGAGTATGATTACTTTCAAGTCAAGTGAGGTGCTCAGCAATTCTAAAGTGCCCTGATTTGTTTTTAAGTTCTTTTTCTTAACCTCAAAATCCAAAGTTTTTAAATAAGTTGAGATTTTAAACAGCAATAATCTATATTGTATAGCGTCGTGGCTATATCAAAAACAACATAAAGGTTTCTATGTTCTATCTAAATGATAGTGGTTTTCAGCCCATTCTAATGGTGTATATTTGTCTATTGATGATGTTTACTTTAAGCTAGCCTTTATCCTTCAATGGTTTAACATTTTTCTTTTTCAAATATTGATTTCAAAATGATTGTATTGTCTCTGCGATATATTCTAAACCATTTCCTGTTCTATTGATCTTTCTGCTCTTTTGATTCTCTCTGTGAATAACACCAGGCTGTGGCTTCCTTGTAGTGGATTCATCAGCTTATCCTTCTCAGGTTCCCTATATACTTGATTTCTGCAGCATGGGTTAATTTTCCACTCCAGGCACTATAATCTAGATCTTGATGTTGTCCAACAGCATGATAAAAGTGATCGTGGGTAGATTTTCATGAATGAGGCAGTTTCCTTGAGTTGGGACAAATCTAAACATGGCTGACCCAACAAAGTTTAAAGAATCTGCAGCTAATTTTCACTCCAGGGAGATGGGGACAGGACAGGATCAGGTCTGTTGACCTTGGAAGTGTATTATATTTGACCAAGGGGGCAGGACACTGCTAAGGAGGTCTGGTCTGGTTTGCCTCAGTTCTCTAGGACTCTGTTCCAGTGGATTTAAAAGTATTTGGGTGTTCTAATTCACATCCTTCGCAAACTCTCAACTCCTACCATGCCTCATGCTCCCTCTATTCCAGCTCATGTTCCCTAGCAACCATCATGTCCTTGCCTATCATACTTCCATGTTTCCTTCATTCCATCCCAGCCTCTCTTTGCCACCTCTGTGCCAGTGCATGTTGCTATGCCATCTTCATAGCCACTCACCCAGCATCCACTGTCGCAAGACCTCAGCAACCACATGGAGATGAAATAAAGACTTCTTATCGAGCTCTCACACATACACACTTGATGCAGAGAATTAGTCTCGTTCGAGAAACCCACTTAAATTCCCTTAAGCAATTCATCACTTATAAAAACATTTCTATTCAGGTCCAGCATCAAAGAGAACTAGCTCTTCATTGTTTCCTCAAACTTTCATAATGTGACATCAGCCTTCCTCCACTGAGTTAAATGTACATTTTGAAACACAGCAAAGTATTCATAGTAAGTTCAGCCATATTAGAAGCAGCATCCATTGAAATTAGCTGGTTACATTTTAACCTACATCAGATCACCAAGCAAACAAAATAGTTCAGCAGACAGTTTTTGCTATGTTAACCTTTTTCCCTGTTTAAAGGATTAGTGACTTAAATAATTTCAGGTCAAGACATTTAAACAGGACATATCCAATCCTCATACGAATTTCCCTCTGCTCTTTGTATTTGTAATCCACTCTGTGTATTAACATTTTACAACAACAGACCTAAGGTTTGGACTCTGCTAATTTCTAATGGTTTTCAGGAATGAGAAACTTCAGTGATGAAGATAGCATTGGAGAAATTGAGACTGTCTCCATTGGAGAGGAGAGTCTGAGAGAAGATTTATTAGAGATTTGGAAAGAATTGATAGAGAAATGAATTGGACAGCACAATTTTAAAGTATTTTCCACTGTAAAGTGCCCCATTCTACTACTGATGAAATTGGTTTCTGCCAGAAATAAGAGCAGAACTTTGACATCCAGGCTCTGCCCATCAAAGATCTTGGAGTTGACTTGGCTCTGTGAAAAGCTGGCCTGGCAATTCTTCAGGCCAGTTCACATCTCCTACTGTCTACAATTGCATCGAGTACAATACATTATCACATCAGACACTGTTCATTGCCCAATATTTGCATCTTAGACACCACGCACCAAATTCTCAGCAAATTCTCCATGTGTAGCGACTGCATGCACCAGTCCACCAGAACCTCCAAGTGGGAGGTGCTGACTTGGTGGTATTATCACTGGACTATTAATCCAGAGACTGAGATAATGTTTGCAGGATCTGGGTTTGAATCCCACCCTGGCAGAGGTGGAGTTTGAATTCAATAAAAATATGGATATAAGAGTCTAATGATGACAATGAAACCATTGTCAATTGTTGCAAAAACCCAACTGGTTCACTAATGTTTTTCAGGGAAGTAAATCTGTCATCCTAACCTGTCTGGCCTGCATGTGACTCCAGACCACAGCAAAGTGGTTGACTCTTAACTGCCCCCTGGGCACTTACAGATGGAGAATCAATGCTGGCCTGGTCAATGGAGACCTGATGCTGTGAATGATTTTTTAAAAAGGTCCCTATCAGGGAATTCAAGGTGCCAATTACTCTCTCTCGGATGTGTCTGGGCAAGTGACAGGAACTGTGCAGAGCAGCTTCAGACTGCCAGCACTTGACCAGGTGGACAACTGGTATTTAAAGATGGCACTGGTGCAAGGAATCCAAGGAGACCCTGGCATTGATCAATACACTCGCCTGTAGTGAGTGAGAGAATATGATAAGTCGGGTGCCATTGGGGCATGGCTCATATGCAACTAGACTACTTGGGGAAGGTGGTGTGAGAAAATGTGATGGCGCTCACTGAGAGAAACCCTCCACAGTACTCAAAAAATTGACTTTTTGTTGATTCTGGTAAACTTTAGCACACAGAATCCATCTTGTGGCTAAAGATGACACCATATACTCCTATTTTTAGCATGGCAGTACTGTATGCAGATGATGTTATGAGAATGTCCTTGAACCCTTTTCTCAGAAAAAAACGACTACTGTTTGTGCATAGCAAGATCACAGCTTGAATCATTCAAGTGCCATCCCTTTAATGTTACAGCTCAATGTAATTAAATGCTAATACATACCAAATAATGGGGTATCAATTGAGTCTATATTCGCTGTAACTGAGACAATACCGACTTATTTTACTTGGAATATTAGGGAAAGTTTTCACTCTGGGGAGAAAGTGAGGACTGCAGATGCTGGAAATCAGAGCTGAAAATGTGTTGCTGGAAAAGCGCAGCAGGTCAGGCAGCATCCAAGGAACAGGAGAAGGGCTGATGCCCGAAACATCGATTCTCCTGTTCCTTGGATGCCGCCTGACCTGCTGCGCTTTTCCAGCAATACATTTTCAAATTTTTCACTCTACCTTGTTGGATTAATTTCCTACCAACTTGCAAAGGAGAGCGGCAGGGTACTTCAATATGTCACCACCTTATACCCCTAAATACTTCTCAGAAGGAATCAGTTTGGTAACCACAGGTCCTTAATGGATGGAACCATTAATCAGAAATTGTGTATCATAACGATTGTACAATAGTCAGACAGGCAACATCTATCCAGTTTATGTGTTTCGAACATTTGCCTCTGAGAATAAATTTGGTTAGAAGTTATTCCTGGGTGACTGGTTAGTTTAATTTTCATGGAATGAAAGACCCCTAAGGCTGGGGAACTAACACTGTGTTTCATTAGACAGAGTTGATGTTACTTCTATTCTTCTCAGACCTATGTACAATGCTTCTGGCTGTACATCTGAGCAGTTTATTTGCCTTATTAATTGCTGTGTCACACTGTGGAAATAGTTTCAATGGCTGGTCGCCCGTGACCTCCAAATAATTTCCCCTTGCCCTTCTCTGCAAGGCTTACCTCCCACTGCACAGTCACACTTAATTCTCATACATTTCAGTACGTAGTGGCTTACTTTAGCAACATTAAAGACTTGACAGTCAAGTGCCCAAGCTTCTTGATTGTTTTGAAATATAACTGAGTGACATATTTTAACTTCCTATGATTTATGCAAATTTACACAAGTGACACATGGTTCCCTCTTCAAGGTCAAAAAGAGCAATCACTGGCTTCCAGAGGGGAAAGTTTCTGTTCAAGACATCTGTTTTCAAACTCTCCAATTCTGCCTTCCATTAGCTTCTAAATTCCAGTAGTTGAATCTCACCTTTAAAGTAACCTTGTCAGGCCTTATTTATTTATTATGGTGTGAGTAATTTATCAAACCAGTTGTCCCACTATAGATGTGAGTCAGTGTATGTACGTAGACAAAGATATAAAACAGTACATCATTATGTGAATTTAGCTTAGAAAATGTAAATGGGGACAATGGGTAACAATGGGTTCACCTGTTTGTAAGAGCTTCCTTTGTACCATTTTTTTAATGAAGGTGTTCATCTGTTTATTTTATTAGGCTGTACTTAAGTAGCAGAGGAGCACTACCCTGACATATTAAGCATCCAAACTCTGAAGCTGCCATTTTTGACTCTACAAGCTCAAATTATTCAATAGCAGAAACTAGAATGCTGGAGATTTGAAACGAACCAGCAAAGTCACAGCACGTAGAAGAGAAAGAGCAAGTTTTATGGTGAATCACTCCATTTGAATACTTGTTCTGCAATGTCTTTCATTCAGATGTTGATTGGCAAACTGCGTACTTTCAGAATTCACTGTGCATAAATCTGGATTACTGCAGTTTCTCAGTTGCGTGAGTCATAAAGTCAATAGAGATGTACAGCACAGAAACAGACCCTTCAGTCCAATTTGTCCATGCCAAATGTAGCTTTCAAACAAGGTGGTGATGGAGCAACGGGGCTTGTCTGCTCTTTTCACTTCTCACTGTACTCATGGGTTCCTATACTTGAATACATATGACAATAAAATCTAATTCTAATTCTAAGTTCAAGGTTTGTGTAAGACATTGTATAACTCATCCAGGGAAGCATAAGTACTTATTTCACACTTAAATCTAGTGATGAAAATATTAACCCAAAGTCTCTATAATGTGCAGCTAACTGCACAGCCAGAGTGATTTTGTAAAACAAGCCTTTCCCAGTTTATATATAAGTTCACAGGTTCATTGACACATGATCTCTCCTCTTTTCATCAAGTTAATATTTCAGAGAATTTTTTTTTCAAAATAGTGAGTAGCACACCCACAAACATACTGAGAAAAACAAATTACTGTGTGTTTGAAGCTTAGAAATTACAAATGAGGATAAGAGCATACTGTGAATTAACATGCTTTATGACAACAAGCACTCAAAAGTCAAGTCTAACTGGATAATATATTTTTATATTGTTGATATGCAGCCAATTAGCCATAGCAAATGAAAAGTAACATTTTTGTCAAATTCCGGGATCGAAAGGACATTTTCGAAATAGTCTTCCTGAATACTACAGCTTTTGAATCAATAATGAAGCTGCTGGAATGGTTAGACTGTCATTCCCCCAAGGTGATGCCCAGATACCTTTCACATAGAGTGATCATCTTACATGAGAACATTTATTACTGAACTAACAAAGCCAGAGTTCACACCTGGAGACTGTTTTACCTGTCACAGTAAGAATGCATGCGTGAAAGATATGAAAAAACATCCTGACCCATTGCCCAATTGCAATGTACACTGGGGAGTGGATAGTTAATTCACTGGACTGTTCTGCAACGTACATGCACAGGAAAAATAATTAGATCTATGTAGCAACTTCAATGATTTCAGGATTCCTAATAAAAGGAATTTTGTATTTATATAGCACCTTATATGACTGTGGGATCTTGCAGCATCCATCAACTAACATTGAGTTTTTAAATCTTTTAGTGGCTCGAGGCGTTTGATCAAGTGATGGCATCCAGCCCAGAAGTATGTTAAACAGTAGGTCTTTGAAGATCTCTGATGTTCAGTTGACCTATTCCAGGAACCGAGCGATGTCACAGTTTGAATGTTGAAATATGTCCTGCAGAATATCTATTCCTCATCATCAAGAACAATTACCTTACCATTATCTGTTGCTGTTTTTGGGAACTTGCTGCACACAAAATGGCCTCTGCCTTTCCAATAGTATAGACCATAAGGAATAAAAGCAGAGTCAGCAATTGGTTATGGTCTTAACTACACCACCTTCCAGTTTTCTAATCTCTGGAGCAGTTTTAGCATCCACAACTTTCTAATTAGCAGCAAAGTTGCTTGAGACATTCATGACAAGAATTGTTTATTTGAGTTTCTAAAACTCTTAGCTACCTTCTCCCCAGCCCCACCCCCCTCCCATTTATCTCTCCACCCCGGAGGCTCCCCACCTCATTCCTGATGAAGGCTTCCTGCCCGAAGCATCGATTTTCCTGCTCCTCGGAAGCTGCCTGACCTGCTGTGCTTTTCTAGCCCCACTCTTATCTTGTCTCTGATCTCCAGCATCTGCAGTCCTTCTTTTCACCTTAGCATTGTTTATCCTGTCTGCCCAAATGTTTTTCTGAGCAAATGCAATCCAGCAGGAAAATGTAAAAAATATTGAAAAAATGCACGTTTTGTTGAATCTTTTCATGTTGCACCTATCAGGACAATTCACAAGAATGTCAATCTGAGGGGAAAGTGAACATTTACATTGGTTACTTGACAAGTGGAGTTTGATAGACACAGACATTGCCATGGAGATAGCATCAATTAGTGAAGATTGAGGCTTAACTGTCAGACTTTATTCACATTTTAATTCTTTCAGGTTGCCTCCGATTAGTCAGGATATTGTAAAATGAACCAATGAACTGCTGCCACCTATTTTGTTGAGCTGAAACAGGAGCAGTGCATGCACATGTTTTTTTCTGTGTGCAGATACCAGGGCTCTGTCTATTCATGTATGAAGCTTCTAGGACGTGTAAGTATGCCAAACTGTGTGAAGGACTTTGATGGTTAGTTTAGTTCATCACTCAGGAGTTCCCAGAAAATGTTATCCCATTGTGAAATCACATCCAGTGTTAGATTCTCTGTTGCAAAGTTTGCAACAGTGGGCTGGTTGGTTAGGATCAATAACACGCTTATTGTGAACTGCCAAAAGGACATATTGTTTGACATGATCCACCAATCTTTGGCACTGCATCAACAGTGACATTCATGTATCTCTACTCATTTGTGAGTAGAATATTCTAAGGGCTAGATGGCCATATCATGTTAGCAGTATCTTTTAAAGTCATTTGTGGGATGTGGGCATCCTTGGCTGGCCAGTACTTCATTGCCTGTCCTTAGTTGCCCTTAGGAAGATGGTGATGAGCTGCCTTTTTGAACCGCTGGTAAACTGAAAGGCCATTTTCAGAGGGCAATAAAGAGTCAATCACATTGTTGTGGGTCTGAAGTCACATGTAGGCCTGACCAGGTTCCCTGAGTGACATCAGTGAATCAGATGGGTTTTTCCAACAATAATTTCATGGTCATTAGTAGATTCTCAATTACAGACTTATTTTGAAATTATTGAGTTCAATTTCTACCATCTACTGTGGTTGGACTTAAACCTGGGTCCTCAAAACATTAGCTAAATTTCTGGATTAATAATCTGGCAATAATACCAGTGGGCCATTGCCTACCCAACTTGCGTTGCTACTGCATAGTGGTGGTGTGAAACAGCTAGCTTCACCCAGTGCTCAATGATTTGAGATTTCTCACTCTTCCAGAGTTATCTGAGGTTGACTGGGCAGTTTTCAGAACCAGGTGTAAGCACCTCAAGGCTTTTTATGAGTTTGCATAATATTCAGTGAGTAGTAATCTGATCAGAGAAGTCATTATCCCACAGAATGGCTTTGATGCACCCTATTTTGCTTTGGTTATGTATCCCTGTTGCAATTTGCAGCAAACGAGGTGCTGGCCATATTCAATCAGCTTGCTGCTTGCAGCAAAGTGTACAATGAAAGGTATATTACTGCAATTGGATGACATTTGCTGGATAATCATCTGTGTGGGAAGAACTTTACTGGCAACCAATTTAGGATGGTCAGTCAGACACAATGTGACGTGCTTGTGTGTACTGAAAACTACACATAAGCATGTACAGGGCCCTGTTCTTTACAGACAGATAGAACACCCACTGTTTTGACTCAACAAAATAGATGACAGCCATTCATTGTTCATTTCTCATGCCATTGCTATACCCAATCAGAGTCAACCTGCCGGACTTAAACAAAACTTAACCATTAGCATATGTGTGAAATAGAAGATAGTTACAGTCCTATGGATTAAGAACAACAGAATGGGATGAATTGAACAGCTATTCCATACAGCCTGCATAGTGACAGTGGGCTGAATGGTCTTCTTCTGCACTGCGTGATCCTATAAAATAAACCAGCCTCCAATGTTCTCTGTTGAGATATTAAAGATCCTTTAAGACATGAATGACCTCTCAAAAAGTGGAATTCTAAACACACTTTCTAGCTCAAATATTTATTTTGTTGGAAAGAAAACTGTGTCAGTCATTCCAAAAAATAAATATTGCCCATTGGTTTTCCTAAAAAAATATATTTGCAGCTTTCTTCTCTCCTTCCACTGGTAAGTTATTTTAGAGCAGGATTCAAAAGGTCACCATGATTTACTCAGAGATGCCTCAGTGATACATGTCTGTGCATTGACTGACTCTACAATGCTGAAGGGTTAAGCAGCCCTGGCCAGGCTGAGGACTGACAGAGATTGATGACACCTCGTTTTCCCAGACAGTTTGAAGTGGCCGGTTTTGGCCTTTTGATTCACAGATGGAGCATCTATGGCAGCAGTTTAAATTTTAAATTGACTAAGCTATAAAGCTGCTCCGCACTGATGTACTCAATCATTAACTGAGTGCCTGTCCCAAGCAATCAAAAAAAAACTAGAATGAGCAGGGGTATGTTTCAAATGAATTAACACCTATCCAATAAATGCTTGTAATTGTGCTGACTTTGATTGTAGGGAAATTCAACTGCCCTTACCTCTTCCTCTTGGGTGCATTTTACGAAAGATTTAATATTGTTACTTTGGGAAGATACCGTGTCTTTTTATTGTTCTGTGTCAACTTATTTAATACGACTCAAAACCATTTCTACACTGAAAGGAAATGTACTTTGATGAATTGTTTGATGGTCAGCAGTATAACATTCAGAATTCTGTTACAGTTATTCTCAATCTGTGATCATGCTGAATAAATTTGTTTAATTAATAATGTTGTAAATGTGATATAGTTATCCATTAAACCAGATTCCTAATGGTAACATGTCGGCTCTAAATTTTCTCCATTCCACATTATTTATAAATGAATAGCTAGACTTTAGTGCCTCAGATTAGCCGAATGTTGTTTTGGAAAACTAGTGAGGCACATTTCAGTCTAAGGTCGAACCTAATGTCAATGCAGATGTCCTTCCATCACTGGTTGAGCCTGAGCTATGATTTTGCAAGTGCAAAGCAAAAACAAAATAGTGATTCAAACAATACTCTGGTGTGACATCTAAGTGTCTGGTAGCTACCCTTACAGGAAATTGGTCCTCTTAAGCTAAGTAACTCACACTTTTAAAACATACTGAGAATAGTAACTGTGCTGAAATATTTATTAAACACTGCGTTTGGAGACTGGGATTATTACACTTTCCTTTCCCTCCTGGGACCCGGGTTTGAGTACAGCTGAGATACATGTCCTCTCCCTGTCTTCATATATCTTACTTCTAAATGGGGCTGGGCAATGTTACTCACTTCAACAGAAACTGCAGTAATTTGTATTCATACAGCAATTTTAAATATGGTAAAACACCCCAAGGTGCTTCAGAGGAATAAGTATCGAACACAATTTGAAATGTGGAGATATTAGGATGGTTGGCTGGATGGGATAGGTTTTCGGAGCATAGTAATGGAGAAGTAGAGCTCCTATATAACTGTTAATCTGTTGTAAAATCTGAATATCATTTGGTATTGAGCAACTCAAAGCATCAACCTAATAACCCACAAAATTTCCAATGTGGAAAATCACACTGGTGCAATAAGGAATACTAGTCTATGTTCAGGCTGAGGTAGTGGTTGTAACAGAATGGAAGGATCTTAATATGGTATCATTTAATGCTATATCTGATCTGGGAATGCTTGATGTGTGAGATTCCTCTGGAGAAAATCATCCTTATCTAACATGAACACGTCTGATATTGACAAGTGATAATAGTTCAGTTTTTAAAATACATCTTTTAATAGGACTGTAAATGCCTGCTGTCAGCATTTCTGATCATCCTGTCTGGACATGTTATGACACACCTCTGGAGCAGGTGGAACTAGAATCCATTCCTACTAGCCCAGAGGTAGGGACACTTTGCCAGAGACTCTGAGAAGTGAGGAAGGGGAGAGGATGTGTGAGAGAGAGCTGTTGTCAGCATTCTACCTATCTGAATGAAAATTATAGACTTTGTTGGAAGTCCCAAGGGTCAGACAACAGGCTGCATTAGAGACAGATGTAGCAAACTTAGAACAGGGACATAGTAGAGTGCTGGTACAGAAGTGTAGCCTCAAGACAGCCATGGAGCCATCCAAATCCTATATTTCATTGTAGGCAGAAACCAAGAGGACAGGACAAAATGAAGGGTTGAACGCATTAAAGCATTGCAGCCCATAAAAGCAACTCAAACTGTAATTTAGATCTGATATTTGCATAGAAATGTACAAATGCAGTGGCTTAGAATCTTTATGAATATAAAATAGATAACGTAAAAATCTAATATAGTGGGGAATGTACAGATGTTCATTCCCCTTGCTCTCAGTACCACTGCTCAATAATGTTCCTCCAAAAACATATAGGGTCTGTGCCTGTGACACAGAATTTGACTTATATGGGGACTAACATCCTGTTGGGCCATTCTTTACAAAATTTGGCTGCAGCAACTATACCAGAGTCCTTTAAAGGAACAAACAGCCGGAAACTTAGTGCATAGATAAACTCCAATGCTTTTTACTTCCCTTATTGTGTGAATATCGTGTGAGGCCATCAGAAGTGTTCCATTAGGTGGAAATGTAATCTTGCTCGCATCCTACTGAACCCATGCACACCCCATGGTTTTTTAGATGATTAGATTCCCTACAGTGTGGAAACAGGCCCTTCAGTCCAACAAGTCCACACCGACCCTCCAAAGAGTAACCCACCCAAACCCATTTCCCTCTTACTAATGCACCTAACACTATGGGCAATTTAGCATCGTCAATTCACCTGACCTGTACATCTTTGGACTGTGAGAGGAAACCAGAGTACCCAGAGGAAACCCACGCAGACACAGGGAGAATGTGTAAACTCCACACAGACAGTTGCCCAAGGTTGGAATCAAACCTGGGTCCCTGGTGCTGTGAGGCAGCAGTGCTAACTACTGAGCTACCATGCTAACACCTTGGGTGCAATCCAATTTCTAAGCAAGTTTCAACGACAACTAACCATCTGATGAGGACAAGGAGCAGGATATGAGAAAGATTAATAGAGTAGGGTATGGAAGACATAGCCAAAGTATTTTATTTTTAAGATGTTTTTGAGGTAGTAAATGAAGTCATACTGGGTGACAAATGAATGGGCAAAGGGATTGTAATGAAGGGATGAGATCCTGATGGTTAAAGGTTAATCCAGTATCAAAATCTGGGACTCACAACTGTCCCTCAAAAACCCATATGTCCATTGGCTTTTCCTGCATAAATTTTCCTGGGTTTTCTCCTTCCTCAATAAACACCAAATGTCAATGTAAAGTAGCCTGCATTGCACAAGTTTGAATCCCACCATAACAATGAATGAATTTATTTCCATTTAACTAAATAAAGTTGAAATTAAAGTCTGGCTCAAACAATAAGACAGTGTCTTAAAAGGTAATTTAGTTCACATGCCCTGTAGTGATGGAAATCTGTTGTCTTTAACTGTATCATCGATAGTCACAGGTGAGGTGCCAGAAGACTGGTGATTGGCAAACGTGGTGCCATTGTTTAAGAAGGGCAGTAAAGACAAGCCAGGGAACTATAGACCGGTAAACCTGACCTCTGTGGTGGGCAGGTTGTTGGAGGGAATCCTGAGGGATAGGATTTACATGTATTTGGAAAGGCAAGGACTGATTAGGGATAGTCAACACGGCTTTGTGCATGGGAAATCATGTCTCACAAACTTTATTTGGGTTTTCAAAGAAGTATCAAAGAGGATTGATGAGGGCAGAGCAGTCGATGTGATCTATATCGACTTCAGTAAGGCGTTCGACAAGGTTCCCCATGGGAGACTGATGAGCAAAGTTAGATCTCATGGAATACAGGGAGAATTAGCCATTTGGATACAGAACTGGCTCAAAGGTAGAAGACAGAGGGTGGTGGTGGAGGGTTGTTTTTCAGACTGGAGGCCTGTGACCAGTGGAGTGCCACAAGGATCGGTGTTGGGTCGTCTACTTTTTGTCATTTACATAAATGATTTGGATGTGAGCATAAGACGTACGGTTAGTAAGTTTGCAGGTGACATCAAAATTGGAGGTGTAGTGGACAGCGAAGAGGGTTACCTCAGATTACAACAGGATCTGGACCAGATCGGCCAATGGGCTGAGAAGTGGCAGATGGAGTATAATTCAGATAAATGCAAGGTGCTGCATTTTGGGAAAGCAAATCTTAGCAGGACTTATACACTTAATGGTAAGGTCCTAGGGAATGTTGCTGAACAAAGAGACCTTGGAGTCACAGGTTCATAGCTCCTTGAAAGTGGCGTCGCAGGTAGATAGAACAGTGAAGAAGGCATTTGGTATGCTTTCCTTTATTGGTCAGAGTATTGAGTACAGGAGTTGAGAGGTCATGTTGCGGCTGTACATGACATTGGTTAGGCCACTGTTGGAATATTGCATGCAATTCTGGTCTCCTTCTTATCAGAAAGATGTTGTGAAACTTGAAAGGGTCCAGAAAAGATTTACAAGGATGTTGCTAGGGTTGGAGGTTTTGAACTATCGGAAGTGCCTGAACAGGCTGGGGCTGTTTTCCCTGGAGCGTCGGAGGCTGAGGGGTGACCTTATAGAGGTTTACAAAATTATGTGTATAGGATAAATAGGCAAAGTCTTTTCCCTGGGGTGGGGGAGTCGTGAACTAGAGGGCATAGGTTTAGAGTGAGAGGGGAAAGATATAAAAGAAACCTAAGAGGCAATTATTTCACGCAGAGGGTGGTACGTGTATGGAATGAGCTGCCAGAGGATGTGGTGGAGGCTGGCACAATTGTAATATTTAAGAGACATTTGGATGGGTATATGAATAGGAAAGTTTTGAGGGATATGGGCCGGGTGCGAGCAGGTGCGACTAGATTGGGTTGCGATATCTGGTCAGCATGGACAGGCTGGACCGAAGGGTCTGTTTCCATGCTGTACATCTCTATGACTCTCTATGACTCTCTGGTCTGGCCTAAGATTTCAAATCCATGACATTGCATTTGACCCTGAATTGGCCTCTGAAGTGATCTAGCAAGCTATTCAGCTGTATTCAAGGAGACTCTCAACACATTGACTCAAAGGCAATTGGTGATGGACAAAGAACACTTGCTTTACAATTGATACTGCCATTTTATAATTGAAGGAAAAAGGTTGGGTTGAATATGACTAGCTGCTAACCCTCATGATATCTAATATAAAGAAAATTAACATGCCTATCATAAGATCATATGAAACAATGTTAGCAATTGATGTTCTTTTTGAAACCACTACTTTTGTACATTACCTAGTTTGTTCTCAGTAGCATAAGGTTCTATAAAACTGCTGTTCAAAGAGTTTTTTTTAACAATTCATAAACAATGGCCTACACACAAGGACCAAAAGGAGAAAGTGAGCATTGTGGAGGGGGGAAGGGCAATGAGACAAATAGGGGTAGGGCTGGGGCTGGGGCTGGGGCTGGAAGGCAATAGGTGGATGCAGGTGTGCGGTAATTGTGATAGGTCGGTGGGGAAGATGGAGCGGTTAGGTGGTAAGAAAGATGGACAGGTAGGGCAAGTCAAGAGGGCAGTGCCAAGTTGGAGGGTTGGATCTGGAATGAGGTGAGCATGGAGAGATTTGGAAACTAGTGAAGTCAATGTTGATGCTGTAGGAAAGGTGACATGAAAGGCCACTGGGATCACGGAGGCCACAATCAAATTGAACTTAAAGAAACTAGCTGCCCTCAAGTGGTAACACATTATCAACGTTGTGTATAGGAAAATGCAAGTTTACGTCCTGATGATTGACAAAGATTCAGTTCCTAAAAAGAATGAAGACTGACATGAAATTGGGAAAGGTGCTGGATTGGGAACAATAGTCCAAGGCCCACTGGCTAGAAGGATTCAAACTGGTGATTGACTTAGCATACATTGCTAACCTCTAGAATAGGGTAAATCAATACGTGTTCAGAATCAGAAGGCAGTTCATGTCAGGTGGTACTGCTCACCAAGCAGCTGTCTTGTTCAGGTGGAAGATGAGCTCAACATTGATATTTGAACATCACCTAGTCACAAAAAAAATGACTTTATCACTCGTATCCTTACATACAGATGAAGAAGGACGTCACTTTGACTGAGACAACACATCCATCCTAGGACAAGCCAAACAGAGACACACATGAGAATTCCAAGAACTATGGCACTACAACCGGAACTCTATCAACAAGCACATTGATTTGGACCCCATCTACCACCCTCTAAAAAAAAGAAAGGGAAATGACAGCACAAACCCAAGGAAACCTAGACACATAAATAGAAAGCAGGACATAACACCAGAGCTTCACCGGTGGCTCACTGATGATATTATCTAGTATAGTGACGCAACGTCTTAAAATGAACCCTCCAGCTCAGCGAGCAAACTGATATTCAGCTGATGTAAAAGGTTCAAAGAAGTTTATTCTGTCACTCACTGAGATCATGGATGATATAAATCTTAAATCCATCAATTGCCTGTGGTTTGATGTTAACTGGTCCAATAAAAAAAATCTATCAGTTTGTAAACATTTATGATTCTAAGCTTATATCCACAAATACTTGCCTAAAACATACCTCCATGATTTTTACTTGATCTCCCCTCCAAAATCCTTTGCAATTCCACCTTGGTACTCATCCGATTTTCAAAGCATCTTCAGATGTCAAACATGTTAGAAAAGTAACTTTCTGTTCCTGAAAATTAGCCCAGTATTTAACATTATGTGAAAGGTGACTTTTAAATTAAATTTACTTAATAGTATTTACTATTTAACTGCAAGTATGGTGTAAACTGAATTATTTTCTGTATTAACAGTCTCAATTTTAAGCATGTCAGAAAAGGGCTCAATACCTTAATATTGAAGATGATGATCCTGTTTCTGGCTAATTCAGAAGTTGTAATATTGGCTTTGACTAGTTTAACCGATTCAAACTTAAATGATCAAATTCAAGCCACACACTACTCCTAAAATCATCAACAGAAATTTGTCCACAGATCTTTGCTTGTTAACATGGAATATTCAGATTATAGGAGAAAGTAAGGACTGCAGATGCTGGAGATCAGAGCTGAAAATGTGTTGCTGGAAAAGCGCAGCAGGTCAGGCAGCATCCAAGGAGCAGGAGGATCGACGTTTCGTGCATGAGCCCTTCTTCAGGAATGAGGAGAGTGTGCCAAGCAGGCTAAGATAAAAGGTAGGGAGGAGGGACTTGGGGGAGGGGTGTTGGAAATGCGATAGGTGGAAGGAGATTAAGGTAAGGGTGATAGGCCAGAGTTGGGGTGGGGGCGGAGCAGTCAGGAAGAAGATTGCAGGTTAGGAAGGTGATGCTGAGTTCGAGTGTTGGGACTGAGACAAGGTGGGGGGGGGGGGGGGGGGTGCGGGGAAACGAGGAAACTGGAGAAATCTGAGTTCATCCCTTGTGGTTGGAGGGTTCCTAGGCGGAAGATGAGGTGCTCTTCCTCCAGCAGTCGTGTTGCTCTGGTCTGGCGATGGAGGTGTCCAAGGAGTCCAAGGACCTGCATGTCCTTGGTGGAGTGGGAGGGGGAGTTGAAGTGTTGAGCCACGGGTGGTTGGGTTGGTTGGTCCGGGTGTCCCAGAGGTGTTCTCTGAAACGTTCCGCAAGTAGGCGGCCTGTCTCCCCAATATAGAGGAGGCCATATCGGCTGCATCAGATTTCTCCAGTTTCCTCATTTCCCCTCCCCCCACCTTGTCTCAGTCCCAACCCTCGAACTCAGCATCACCTTCCTAACCTGCAATCTTCTTCCTGACCTCTCCACCCCCACCCCCACTCCGGCCTATCACCCTCACCTTAACCTCCTTCCACCTATCGCATTTCCAATGCCCCTCCCCCAAGTCCCTCCTCCCTACCTTTTATCTTAGCCTGCTGGGCACACTTTCCTCATTCCTGAAGAAGGGCTCATGCCCGAAACGTCAATTCTCCTGCTCCTTGGATGTTGCCTGACCTGCTGTGCATATTCAGATTATAGGCAGACTCAAGGATTGTTTTCCCGCCATGTAAAAACAGTTCACACTGTATTTTCTGTCTGTATTTTCTGCCACATTGTATAAGGATTGGTGAAACACCCATCGATGTTGCAAAAGATAAGAGGGCTCACCTCCTTCATCAGGGACAAGTGATGAAGTGATGCATTTTAGTGAGATTTATATCCCTATCAAACATAATTTTTGTCTCTTACAAAGCAGTGATTGTGGGGCAGATTTCTACCAAAGGCAGTTAAAATTGCTTCAATTAACTCTTGCACAAAAGAGCTGGATAAGTGCCTAGTTAGTGATTGGATAGAAACTTGCTTGAGGATATAGATGGATTAAACGAATGTGTCTGATGCTGCAATTCTAATCTATGGAAAAAAGCTTGCTGGCAGAGAGACAGAGATAAGGATTGATGCAGAAACAGTGAAGGGAGGAGGATCCTGGTCATGAACATATATGCTAAAATAAAGTCATCATAGTCCCAGAGGGTTGCTCTCTCAGAGACAGAAAGATAGCTGGTGGTGAGTTTAACCACACCTCAGGCAAGGGGCAAGGTTGAGGAGGCAGGGCCATCAGTTGTGAGGGAATTGAGCCTGTACTGTTTGTGGTACATCACATTGCAAACCAGCCATCCAATTAACCAAGCTATGCAAACTCCCAATGGCATAACGAGTTTTCAGAACGAAACCAAGAAGAATGAACTGCATAACTCACCAATTCTTCTTCAAAAATATCAATCAAACCTGTGACTCTCCTAATCGCGAATGACCAGGGCACAGACATATGTGATGCCATAATCTTCAAGCCAGCCTCCAAACCATACACCAACCCAACGAGGAAATATCATCTTTGCTTCCTTTAAAGGGGGAGGTGATGGCATTATCACCGGACTGTGAATCCAGAGATCCAGAGAATATTCTGGGCACCTAGTTCAAATTCTACCACAACGGATGGTGGAATTTGAACTTTTTTAAACAAAGTTGAATTAAGAGTCTAACAGTGACCATGAATCCATTGTCAATTGCCAGAAAAAGCCATCTGCTTCACTAATGTCCTTAAGGGAAGGAAACTGCCACCTTACCTGGTCTGGCCTACATATGACTCCAGACCCACAGCAACGGGGTTAAGTCTTAACTGCACTCTTGGTAATTAGGGATTGAATACGTTTTACCTAGCCAGCAATACTCTCATCCTGTGAATGAATAAAGAAAAAAAATCTTTGGGTCAAAGTCCTGGAACTCCCAATCTAACATCTCCATGGCAATACATTTGTCACACAGTTTGCTATGGTTTAAGAATAAGACTCAAAAGCACCTACACAAGGCCAACTAGAAGTGGACACTGAGTATTTGCTTTAATAGTGATGCTTATTATTTATCCAAAGCAATAAATGCTGTAACACTAAAGTGTCATCCTTTATTTTGTTCTGGAGTGGAGTTTGAAACCAAAACCTTGTAACACAAATGAGTAGACAGCTGACACTATATCAGGCAAGGTAGAGACATAAAAAGCTGCAGATGCTGGAAACCAATGCAGACAAGTAGGAGTCTGGAAGAACACAGCAAGCCAGGCACCACCAGGAGGAGGAAATGTCAATGTTTTGGGTGTAACCCTTCTTCAGGACACTGTAGAAGAGACACTGCACAATAGTTATAAATTGCAAAGTAGAAATGACTTACTCAAGGATACATGACGTGGATCAGACCCAACCAAAATCACATCTGGCTTATTACTTATATAAATTCCTTTTCCATCAGTACCTGCTCATTTCATGGGATCAACATACATTATATCAAATGCATTTACACAAAATCAATGCAAGAATGAGCTATTTGAAGTGATAAGATCCATTAATGCAGCACATTTCATGTTTAACCCCTGTGTAGCCCACACTCTCCAAATTATCCAATACGTGCATGAGTTATAGATTTGTTCCCTTAAACTGGAGACCTCACTGTGAATTCAGACGGGGAAGAAGAGATGGAAATTTGCTCTCTATGTCAGCTCTCACGTCCTGAGAGAAATGATTTCTGATGAATTTCCAGGTGGGGACTCAAAGTATATGTATTCTCCTGGTGTCTTAGCGATATATATATATATCCACCAGCCTCGACTTAGAATGAGTTATCATCTGATTATATATCTCATTGGTGACTGTCGGACACACAATTTCTTATATTAGGACTTTCTACATGACAACAGCGACCATAAAAGTACTTTGCTGAATTTATAATGTTTTGCTATGGCCTTGTCCCTTCCTATCTAAATAAGCTCCTCCAGCTCTCCAATACTACGAAATGCAAGTCTTTAACCTAATTCTAGCTTCTTGTGCATCCCCAGTAATAATTGTTCCACCATCGCCTTGGCCATAAGCTCTATGAGTAGAAAGTGAGGACTGCAGATGCTGGAGATCAGAGTCGGAAGTCTGGTGCTAGAAAAGCACAGCAGGTCAGGCAGCATCCGAGGAGCAGGAGAATCGATGTTTTGTGCATAAGCCCTTCATCTGGATGCTCTATGATTCTTGTCCTAAAACTTTCAGCTACTCTGCCTCACTTGCCTCATTTGAGATATTTCTTAAAGTGTCTGGTCATCATGTTTTTGGTCATCTAACCTAATATCATGCTCAATGCTATACTTTGCTTTACAATATTGTTCTGAAGCATCTTGTTTCATTATGTTAAAGAAATGCTTTCTTATTGTAAACTATTCTTGACAGCCCTGATATTATGACAGGTCCTATATAAATGCTGATGAATTTTCTCTTTCTTTATTAATCAAAGTGGGTGTGAGTCAACACCCCCTGAGTTGTCCTGTCTTGCTCCTGTCTTGTTGGGCTGAGAAAATGAAATTGCCACACCTTTGCAGATGTGCTTGTGTTTTGATGCTGAAGTTAAGGTGGAGATAAAGCAGAGAGCAAAATATGTTTCACGCCGTAATGGCCACGTTTAAAGAGAGATTGATGCTGATAAAGTGCTGAAAAAGTAGAATTCTGAAATAATGTTGTGGAAAACCCGGTTGCTGAGAACTTTCTGCATCTTTTCCAGATCTTCCTGAGCAAGGTGAGAAAGTCAGATATATTAATTCCATGAAATTCCTCGTTACATGACGTTTAGATGTTTTTCTTATGGTCATCTATCCTGGAGAACATCAAATGTTGTTTGAATAATCATATTTTAGGAAAGGTATCACTGGATGCCCAATTCAAAATTAAGCATTTGCCTTCCATTTCTCTTGACAGTTCAATTTGTTTTTGCTTCAGAAGTATAATACAGCGCTGTGTTATTCTTTCACTGTTTTTGCTTCTCTTACCTTTTATGTTTCCTTTTTGTTTTACATCTGTTTCCCTTCATGTGTCCCAGCTGCAACTACTTTATTGGTCCTTGTTTTTAAAACTGTTCCTTTAAGAATTACAGATGTAGTTTTAGAATTGATGGTTTGCAGTTTCAGGTTTCTGGCCAAACAAGGAATTATGACATCATGTGGGCTTCCCTTTACTTTCATGATAGTTTGGAGAAAGCAAATGGCAGATCGGAGTGACCTCTAGACTCAGGAAAGACTTTTTAATGTAGGAAACTCCTTTATCAGAGTATTAAAACCATATTGTCTTTGAGGTGCATGTTGGGAGTGTGCTTTCAGGGCTGTTCAACTGCTTTGTTTTTAAATCAAACCAACAAGTCCTTTTTTTATATTAATGTGTGTGGCATAAAGTGCATACTGTATAGCTGTCAATTTTAGCATGGATATGTAACTGCAGCTTTTTGCTTTTATGTGAAGGCCTCTTAAAAATGCTTATATTTTAAAAGAACTTATGTTTTAAACAAAGATATATTTTCTTTTTTCTGTTTTCTTCCTGTTCAATGCCCATTTTCAGATAAAGTTAAAAATCACACAAAACCAGGATATAATCCAACAGGTTTATTTGGAAGTACTAGCTTTTGGAGTGCAGCTCCTTTATCAGGTAGCTGTGGAGCAAGATCATAAGTCCAACATCAGTACATCAGTACTTCAGATATGTGTGGTCCTTTTATTAAAACAGATATTAACGGTGGTCTGAAATCTCCGATGTCCAGCACTGTTGTCTAGTTGCTATTTAATCTGTTTTCTGATTTTTTTTGTAGATTAGCATCACAGTTAACTATGTTGTGAGTTTTATCTCCAGCAGAATTTTATCTGATGCAGTTTACATTGTCCCTCCTAAATAAACTAGGCGTGGATTTTGTGACATCGAAAAATCCAACAATGTTTATTATAGTATGTGATTATATGCAAACATTACATTCACAGGCCCATAAGCAGCATCAAGCTATTCAATTACAATGAGTAACAGGCTTCTTACAGCATACCATACTTTAAATAATCACAGAGCAAGATGAATGTGGTTCCTTCTATCCATAGGTCACATGCTATGATACGTTGATAATATTTTAAGCATTTTGTTTAAAAGTGTACAAACATATTGTGTCTTTTAAGGGTTTACTGATATACTGACTATAAGACATAACACAACTATATTATCCTTAAAGAATTAAAACATCCAAAACAATTTTAGGGCCTTTTCACATCTTCTTAATTCTTACGTGATTTTAGTATTTCTACTCTATGCAGATAAGATGTCTTTTAATCTGATCATTGAAGGTCTCATACAGCAATGGGTCATGTCCCTGCCTCCATACAAGAATCCTACTGCAGGACCCCATTGTCAAGGAAAGCGTTTTCGTTACACTGATCAATGGATTGAGTAGAAACTTGCAAGTCCTTCTGACATATTCCAATGGCACGGGGTAAGTGCAGGAGATATTCAGAAAATCATAAGGAAATAGGAACAAGAGTATTCAAACATGTGATCAAAAGAAATTAGAGCCTGTATTATCACATTTGTTGTTTTAGGCAACATCATCCATGTCAAGTGTACATTCTCACAACAGCTTTGATTGCCCGGTGGCCAATCTGAATGGTATTAGTGTCAAGGAACTGGGGTTTGATCCTTGGTCCAGTCGAGATGGATTTGGGACTTTCTACCTTGACCTATCCCTGGTGGACATCGTAGCAATGTGATCAGACCTGCTTTCAGGCAATGAACTACAGAAACAAGAAGACCAAATTTACTGCGTGTTTCGACTATAATGAAATGACAGTGAAAATGGTAACCTGGGAGCAGGACATCTGCGAAGTCACAATGAACAGGAAAGAAACTTAAGCTAAATCAAAATACTCTTTTATGGTGACTCACTCACCCCTGACTCCTCAGGACCTGGGCACAGGTCAGCAGCGAGATGGAATATTCTCCACTTGTCCGGATGGGTACATAAAGTCATAGAGTCATAGACATGTACCACATGGAAACAGACTCTTCAGTCCAACTCGTCCACGCCGAACAGATATCTCAACCTAATCTAGTCCGACCTGCCAGCACCTGGCCCATATCCCTCCAAACCCTTCCTATTCATATACCCATCCAAATACCTTTTAAATGTTACAAATGTACAAGCCTCCACCACTTCCTCTGGTAGCTCAATCCATACACATACCACCCTTTGAGTGAATAAGCTACCCCTCTCAACCTAAACCTATGTCCTCTAGTTCTGGACTCCCCAACCCTAGGGAAAAGATTTAGTCTATTTATCCTATCCATGTCCCTCATGATTTTATAAACCTCTATAAGATCACCCCTCAGCCTCCGATGCTCCAGGGAAAGCAGCCCCAGCCTATTCAACCTCTTCCAATACCTCAAATCCTCCAACCCTGGCAACATCCTTGTAAGTCTTTTCTGAACCCTTTCAAGTTTTACAACATCTTTCTGATAGGACAGAGACCTGAATTGCACACACTATTCCAAAAGTGGCCTAACCAATGTCTTGTACAGCTGTAACATGACCTCCCAACTCCTCTACTCAATATGTTGAACAATAACGCTCCAACGACACACAAGAAGCTCCATCATAGCACCATTCCTTCAGTGTCACAGGGTCAAAATCTCAGAACTCCTCTCCGAAAAGCATTATTTGTGTTCCTACACCAAATGGACTACACTTGTTCAAGGAAACAGCATCCCACTACCTCATTATCAAGGGTAATTAAGGATAAGCAATAAATGGCAGTTTTGATGGTTAGAGCTGAAAATGTGTTGCTGGAAAAGCGCAGCAGGTCAGGCAGCATCCAAGGAGCAGGAGAATCAACGCTTTGGGCATCAGCCCTTCTTCAGTTTTGATGGTTACTCAAGCAAAAGATCAATGCACTGAACAGATGGGCAGAGAAGTGGTAAATGAAATTCAACTCAGAAAAATGTGAGGTGATGCATATACAGAGGTCAAACAAGGAAAAGGAATCCTCCATTAAGAGGTGAATAATGAGAGGTGTAGAGGAAGTGAGGGAACTTGACGTGATGTCTCCAGATAGCTGATGGTAGCAGGACAGGTCGGTAAGGTGGTTAAGAAGGTATATAGAACCTTTTCTTTCTTTTGTTCACGCGTGTGAAATGAGTGTCACAGGCTGGGCCTGCATTTATTGCCCTTCCTTAGTTACCCTTGGGAAGATGGCGGTGCACTGCCTTCCTGAACTGTTGCAATCTAATTGATGTAGGTACACCCACAATGTCAATAGGAAGGATGTTCCAGGATTTTGACTCAGTGACACTGATGGGATTCTGATGTACTTTTTGGTGGGTTGTTTGGAGTGGAACTTGCAGGTGTTGGTGATGGTTTCGTGTAGTTGCTGCTTCTTGAGGATAGTTATTGTTCATTTGGAGGGTGAGATCTGAGGAGCTTTGTTGAATTTCTGCAATGATGTGTAAAGATAAAACGCAATGCTGCTACTAAGCGTCAGTGATAGAGGGAGTAAATATTTGTGGATGTGATGCCAATCAATCAGGCTTTGTCCTGGATAATATCAATCTTCTTGAGTGTTGTTGGAGCTGCACTCATCCAATTACTTGCTGAGGTTTTGAATGTAAGAGCAGGAAAGTTATGCTAGAACTGTGTAAATCATTAGTTAGGCCACACCTTGAACATGGAGTGCACCTCTGGTCACCTCATTATAGAAAAGATGTAATTACACAAGAAAGGGTGCAGAGGTGATTCATAAGAATGTTGCCAGGACTGCAAAATGTGACTATGAGGAAAGGTTGAACAGGCAATAATTGTTCTTCTTAGAAATGGGTTAGTTTTCACCAGCACAGACTGGATAAAACAAGTGGTTTTCTTCTGTGCTGTAAACATTTTGATTCGATGATTCTATGGAAGAGAAACACTGGGAATCAACACTGGATAACTAACCATTTTTATATTACTTAGCCAGTTCCATAAAAGGTAGAATAAAGCATGCAGGGTATTCAAGAAAGCCTCCTATGTTCTCCCATTACTCATAAACACAGGCATATGTTTGAACAAAGAATCATTCAATGTTGAAGTTCAGTGCAACATATAGTTTTGAACAATGTTACAACTTTGGTCAGATTGTGATCTGCACTGATGACAGGGAGGCCATCTCTTTTGTTATATCCTGCATATACCACAAGCTTTTGTACTACACATGTATTGTCGCAATGATAGGAGCAGGATCATGAGTGATGCTCGGGCTCAAAGCTCCATCACCAGTTTGACTGTCAGCAAGATCTTATTGCTCAAAACTGTTTGGACTCCTGAGTGTAGAAACTGTGCCACTACATTGTCAGTGAGACTGATAGAGTTGGTAGTGGCAAGTGCTGTCAACAGTCATCCAGAATTGAGAATTGAGCATCAGACAGTGATATAGTGACAGCTTTGATAAGACATCAGGAGGGGAGGGAGGAGGATAAGGAGTGAAGGCTTCCTGATATATACCCTGGGAGGGAACATTGTCTTCCAAACAATGAATATTATGCTTCATGTCAACTTTGCTGTCATTAGGTAGGGAAAGATCTCAAACAGATAAACTCCTGTGGGATAGCAAGTGTACGGGAAGCCAATTTTTGCGTTGCGTTGATTGATAAATCCATTGTGACAAGTGAGAATAAAAAAGAGCTTCAGTTTTGTACATTTAAATAGGAAATTAGCTGGCAAAGTTGTCAGAGATAATTAACTCTCTAAGCCTGGGTGTCTATTCTATTTGACATACTATTATTGCTTAGAAATACACTTGCCATCTTTCTGACAGACTTGTACAGTGATGAGATAAACAGTCTCTGAAATGTTTGATTACAAAAAATAATATTGCCACTTAACCAGCTCTTAACCAAATTACAGCTTTGTTCTGTGCAAATTGAAGTTTAATGTGCCAATTTTTCTGTGCGGAGTCAAAAACTATTCAGGCCAGTGATCAATCCTTCACCTGTATTGAGTTGGTTGATCTCCCTTGAGATAGGGTGGGGTAATGAGCTTTACTGTGCTTGGACAAGAGGGTGGAAAAGTCAGCCAGGAGCTGTGCTACTGATTTATACTCAGTCTTCCATGATCCATGTCACAGAGTGAAAGAAGCTATCATGCTTGCAGTGGGTAACTCACCTATCCACCAGCGAGAATAGTTGATGCGGTAAAAAGTCTCAAGACGTTTAAGAGTAGCAATATTGATCAAAGTTTGACATTAAGTCACTAAAGGTACAACAGAACAAATGACTAATACCTTTGTAACCTTGATGGAGTTTTCTAAAACAGAGAGATGGAAACACAGAGTGAGGTGAGGAGAGCCAATTTCAAAGCTCTGGGTTGTGCAGCTGAAGGAACAGCTGGTGATGATGGTTCAAAGGGAATTTGTGATATATAAGTAAACAGAATTGGAGAGGATGACAGTTTCAAAGAGGTTGCAGGAGCAGCATTTTCTAAGCTGATGCAAACAGTTTGTGGATAGTATGGGAACATGGAACGGCAAGTTGGCAAACTAGATCCAAAATTGGCATACACGTAGGTGGCAAAGAGTGATGGCAAATGTTTGTTTTTGTGATTAGAAACCTGTGACCAATGGTGTAGAGCAGGGTTGGTCGCTGGGACCCTTCCTGTTCGTTATTTACATTAATGCTTTGGATATGGATGTAGAAGGTATAATTAATAAATTTACAGTTGACATGAAAATAGTTGATAGTGAGGAGAATGGTGTCAAACTACTGTGTGATATCAATCAGTTGTTAAATTGGGCAGATAAATAGCAGGTAGGGTTTAATCCAAATAAGTGCAAGGTCATGCATTTTGGGAGGTCTCAAAATAAAACAACAAACATAATGAATGGTAGGTCCCTAGGAAGTAATGAGAAATAAAGGGACCTTGGTGTATAAGTCCATAGATCCTTGAAGGTGTCAGCACAGGTAGACAGGCTAGTGAAGAATGCTTGCCTTCATTAGCCAGGGCGTAGAAAATAGGAACAAGGAAGTCTTGTCATAACATGATAAAGCATTGGTTAGGACTCAGATGGAATACTGTGTGCAGTTCTGGTTGCCACACATTTGGAAAGACATAATTGCACTGGAGAGGTTGCTGAGGGTATTCATCAAGATGAAAAGTCTATATTGTGAGGAGAGCCTGGATAAACTAGATAGATTGTTTCCTTTGGAGCAGAGAGACTGAGGGCAGATTTGATTGAGGTATTCAAAATTAGGAAAGTTACAGTTAGAGCAGATTATGAGCAATTCTTCCTTCATGGCAGACATGTTTAAGGTGAAGAGCAAATAGTTTTGAGGAGATATGAGAAAGAAGTTTCTCAGCCAGAAGGTGGTAGATACACGGAACACACTGCCTGAAAGTGTGGTGGAGGCAGATACTTAAAAAAAATCTGAATGACCAAATGAAGGTAAATGGGATTAGTATAATTTGGTGTTTGTTTGTCAGCAAAGGTGTGATGGGCCGAAGAGTCTGTTTTTATGCTGAACAATCCTATGTGGATCCTTTAAACTATAGTGCAGAAGTTGTCACTTTGAAATAGAACGAATCAGTGGATAGAAAAATGGACAAAAAAAAGAAAAAAAAACAAACTTAAGACAATCAGAGAATTCTCATATCTGACAAAACACAAGGATCAATTTGGTCATCATGCTCGAACCAGTTCATTGCCCCAAAGCGATGTTTTCCGCATTGCCGTATAAATGAATCATCAAGTTTATGTCTAATTGCCTTTTGCAAGGTCATATAGAACCTCCTTACAATACTAGCTGAGGTAGTTCCTTACAGATCTTGATAACTATCTGTGTGAAAACAATTCTCTTCTGTTCCTTTTTAGTTCTTTGGTGAGTTGTTTTAAATCAGCTGTGACACACCTCCCATTCATTTTATCGCTACGAAGATCTCTCATAATTCTGAAAACACATTAATATTCTCCATTTTAAGAAAAACAATCCAGTCTTCTACAACTTCTCCACGTTACTGAAGTCATTTATCCCTGGTATATTGCTGATAAACTTCAGATCAATGCCATCATTTTTATCCTAATGCAGCAAACTGTGCAATGTCTGAGCAGTTTCGCCATAAAGTATGACAGGGATGTGCATTGCGTTTCTATTACTTACTAAGTTTTGCATTGATTAAAGGAGGTATGTTGATGTTTTTAGATAGACTTTTTTGAAGGATGTTGATATCTTGAAGCTTCACCTGGCCAGAGGTTTACTGCAGTCATTTATACCTCTTGATTATCTGGAATATATGATCAACTGGCACAGTCCTGGTCCCAAAAGTGCTAGGTAATACAAAGCTTGCTGGAGCTCAGTTTAAAAGCTCTGCTGCAAAAGCCAACTGAGTGGCATTCCCTTAGTGTTACACTATACTGGCAACCTAGGATTTGTGTTATGAAGTCTATGACATGGAACCTGAATGTATAACCTTCTGATTCAGAGAATCAAGTACTACCACTGACCGTAGCTGATGGCCTAATCCTGTATCAAAGAGATCTAACATTATTCTGAATGGATGGTTAATTTGTGTTGGGGAGGACTGCCTATAATTATATTAAGTTGGAGGTCTTTGCTAGGATCAATTTTCAAACAGGGTTTTTCACACAGATGTGGAGAAACCAATTGCACCACATTAGCACATTCACAATTTCCAATGAGTTTGACCTCGCATTTTGCTGAAGAAAATTTTTGTACCATTTTTCAAATGACCTTTGCCTGGTTTACCAATACTTTGAAATTTTAGCTGGACAACTATATTGTGAGTATTTTAAGAAAAGCTGGAAATTCATAACAGACCTGTCAGTATGTGAATGACTGAAGACAAGCAAAGATTTGGGTGTTTTTAAGAATTGGAAGAGTGACTCAAGAGAAGAAATGCAATGAGAGTGAGGACAGAACTTGATATGGTGGTCCAAATCTCCAGTTTGCAATTATATCAACAAAGAGCAATGAAAGGGCAGAATAGTTTGTGAATAGATTATGGTCACTGCATTTCTGCTTGAATCCAACCAAAATACTTTAGATACAAGATGGTCATTGAAGTTCCACCAGGGAATTCAGGAGAAACTCCTTTTGTAGGAGTACTTTCTTGAGTCTTTAAGATCCCTTGAATCTGTACTGTCCTCTGATATAATCATGACTGTAACCTATTTCTATTCAACTGCCTTGATTCCAGACATTTGATGAGTCAAAATATATGCATCCTAAGTTAAAATTTATTAATTGAGCTCACTATTTATCTAGAGAGTGGTATGAATATAGAGGTGCATCACATGAGGTTAATGGGATTGAAGGATAGGCTGATAGATATCGATAAAGAGGATTGGTGAGGAGCATGAAGACCAGTTGTGGGCTTAAGGTAACTATAAGCAATCTTTCTTTTTTCTTCTTTTGTTGCTACTATTCTCTCTTGCCAAAGAAGCAGAAGAAAAACATTTATATGTTGAAATTCACGATGCAGTCAGTGTATTCCAGGCCAGAACTCAGTCAAGAAGATATTAAAGCCATTTCTAGTGAAACACTTTGGCATCTTTAAGTTCCAACAGTTTAAAACTGACAGGAACAGCCAAAACAATTATTTGCCAACTTTCTGAGAGCCACAAGGCCATAAAAACAGAACCCTGCACCAGTTTTTCCAGTTGGTTTCCAGTTGATTTGCTTTATGCCTTTACAATCCAATGTATGCTCAGGTTTCCTTTCAGGTCAAAAAGCTATCCAAATATCTATCATTTAAAGTCAACTTCCATTATGTTCTAAAGGAAACACTTTATAATTTTGAATATCTGTAGTAAATCTCCCGTAAATCACTTCAAGGAGACAATCTTCTGTCCTCTGAGCATATGGGAGATTTAGTAGAGATTATCTCCAGTCTCACCTATACGATCGAAGTCTGCCATGCCTAACATTATTCTGATAATCTCCTTGGCTGCAACTTTTTCCAAGGTCCTCATGTAATATCAGGAAATTCACTCCATTTCTTCATATTCCATTATTAGCTAGTTGCTATCATAGCATTGATATAATTTATGTGAACTCTGAGACTTGATGGTAAGATCTCATAAATGTTTTGCATTTTTTAAAGAAATATCTGATGCTTGCAACCCAGCTACAACACCGTCATTATTAAGTTTTCTCAAAGGGACATCAACAAATATTAAATGAATAAAAACTACACTCCATCCATCTCTTTTTATGAACAATCTACAAATGTGGAGACCCAGGGAATAAAACATGGAAAATTTGCCACAACATGCCTAAAATTAATATACAACACAAGGCCACCTCTGAGCAATTACTCCAAGATTTTACGTTAGCTATATTTTGAAATTATAACTTGTTTTGCTGCCCTGGGACCTGATAGTTTCGAAGTGCCACTCAGACAGCATCTAAGGTAATAAAACGTGGCTCCTTTATTTAGAAAATTTCAACAATAAAGTTGGATAAATTGTAATTTTACGAACTAATTACTTATGTAAGAGAGCTTCAGGCGCTTATTGAAATGACAATTGTGAGTTAAGGCAATTCAACCAGGCTCCTCTAAGCTAAGAAATATATCCTATACAATAGCACTAGGGTGGTCCGAGAGATGTGTTTCAGTTGAAGCGCGACAGCTGTCACTAACCTGCTGGGCTATCTCAGCTCAAATCATTACTGTGATGTATGGATAGACCTAACTGTGCAGGAAATCTGACTATTAACAAAACCACATGTTCTTTTTAAGAATCATATGAGAGAAAGGCTTGGGTTAAGGAAGGAACTACTTGTCTCTGTGATGAATTGCTTCACACCTTCACTGATGCATTTTCCATCAGCAATGAATTAAGATCTGAACATTAAAAATGTTGAACTTGTACAAAACAATTGTTAGACCTTTTCTGGAATATTGCGTTTTGGGTGCGACGTTATCGGGAAAGATGCAAACAAATTGGACAAAGTGCAGAATTGACTTATAAGAATGGTTCTATAAATGAGAAACTTCAGTTTTGAGGATAGACTAAAGAGGTTGGACTGATCTTGGAGAGATGAAGGCTGAAAGATGAATTGATAAAGATTTTCAAAACACTGAACAGACTGAAAAGAATAAATAGGGAGAAGCTGCTTCAACTTGTAAAAGGGAAAAAATGATGAAGGCATAGATAGGGTCATAGAGTCATAGAGATGTACAGCATGGAAACAGGCCCTTTGGTCCAACCCGTCCATGCCGACCAGATATCCCAACCCAATCTAGTCCCACCTGTCAGCACCCGGCCCATATCTCTCCAAACCCTTCCTATCCATGTCCTACCTTCCAGATGCCTTTTAAATGTTACAATTGTACCAGCCTCCACCACTTCCTCTGGCAGCTCGCTCCACACACACACCACCCTCTGCGTGAAAAAGTTACCCCTTAGGTCTCTTTTATATCTTTCCCTTCTCACCCTAAACCTATGCTCTGGACTCCACTTTCCCAGGGAAAAGACCTTGTCTATTTACTCTATCCATGCCCCTCGTGATTTTATAAATCTCTATGAGGTCACCCCTCAGCCTCCGATGCTCCAGGGAAAACAGCCCCAGTCTATTCAACCTCTCCTTGTAGTTCAAATCCTCCAACCCTGGCAACATCCTTGAAAATCTTTTCTGAACCTTTTCAAGCTTCACATCATCCTTCCAATAGGAAGGAGACTAGAATTGCACACAGTATTCCAAAAGTAGCCTCACCAATGTCCTGTACAGCCGCAACATGACCTCCCAACTCCTGTATTCAATGCTCTGACCAATACCAAACGCCTTCTTCACTATCCTATCTACCTGTGACTCCACTTTCAAGGTGCTCTTTATTTCACTTGGAAAATTGGCTAGGCAGATGGAGTGGCCAGAGGTCTTGTGGGTAATGCTAGTTCAGTCTAAGCTGGTAGGCAGAGCCAGTGAGTTATTTGCCGCACTGTCAGATGAGGGATCAAGAGATTATGTAGGTGTCAAGCAGGCTATTTTAAGTGCTTCTGGATTGGTACCAGAAGCGTATAGACATAGGGTCAGAAACTTAAAGAAGGAACCAGGTCAGACTTACGTTGAGTTCGAAAGAATTAAACAGAGTCATTTTAATAGATGGGTGTGGGCTTTAAAACTAGATAAGAGTTATGAGGCTCTAAGAGAGATTATTCTGTTGGAGAAGTTCAAAAACTCACTTTCAGAGATGACACAAATTCATGTGGATGAACAGAAAGTTCAGGGAGTGAGGAGGGCAGCAAAGATGGCCGATGAATTGCCACATAAGGCAAAGTTTAGCTGCCGGCAAGAATTCCATTTAAAGTTATCTGCAAAATAAAGACTGATGTAACAAAAATCTTTTTCACACAGCGAGTAGTTAGGGTATGGAATGCACTACCTGGAAATGTCATAGAGTCATACAGCATCGAAACAGGCCCTTCAGCCCACCATGTCTATGCTGACCAACAAAAATCAAACTACACTAATCCCAATTGCCTGCATTTGGTCCATTGCCTACTATCCTCTGGCATTATTAAATGTTCACGCAGATGCTTCTTAAATGTTATGAGAGGATCTGCCTCCACCACCCTCTCAGGCAGCACATTCCATGTGTCTGACACCCACCAGGTGAAAAAAGGTTCTCAAATCTCCTCTAAACCACTTGCTCCTAACCTGAAACTTGTGCCCTCTGGTCTTAAACACGTCTGCCATGAGGAAAAGATTATCACAAAAAGCTCTCATAGATTCCCCCTCAGCCTGCTCTCTCTAAGGAAAACAAACCCAACCCACTTTACTCCCGAGGGGCCTACCATTCATTATGCCCATCCTTCTCTGATTAGGCCGCCCAAAATGCATCATATAGTCGTAGGGTCCTACAGAACCATGACTGGCCCTTTGGCACAAGTTGCTCCATAGTGACTAAAATTTCCATCCACACTAACCCCAATTCCCTGCACTTGGTTCATATCCTTCAACCTTTCTTATCCATGTATTTGTCCAAATGTCTTCGAAACATTGTTAATGTACCTGCCTCAACCACTCTGCACGCAGCTCATTCCATGTGTGTACCACCCTTTGTGTACCTCACACTTATCAGGATTAAATTCTATCTGCCATTGCTCTATCCATTTTACCAGCTGATCAATATCAGAATGTAGCTTGAGAGCATCCTCCTTGTTATCAATAACTCCAGCACTTTTCACGTTATTGGCAATTATACCTTCTACATTCACATTAGAGTTGTTAATGTACGTAACAAAAGGAAGGGTCCTAGCTCCGATTCTTGTGGTACACTGCTGATAATGGTCTTCCAATCGCAGAAACAACCCTCCACCATCACCCCTTTCCTCCTATTTTTTTTAGCTCATTTTGGATACAGCTTGCCAATTTACCTTGGAGCCCATAGCCTCTTCCATTTTGGACCAGTTTTCTATCAGCGATCTTGACAAAGGCCTTACAGAGGTCCATATAAACAACATCAACTGCACCACATCCTCAATGTATTCAGTCACCTTCTAAAAAAACTCAATTAAATTAGACAAATACGATGTCCCTTGGACATTATTTAAATGGTGAAAGATTGCAGTACGCTGTTATGCTAAGGGACTTAGGAATGCTTGTACATGAATCACTGAAAGTTGATTTGAAGGTGATACAGGTAATCAGGAGGGTAAACAGAATATTGGCTTTTATTGCTAAAGGAATTGAGTTGAAGAACAGGGAGGTTCTACTTGTACAAGGTGTTGATGAGGCCGCACCTGGAGTACTATGCATAGTTCTGGTCTCCTTACTTGAGGAAGGATACACTGGCTCGAAGGTGGTGCAAAGGAGGTTCACCAGGTAGATTCAGGAGATGTGGGGGTTACCCTATGAGGAGAGGTTGAGCCGCCTGGGACTGTAGTCACAAGAATTTAGAAAGATTGAGAGGGAATCTTATGGAAACATATAAAAATAAGAAGGGGTTAGATAAGCTAGAGGCAGACAAATTGTTTCCACTGATGGATGAGAATAGGACTAGGGCCCATGGCCTCAGGTTTGGGGGGAATAGATTTCAGACAGAAATGAGGAGGAACTGCTTTTCCCAGAGAATAGTGAATCTATGGAATTCTTTGCCCAAAAAAGCAGTAGAGGCTGCTTCATTAATTATATTCAAGACACAGTTTTGGCATGATCGGGGAATTAAGGATTATGGGAATAATGCAGGTAGGAGGAGCTGAGACGATGGATAGATCAGCCAATATCTTAATGAATGGTAGAGCAGGATAGATGGGCCAAATAGCCTATTCCAGCATCTATTACTATGAAACTATGAAATCCATGCTAACTATCCCTGATTAATCTCTGCTTTCTAAATGTTGATTAATTCTGTCCCTTAGATTTGTTTTCAATAATTCCCCCATCACTGACATCAGGCTAACTGGTCTATAATTACCTGACCTTACCCCGCTGTCATTCTTGAACAAAAGAATCACATTAGCTATCCTCCGATCATCTGGCACTTCACCTGTGGCCGATAGAGTATTAAATATCTCCGTCAGGGCCCCAGTAGTCTCCTCCCTTGCCTCCTATAGCAGCTAGGATACATCTCATCAGATTCTGGAGATTTATCCACCTTTATGCCTGCTAAAACATCCTTGTTAATTTTAACATGCTCTAGAATGAAACCATCCCAACTGAAATATTCAGCTCCAATCTCTTTCTCTTTTTGTGAATACAGATGAGAAATAGTCATTGAAGAACTCATCCATGTTCATTGGCTCCAAATACATGTTGCCCTTTTGGTCTCTAATAGGCTGCACTCTTTCCTTGGTAATCCTCTTACTCTTAAAATGCTCAGAAAAAGCCTTGGGATTTTCCTTAATCCCATCAGCCAAAGAAATTTAGTGACCCCCTCTTTGCCCTCCTAATTTCTTTGCTAAGCATTCTCTGTACTTTTCAAAAACCTGCCCTGCTTTTAATGTGCTGTACCTGACATATGCCTCTTTCATTTTCTTCATCAAACTTTCAATATCCCTCGACACCTAGGGTTCCCTGGATTGCTGCTCTTGCCCTTCACTCTTACGGCAATGCATTGGCCCTGAACTCTCACAAATTATTTTGAAAAGATTCACACTTTCAAAATGTGGACTTAGCGGCAAATAGCTGCTCCCAGTCCATGTTGCCATATCCTGTCTAATGATACAGAAATTGGTCTTCCCCCAGTTTAGATACTTAACTTCTGCACTATCCTTTTCCCTTTCTATTATGGTTTTGAAACATATGGTCACTATCCCCAATATTTCCCACCAAAACTTCAACCACTTGACCAACTTCATTTCTCTTCCCCATCTCCATGAGGACTCTTTATGTACTAATACAAAAAGCTCTCCTGGATGTGCTTTAAACATTGTACCCCATCTAATCCTTTAACCGGGCAATCCCAGTTAATGTTGAGAAAGTTGAAATCCCCTATAACTCTCACCCTGTTCTGATCAAACATCTCTCTGTGATTTACTGATATATCTGTTCCTCCAATTTCCTCTGATTGTTGGGAGGCCTGTCGTATAATCTCAGCAAAGTGATTGCCTTGTTTTATTTCTAAGCTCAACCCAGATGGCCTCCTGCAAAGAGCCTTCTAATATATTCTCCCTTATTGTTGCAGTAAGCGTTTCCTTATCAATTACTCCCACCACTCTTACAACCTGCCCATTCCACTTGAAACTTCTGTACCCTGAAAGTTGAGCAGCCAGTCCTGCTCTTCCTTCAACCATGTCTCAGTGACTGGAGCAATATCAGGTTCCAACATGTTGATCAATGCTCTTAAGTTTGTCCATCTTACCAGTCAAGTTCTTTGTATTCAACTAGATACAATTTAGCTTGCTAGACCTCCTATGTTCCTTACCATGCTCCATGTCTTCTCTGCTTACTGGAATGCCCAAGTATTCCTTCTATATCTGATTTAACATTGTTCCCAAATTTTCATCTACTCTTGTGCCGAACCCCCCTGCCAAATTAGTTCTAAACCTCCCCAACCACACAGATGTGGTGGAGGCAGGTTCAATTAAAGCAACCAATCGGGCATTGGATGCTTATTTGGATAGGTTTAGTGAGGGTCAGGTAAAGAAAAAGCAGGGAACATGCATTGGATAATAGAACTGGTGCAGGTATGATGGATTGAATCGCTTCCTGCACCAAAACAGTTGTGGGATTCTGTGATTTTGCCACAGCTACACTATTGCATTCAATTCTGGTCACCATCCCTAAGGAGAGATGTGACAGTCCTTCAGTAGGTGCAGCAGCAATTTACTAGAGTGGTTCCAGCAACACAGAATTTTCATTACAATGTTAGATTGGAGAAGTCTGAAAAATAAACAAAAAATGTCTGGAGTTCTCAACAGACCTGCTACTATATTGAAGATGCTGCCAGACCTGTTGATTTCCTCCAGCACTTTCGGTTTTTACTTCAGGTTTCTACCACCTACAGTACTTTTCTTTTATTGGAGAAATTAAGGCTCTCCTCCTTTTAGCAAAGGAGATTGGGAACGATTTGATAGAAGGTTAGAATATTACGGTATGTTTAGGTCAACAGGCAAAGAAAATTCTTTCCTTTAACTGATAACACAATGACTAGGGGATTTAAAGATTTGGGAAGAAAGCTGGGAACATTATGAGGAAACCTTTTTTCACAATGAGTGATAATGTCTGAGAAGTTGGAGCTTATCAGGGTGGCGGAAATGGAGATGATGAATAATTTCAGAAGGATATTGGTGAATAGTTGCAGGTCTATACAAAATAGCCTTCAGCCAAGGGAAACAGCCTCTCAGGACCAACCCTTTCAAGCATCCTCAGAAAATTACCTATTTCAGTAAGATCACCTTTCATTCTTTCAACAAATATAGACTCATTCTACTCAACACCTCAGCCGAGGAAATCCCTCATATCCCAGGGATTAATCAACTGGGCTCTCTCTGCAATCCTTGTATGGTAACACCAAATCTCCTTAGGAATGGAAAACAAAACTTTACATATTATTGCAGAGTTGTCTCCCCAAAGCACCGCACAATGTTAGCAAGACTTGAACTAATTACAATCCAACTCCCTTGTGGTAAAGCCCAGCATACGATAATTTGCCTTTCTCATTTCTTGCAGTACCAGTGTACAATACTTCTGCATTAATTCCCTATAAGCCTTGCCCTCTCTCTTAATGCACTCAGATGCTCTGTTTTAAATGCTTTCTTGCACTGGAGATTCTTCATAGAATGAGGTAAAAAATTAAGGGAAGCTTGCATATCTAAAATGGAAATAGAAAATATTGCAATCACAGCGAAGAACAATCAGCATGTAAAGGAGAGAAAGAGATTTGTTTTGATTGGTGACCCTTCACCAGAGTTGGCAAGTGGACACTCAGGAATTGCTGGTTGGGAGTAGCATGAGATAATGATTTGATGACAGTGTCCCCTTTATCACTCCCCATAATCAGTAAGGGAATCAAGGGTTATGAGGAAAGTGCAGTTGAGGCTTATCAGACCAGCCATGATCTCATTGAATGGCACAACAGATGTGGTGGGCTGAATAGTTTACTTCTGCTACTATATATTGGGATCATAGAATCCCTACAGTGTGGAAACATGTCATTTGGCTCAACAAGTCCGCACCGACCATCTAAAGAGTATCCCACCCAGACCCATTCCCCTACCCTATTACTCTACATTAGACTAATACCCTAACCTACATATCCCTGAACACTATGGGCAATTTAGCACAGCCGAATCACCTAACCTGCACATCTTTGTATGAGGAAACCGCAGCACCCAGAAGAAACCCACGCAGACACAGGGAGAATATGCAAACTCCACACAGACAGTTGCCCGAGGCTGGAATTGAACCCAGGTCCCTGGTGCTGTGAGGCAGCAGGGACCACTGAGCCATTCCAATCTTATTGTCTTATGATAAGCAGACTAATCAGCTATGGATGAAAGAAAGGAATATGGCAAAAGAGAGTAATTGAATGAATGTCTGTCATCAACTGATGTCCTGCATTAGTACATTTTGGTATTACGCTGTTGGATTGCTCTTTTAGTACCATTTGTAACTTAGAAACATTGAATTTTGATTAACTGCATTAAATATTCATTACTGCTACACATGCCCACGTGAATCAAATAGTGTATTGAGAATGATAGGCTGGTTGCCTCTTGGAAGAGACATTGTATAAATAAATTAATGTCAAACCGTGGGTAGCTTGCAAGCCCAGTGCAGTTCATGCCATTTAGTGGTCATCCTGTTAATGAGAAGGTTCATTTAAAAAGAACATTTACTCAGGCACGGATTCAGTCCCCCTACACACTCTACTGTGTTTGCTTACAAAAGCACTGCGGTGTGCTAAAGTGCATTTTCTTAGTCTGCAAACAGAGGCATGCGCAATGCTGTATCCCACAGCCAAATTATTTACCGCTCCCAGATAGCAAACCAGCTTAGTTGCTAGTGGGTATAAAACATCCTGTATTTTTTTCTGATTTTGGTGCAAACAGTAACAATTTAAAGCGTGGGATATGACATGTTGTAGACCGTCAAGGTGAGACAAGGGAATTTGCCACAGTTCACAAAGGACCATGGGCATCTTCCTTTGTATTCTATTGCTTGAGGGTTACAGATGTGTAGGCCAAATTAAATCGCTGCGAAATACACCAGCTAGTATGGGGATTGAGCTTGTACAGTTGGCAACATTCTCTAGTCATTTTAAATTATCCAACAACATCCCCATTTCCCTAATTACTCTGTCGGGAACAATGCAAAGCAAACTCTGCCAAGGTTGCTTGTGGGCTCATGCTTGTGGGCTCATGCTCATGCTTAGATATCCTCACATTCTAAGGGAATCGATACTTGATGGAAGGAAAAGGCAAGGGACAAGGGGAGCCGTATTCCTGGTCCTTTCTTCCCAAGCCCTGCCCCCCAGCCACAAGACTTAGCTCAAGAGATTCCAACCCCATAATCCCTTCCTGCATCATGTTCCTGAGACTTTTCCAGCATCCTGGATAGGTGCCTTACCAGCACCAACCACCGTGTCCCACATGGCTTTGCTGTGCACAGCTGCTGACCTCTGATTTGCCAGGACATCTCAGGAGGTTTAGCATTTGCCCCCACTGGGTCATTGATCTCAGGAAACATCCTTTGCTGCCAGTTAAATGCTATGGTGAGTGTTAGGGCCTTCCTGAAAGTAGGTATCACAGGACTCCTCAGTTAGACATTGCCCAAATACACTTCAACGAAACATTCGACAAGCATAGTAGACTGGTTAATAAGGTTAATTCACATGGGATGCAGAGGGAGCCAGCCAATTGGATATGGAATTGGTTTGGAGGTAGGAAAGAGACGGTGATGGTGAAGGGTTGCTTTTCAGACTGGAGCCTGAGACCAGTGGTGACCCAACCATGGGTAACAAGGGAAATTAGAGATTGTGTATTGGATTCAAGGAAGGAACATTCAAATTGGCCAATCAAAAATAGCAGACCAGAGGACAAGGGGCAGTTTAGATTTCAGCAAAAGCAGACAAAGGGATCGACTAAGAGAAGGGAAATGGAGTATGAGGTACATTTGCAGGGAACATACAAAGTAACTGTAAAAGCTTCTATATTGTTGTGATGAGATTAAGATTGCTGAAGACAAATGTAGGTCCCTTACAGTCAGAAACTCAGAAACGTCTAACAGGGGAACAAAAAGATGGTTGACCAATTAAATATGTACATTGGTTCTGTCTTTACAAAGGACTCAAACCACATCCCAAAAATTTTAGGAACACACGAAAAAGATGCAATGTATGGATGAATTAGAATCATGGAGTCATCGAGTCAGAGAGATCTACAGCACAGAAAAAAGCCATTCAGTCTATCACATCCATGTCTGTCAAATACAACCACCTAACTATTCTAATCTCATTTCGCAGCACTTGGCCTGTTGCCTTGGCATCTCAAGTCCACATCTAAATACTTCTTAAATGGTTTGAGTATTTCTACCTCCACTACCCTTACAGACAGTGAGTTCCATATTTTAACTATTCACTACGTGAAAAAGTTTTCCCTTACATCTTCTCTAAACCTCCTGCTCCTTACCTTAAAGCTATGCCCCACATTATTGATATCTCCACCAAGGGGAAATGTTTCTTCTTGTCTATCCAATCTATGTCCCTCATTATTTTATATATCTCAATCATTGTCCCCCCCCTCAATCTCCTCTACACTAAATAAAATAGCCCTAATCTGTCCAATCCCTCTTCATAACTGAAACTCTCCAGCCAAGGCAACATCCTGGTAAATCTCCTCTGCACCCTCTCCAGTGCTACCACATCCCTCCTATAATGTGGATTCTTGAACTGCACACAATACTCTTAACTGTGGAATAATCAGCATTTTAACTACAAACAACAAGGTCCTGTATGCCAATAGATATAGCTTCCAGCACATCATAATAAATCTCTCTGAAAGCCTGGCTTATTGTCAGATGTGGTTCTGCTATCAGACAATATTTATTAAGCCATTCTAACTATGCTAAGAATTACACTAGAAATATTACATGATTTAAGATGTTGGGCAAAATTAACCAGAGGGAAATGAGATGTTAATATTTCACCCTGTAAGGAGCAATGATGTGGAATGCATTGCCTCAAAAGATGGTGGAGGCAAGTTCAATTGGAATGTTTAAAAAGGAAAATTAACAAATATTTGAAAGAGAAAAATCATTGTAGAGTTAATCTTTGAGCAGCCAGGCGCAATGGGGCTTTCAGGACATGTCAAGCACAAAGCACCTGCACCAGACAAAGATGCACAAGGGTGAGTCCTGTCTTGTCTAGGAACACAGGACTGATTTTTATACTGGAGTATGGCAAGTAGATTTGCTGATGCCCTCGGTTCCCACTGTGACCATGTTTGTAAAGGGATGGGCATGCCTTTGACACATCGGAGGATGTATGTCAAGGGTAGTCCCAGCATCTTCCGTACATAAAATCGGAAATCCCAATAGATGTCCTGGCCCTGACCTGGAAGATTAATTGGCTGAGGGCCAGAGGACATTCTGGAAGGAGGCAGCAGGGAGGGATAAGTAGGAACACCTGGCGGCTATTCCCTTAGCAAAGACTTGACCTGGCCCAGCAGTGGCGCTCTGAGAGAGAGTGAGACAAGATACCAACATGCGAGACCAAACCTCTCCAAATTCATCGGAGCGGATTACACAACCTGGCTAGGTCCAACATCATGGGTGGTACCTGTTCCTAGTCTGGTAGTCAGTAGTTGTTTAGATAAGGATTGCAACAAAGACTCAGTGTTGATTAATATAAGAAGTAGGAGTTGATTGTGAAAGATTTAGACAATATACAGCCATATGGCCCCTTTTGTATTTTTGTTGTATTTTGTGAATAAAATTGCATTGAATCATTAGTCAACTGTAACGCCTTTGATCAACATAGTACCCAATTTACATAGGAACAGGTCAAGTGTCCAAAATTACAAACAACAAACCTACTTCTTTGATGAGGTTTTGGTCATTTGACCTAATGTTTCTTTATGTATCGTTTTATCACTTTTCTTTACAATGCCTCAAGTGCCTTGGGGATGATATACTGCACTGAAGGTGCTTTATAAATCTAAGTTGGTGGTTCCTACTTTACAGCAGTAATAACAGTTCAACGTCATTTAGTTAGGTGTGCAGGGCTTCATGCATCCGTCAGACATGAAAGGTACTATGTCATTGTCAGTTTTTCCTTTCAAATGTTCCACATATTTTACACAATTGGGAAGCCGCCTTGTGCTCACTGCATTCAAACCGGTTTGAGGTTGGTACTCAGCATCTAATTCAAGAGTTTCTCAAGGGTGCGTGTTCATGTTGCTTGCACCTTACGTCAGCTGCTATCCAACTTCAAAGTCAAATTTCTAACTAAGCTCTACTTTGCCCTGAAGGCCTTATTGTTGAGGTTTAATATTGCTCTGCAAACAACTTTGTACAAAGTTGACAGCTAATTTGCATTGCCTGTAAAAAAGTTTCATTCAGCCGTTCCAGCATCATAGTGATGCCAAGGTTGAGAATGGTTTCTGCACCTAAATGATCAATGTTTTACGATTTGAGCTCAAACCACTGAAAGCGTTTGAGCAAGGAGCATCAAAGCAGAGTTTGAGGAGGTACATTTGAGAGAAAGATGAGCAACAAGAGTAGATCATTCAGCCCCATGATGTGCTTCCATCATTCAAATTAGAGACAAAATGACTGCTGGAAACCAGAGTAGGCAAGCAAGAGGCTGGAAGAACACAACAAGCCAGGCAGTATCAGGAGGCGGAGAAGTCGACGTTTCTGGTATAACCCTTCATACATCCTTCCTGAGATGCAGAGTGCAAAACAAACTGCAGTATTCTGGAAGGAATCTGAGCAAAACTGTATTCGAAACTGGGAGTACTTTCCAGCTGGTGATGCATGGAAACGTTCAGGTGAGAGCAGAGGAAACAAGAGCAAATTAAGCTATCTATCAGAATCATGTAAAGGCCTCACAATGAGCCTCTGGCAGTCTTGCTCTGTTATGGAAAACAAATATATAACATAAAAGCTTTGCACCATTTACATGACAAACAATATCAGATGAAATAGTAAGAAAGCCCATGAACGATAGCAGTACTTACATCGTTATCCCATGACTCATGTTTCTATTAGTTTAATATTTACCTCACATTGTAGTGATATAAACTTTTAATTTACTGGTAGTTAATACAAAGGAATATACATAATATGAAATAGTATCTATCTTATCACATTGTACTCGGGCCAGCATTTATTATCTTTCTCTAACTGCCCTTGAGAAGGTGGGTGGGGTGCCACTTCCACTGCAGTCATGTGCTGTAGATAAGCTCACGGTATTGTCGAGGATTTTGACCAAGTGAATGAACATGGTAAAACGCCGTAATTAAAAAGTATATCTTGGAGTCATCGAGTCATACAGCATGGAAACAGACCATTCGGTCCAGTCAGTCCAGCCAGTCCATGCTGAGCCTGATCCCATCTGCCTGCACCTGGCCAATATCCCTCCAAAACTTTCTTATTCATGAGCTTATTCAGATGTTTTTTAAACATAGTAACTTTACCTACATCTACCACTTCTTCCGGAAGTTTATTCCACACATGAATCATTCTCTGCTTAAAAAAAATTGCCCCATGCCTTTTATAAATCTCTCTCTTCTTATCTTAAAGTTATGCCCCCAGTCTTGAAATCCCCCACCAAACAGAAAACATATCCTGCAATTCAACTTATCTATGCCACTCATGGTTTTAAAAACCTCTCAAGGTCCTACACTCCAGTGAAAAAAATCTGAGCCGACCCAGCCTCTCTCTATGACTCAAACATTCCATTCCCAGCAACATCCTGGTAGATCTCTTCTCAACCCTCTCAAGCCGCCCTTAGTGGGCGGCACGGTGGCACAGTGGTTAGCACTGCTGCCTCACAGCGCCAGAGACCTGGGTTCAATTCCAGGCGACTGACTGTGTGGAGCTTGCACATTCTCCCTGTGTCTGCGTGGGTTTCCTCCGGGTGCTCCGGTTTCCTCCCACAGTCCAAAGATGTGCAGGTCAGGTGAATGGGCCATGCTAAATTGCCCGTAGTGTTAGGTAAAGGGGTAAATGTAGGGGAATGGGTGGGTTGCGCTTCGGTGGGTCGGTGTGGACTTGTTGGGCTGAAGGGCCTGTTTCCACACTGTAAGTAATCTAAGCTTGATAATGTCCTTCCTTTAGCAGGGCCACCAAAACTGAACACAGTATTCCAGAAGAGGTCTCGTCAATGTCCTGTACAACTTCAACATGATGTCCCAACTCTTATACGCAAAGCGCTGAGCAATAAAAGCAAGCGTGCTAAACACTTTCTTAACCACCCTGTCTACATGTGATTCAAACTACAAAGACTTATGTGCTTAAGCCCCGACGTTTCTCCATTCTACAACACTACCCAAGGCCCAACTTTTATTTGCATAAGTCCTGTCTTTGTTTGTTTTACCAAAATATAATTTTGTCCAATTTCGCATGCATCCAACTTAAACTAAATCCACCACTCCTCAACCCATTAACCCTATGGATCAAGATTTCTTTGTAATCTTAGTTAACCTTCTCCACTATAAATTGCACTTACAGTTTGGGTTTCATCCACTAACTTACTAGCTATGCCTTCTATATTCTCACTAAATCATTTATATAAACAACAAAAAAAGGCAGATCCTGTCTGTCGATATCATTGAAGACCAGAGAATGCTCCCTATACAGGCCTGAAATGAGTCCTGACTCAAGAAAATTAAACTTTGATTGACATTCCCCTGTTCCCAGCGTTTCTGGCATTACAATAATTTGCATTTACAAGGCACACAAGCTAAGAAAGGGAAAGAAAAACATTTGCATCCATTGCTGCTTTTGGTGACATAGCTTAGGCTCAGCAGTATTTGTGTCTAATGCCTTAGCTATAAATACCCAGGGGAAATCTCAAGAAGACAGTTAATTAGCAGAACATTTCATAGACATTAGGCAGGTACAGGGTTAAAAAAATGCATGAGAGATAATGGGTAAGGTCACATCCTGAACTTTCATATCCCTCATTGATTCAGCTCTTCATACGCTCACTGGGCTATGCTCTGGCACAGAGTCTATCCCTGTTGCACAGAAGGGAAGGGGGGAAAGGAGGAGAGTATTAGTCATTGGGGACTCAATAGTTAGAGGGTCAGATAGAAGTTTTGTTGGGAACGAACTAGACTCACAGTTGGTGTGTTGCCTCCCAGGTGCCAGGGTCCGTGATGTCTCAGATCATGTCTTTGAGGTCCTGAAGGGAGAGGGTGACCAGCCCCAAGTCGTGATCCACATAGGTACCAACGATATAGGTAGAAAGAGGGATAGGGATGAGAGGCAAGGTTTCAGGGAGCTAGGGTGGAAGCTGAGAGCTAGAACAAACAGAGTTGTGATCTCTGGTTTGTTACCCATGTCTCGTGATAGCGAGGCAAAGAACAGGGAGAGATATCAGCTGAATACGTGACTGCAGGGATGGAGCAGGAGAGAGGGTTTCAGGTATACGGATAATTGGGTCTCATTCTAGGGAAGGTGGGACCTCTACAAACAGGACGGTCTTCACTTGAACCAGAGAGGTACTAATATCTTGGGTGGGAAATTTGCTGGTGCTATTCGGGTGGTTTTAAACTAGCTCAGCAGGGGTATGGGAACCTGAGATGTAGTTCTAGTGCACAGGAGGATGAGAGTAGGGAGGACATGGACAGGATTTCACAGGAGTGGGCTGTCAGACAGCAATCTGGTGTCTAATTCATCGCCAGGAGTATCCAGAATAAAGCAGGTGAGCTTGTAGCTTGGATAGGTACCTGGGACTTCGATGTTGTGGCCATTTCTGAGACATGGATAGAGCAGGGTCAGGAATGGATGTTGTAGGTTCCAGGCTTTAGATCTTTCATTAAGATCAGGGAAGGTGGTAAAAGAGGAGGAGGTGTGGCTTTGTTTAGTCAAGGACTGTATAACAGTGGCTGAAAGAACTTTTGACGACTTCTGGTATGGGCTGAGGTTAGAAACAGGAGGAGAGGTCACATTGCTGGGAGTTTCGTATGGACATCCTCAAAGTTCCAGGAGAGGATTGGCAAAACAATTCTGGGTAGGAGTGAAAGGAACAGAGTGGTCATTATGGGGTCTTTAACTTTTCCAACATTGGCTGGAAATGCTATAACTCTAGTATGTCGGATGGATCGGTTTTTGACCAATGTGTACAGGAGGGTTTCCTGACACAGTATGCCGAAGGGCCAATAAGAGGGGAGGCCACACTGAATCTGGTACTTGGTAATGAACCAGGCCAGGTGTTTCATTTAGTTGTAGGTGAGCACTTTGGAGAGAGTGACCATAATTCAGTTATGTTTAGCTTAGCGATGAAAAGGAATAGGTACATGCCACAGGGCAAGAGTTATAGATGGGAGAAAGGCAATTGTAATGTAATTAGGCATGATGAAAGCATAGAATGGGGTAGCAAAATGCAGGAGATGGGGACAATCGACATGTGGAATTGATTTAAGGAACAGGTATTGTGTGCCCCTGTCAGGCATGGAGGAAATGATAAGGTAAGAGAACCATGGTTTACTAAAGAAATTGTATCTCTTGTTGAAGGCTTATGTGTCATTGAGACGAGATGGTTCAGATGAGGCGATGGAGTTACAGATTAGCTAAGAAGGATTTATAGAGAGAGTTAAGAAGAGCAAGGAGGAGACATGAGCAGTCTTTAGCAGGTAGAATAAAGGAGAACCCTAAAGCTTTCTGTCGGTATGTGAGGACTAAAATGAAGACTAGAGTAGTAATAGGGCCAGTCAAAGACAGAAGGGGGAAGTTGTGTGTGGACCCTGTGGAAATTGTAGAAGTGCTAAACTAATATTTATCATCATTTTGACTCAGGAAAAGGAGAATAATGGAGAGAAGACTGAGATATTAGTTGAGAAAAGATTGAGGTTAGTAAGGAGGAGGCATTACCAATTCTAGAAGGTGTGAAAGTAGATACGTCCCCTGGGCCAGATAGGATTTATCTGAGGATTCTCTGGGAAGCTAGGGGAGAGATGGCGAAACCTTTGGCCTTGATCTTTGAGTTGCCATTGTCTACCGGTTTAGTACCAGCGGACTGGAGGATTGCAAATATTGTGCCCTTGTTCAGGAAGAGCAGTAGAGATGATTCAGGTAATTATAGACCAGTGAGCCTTACGTCTGGTGTAGGAAAAGTTTTGGAAAAGATTGTAAGAGATAGGGTTTATAATCATCTAGCAAGCAACAATTTGATTGAAGATTGTCAACATGGTTTCGTCAAGGGCAGGTTGTATCTCACAAACCTCACTGAGCTTTTTTGGGAAGGTGACCAAGTATGTAGATGAGGGTAGGGCAGTTAACATGGTGTACATGGACTTCAGTAAAGCCTTTGATATGGTTCCATATAGTAGGCTATTGGAGAAAATGCAGAGGTATGGAATTGAGGGTGATTTAGCAGTTTGGATTAGAAACTGGCTCTCTGAAAGAAGGCAGCAAGTGGTGATTGATGGAAAATATTCAGTCTGGATTCTGGTTACTAGTGGGGTGCCACAAGTTTTGGGACCACTGCTGTTTGTCATTTTTATAAGTGACTTAGATGCAGGCATAGGTGGATGGGTTAGAAAGTTTGCAGCTGACACTAAAGCCAATGCAGTGGCGGACAGTGTGGAAGAATGTTGCAGGTTGCGGGGGGACTTGGATAAACTGCAGAATTGGGCTGAGAGGTGGCAAATGGAGTTCAATGCTGATAAATGTGAGGTGATTCACTTTGGGAAGAATAACAGGAAGGCAGAATACTGGGTCAATGGAAAGATTTTTGGTAGTGTGGATGTGCAGAGGGATCTTGGTGTCCATGTGCATAGATCCCTGAAAGTTGCCATCCAGGTTGATCAAGCTTTTAAGAAGGCATACGATGTGTTAGGTTGTATTGGCAGAGGAATTGAGTTCCGGAGCTGTAATGTCATGCTGCAACTGTACAAAATGCTAGTGCAGCCGCACTTGGAATATTGTGTTCAGTTCTGGTTGCCTATTACAGGAAGGATGTGGAAGCATTGGAAAAGGTGTAGAGGAGATTTACCAGGATGTTGCCTGGTCTGGAGGGAAGATCTTATGAGGAGAGGCTGAGGTACTTGGGTCCGTTCTCATTGGAGATAAGAAGGCTAACAGAGGATTTAATAGAGATGATCAGAGAATTAGATAGGGCAGACAGTGAGAGTCTTTTTCCTAGGATGTTGACATCGACTTGTGTGAGGGGGCATAGCTGCAAATTGAGGAGTGATAAATTTAAGACAGATGCCAGAAGCAGGTTCTTTACTCAGAGAATGGTAAGGGCATGGAATGCCCTTCCTGCCAATGTAGTTAACTCAGCCACATGAGGGAGATTTAAACAATCCTTGGATAAGCACATGGATGATGATGGGATAGTGTAGGGAGATGAGTTTAGATTAGTTCACAGGTCAGCGCAACATCGAGGGCCGAAGGGCCTCTTCTACGCTATATTGTTCTATGCTCTATGCTGCAGCCCAGTGGACCTGTTGCATTTTGGGATGCCAGACCAGTCTTTTGCATGAGCTTGTGTAGCAACTTCCTTTCTCTCTCTACAGTCGCCCAGCCCCCAACCCACCATTCTCTGTAACCATGATTATATTTGCAATCGGCTTCTCAAATGGAAACATTAATCCTTTGCACCATTTCCAATAATTAAATTGTAACTAGCCGGTCAGTTACACATGATCAAACTCAAGCTAACGTGGATCCCTTTATATTTTAAAAATTGAGGTTTTATGATACTGAAAAGAAGATTAGAAATAAATGTTTCAATTCACTTTTAAAATTAATCTTCCTTAGCAAATATCCCCTCTGTTCACCATCTACATAACCCTGGGTCTTCATTCAATCTGGCTGTCAATGAAATGGAGGCCACAACTCCTGATGATGAAAATGCCTCTAACTCATCCTTTACAAGCACCAGCCTGGATTTCACCATCACACATACCTTCGAGGCTATGCCAGAGTAGGAATCTTCATCCTAATGAATCAATTACATCGACAGAAGTTACAGCAAGTAAGTGGAGTGCGCGGTGGAGAGAGGATGACATCCAGGCAGAGGGTTAGATTACAATTTGCTTGCACACAGGATTTACATGCTGGGCTTCAGGGACCAATGAGGCTGAAGAAATTGGATTGGGATCCACCAGGAGACATTAAGTTCACTGGGGAGACAGTCTGTGAGCTTGTTCACCATGTCCTAGGGCTTGGAGAGGTCTTTTGGATGTAGTCAACTCCAGCCACACAACAATGAGGGCATTATGAAGCTTTTCTCTCAGACTGCCCTGTGAAGGTGGTGATGTAATGTTAGTGTCATTCCACTAGCAGCCTATAAGATCAAGCTCAATTTTGAGTTCTCTGGGTTCAAATCCCATCTTCAGTTAGTGGCAAATAAACTAGCTCAATAATCTGGAATTGGAAACTATGCCTGAGTAATGGTGACCTTGAAGCTATTGGTTATCTTCTTTTTTAACAAAAAATGTAATCTGCTTGATTAATGAGCCCTGAGTAAAGTCAATTTACCACCCTTACTTGATTCAGCCCATACATGTGACTCCAAATGCAGTGTGAATAACTATTCACTGAAGTAGTTTAGGAGTGAGATGAAGAAGAAGTTCTTCATTCAGGGGCTGGTGAATCCTTTAACCTTTCAGCCTCAGTGGGCTATGGAGACATAGTCTTTGAGTATGCTCAAGGCTCGGAATAGTAGATTTCTACATATTTGTTACAACAAGAAATAGCTTTTTTTGGGATGTGGACATTGCTTGCTAGGCCAGCATTTATTGCCCGCCTCTAATTGCCATTGGGAAGATGGCGGTGAGTTGCCATCTTGACTGTGGCAGTTCTTGAGGTATAGATCTTGTATGGCTCTTTTAAGTGTCACTGATGAGAGGTCTTTCATGCTTCACGGGGGCACAGGTTGCCAGCTGAGTTTGACTTGTGGGTGCTCATTCAAGAGCAGAAGAACCTTAACCATAACCATAACCCCTAACCCTAACTCTAACCGTAATCTTAACCCTAACCCGAACCCCAACTATAACCCTAACCCTAAACCTAACCCTAACTCTAACCCTAACCCTAACCCGAGCTTTAACCAAAACCATAACTCTAATCCTGACCCAAAACAAAGGACACTAATTTGAATGTATTACAGTAATCAGTATTTTTCTTGGTTCTGGCATGAATCTGCTGGAAAGCCCAATCTCATATGGTGAGTCCTGTACTTCTACCTTGTTGTGCATGGACATATTTTGTCTATCATGATACTCATGCTGATAGCTTAGCACTAAACAGACACAAAGATGAACTAAATTCCAGAATTATTTCCCTTAAAATAAATTTTAACAACTGCACCAGTGTCTGGGAGCAGAAATAACAAAGTGTGAGAAGGATGGCAGCCAGTATGTCAAATGTTATAGTCCACACATAGTTCTTTCAATTCATTTAAGGGTGGTACAGTGGCTCAGTGGTAAGCACTGCTACCTCACATCTCCAGGGATGGGGTTCAATTCCAACCTTGGTTAACTGTCTGTGTGGAGTTTGCATGTTGTCTGCGTGGGTTTCCTCCCATAGTCCAAAGATGTGCAGGTTAGGTGAATTGGCCAAGCTAAATTGCCCATAGTGTTCAGGGATGTATAGGATAGGTGCATTAGTCAAGGGAAATGTAGAGTAATAGGACAGGGGAATGGATCTGGGTGGGTTACTCTTTGGAAGGTTGGTTTGGACTTATTGGGCCAAATGGCTTGTTTTCAGACTGGAGGGATTCTAACTTGGTGACCTGGGCTTGCGGTTTAGAGTGCTGATGAGTTACTTGAACTTGCATTGATTTTGATCTCAGAATGAGGGGAAAGTGTCAGCTTCTATCTGTTTGCAAGAGCAATGTGTCCACTGACCTCTACTTTACCCACACCCTGTAATGGTCCCTTCTTTTATGATAAGGATTGTCTCATAAATCTACAATAGCATTATTCATTGGTGTGTGTGTGTATGTGTGTGTGTGTGTGTGTGTGTGTGTGTGTGTATGTAGAGTGCCCCATTCTATTTGTAGATATGTAGCAAGCCACATAGATGTGTATCCCTGATTATCATTACATGAATGACGCTGAAGATGTGTCTTTGACAGAAAGCCCTGAATTTATTTTTCCATTCTTCAATGCATTTGTTAATTCAAAATATAAGGAATGCTCACTTCCAACAAATAATGGCTGCTTTGAGGACCGTTTGATGTACAATTACATTGGAGGGTTTCTTTATGCCAAGTTCAGAGTTTAACCATGAAAAACAGACTCATTTTAATGGCAGGTCTTAAATCAAATGAAAACCCTGAGCATATTTTCAACATTTCACTTGTACTGAAAACCAACATCTGTTGGGTGAAAGCATAAACACTGAATGTTACTTTTGCATCATGAAATCAAATGGTTTAACTCAATAAGAACTATGCTATCCTGACTTATTAAGTACAAAATCAGATAACCAACAAAAAAGTCAAAGGATTGTGATGAGTGAGATGTGATTATTGCTTATGATGCTGACAGTGTAGAAACTCCATGTTGTCTGTTCATTTTAGTCACTGTTAAGAGTTTTATATTATTCAATGAAATCCACTCTTGCTCTTCTAAACCTGAGGAAACTTGGATTTTCCGGATGAAGGGCTTATGCCCAAAGCGTCGATTCCCCTACTCCTCAGATGCTGCCTGACCTGCTGTGCTTTTCCAGCACCACATTCTCAATTCTGATCTCCAGCATCTGCAGTCCTCACTTTCTCCTAAATGTAGATCTTGTCTACTCAGGCTCTTCTCATAGGGCAGTTCACTCATCATAGGAGACAGCCCAGTGAACTTGCATTGCAATCCATCTGGGGTAAGGATAGCCTGCCTTAGGCTCAAAGTTCTGCATAGATTTAGAGATCTGCACAGAAGGTCAAAGTTCTCTCAACAGTTTTCCTGACCATGGTGCTCTACCCAAGTCAGTGCCATTCCTTAGAATGCCTGACCAGCAGATGTTTCAGTTAACCATCAGTAAAGTACCTAATTTCTTTCTAACTACTGGTCATTCTGCTATAATGTGGGTTTTGTCATCATGAGCTTGCTGTAACACGATCGACAAATTGGGGATGATGTTTCTATAGCACAAACTTTTAAAACGTGTGCTGGCTATGACGTGATTACAGTGCCAACACTTTATGCGCTGTTTCTAAAGCAAGATTTTTCTCTAATGTGGGATCTAATGTGAAGATCTCACTATATAAGGTGATAGAAGATCTAATTGTCCAATGAAACATTTTTTCAGACTTTCCAAAAACATATAAATCAAAGTTATCTAACTTTGTCATCATTGTGACGAGCTGTTGCCCCATCTACCTGCTTCAAAGCAAATTAAACTTTTCTGGATGTCCTCATAAGTGGACTCACCATCCTAATTGTTTCTCAGCATGAAACAACCCTGGAAACTATCTGATCCTATGGATTATATTGGTTATTGACTAAATAAATTAAATTATTGATTATTGAGTTGCTTGTAAATGCTTAGCTATGCCACCTCCCACTTACTCTAACTCAATGGTTATTCAATCACTGCTCAGTTAATGCATATAAGCAATACTGTATATGCATGGCTCCATTCATATTAATGATTTGTCTTGGTGCTGTGTCACTCCTGTGCATAAGGTATGAGAGGCTCATGAATAATCTATGAGCCCAGTGTGGACCTATGAAATATTTAACGGTGATACTTAGAGGAAATGATACAAATTGGTCTCCAAAGTGGTTGGAATCTAAATCTATATCATGCAGAATCTACTGAGAGGGTAATTTGCACACTGAGATAAATTGAAATGACGGGGTTAGGAGTAAGAAGAGGGGTTAGGTGAAACTTTTTTTTTCACTTTAAGAGTGTTGTCCAAGTTACCTAGGTACCACTAAAGTCCTTTAAAAAGAACATGAGGCATTTCTGGAGAGGGAAGTTTGAGAGACATGGTGGGAAGGTAAAAAAGAGGAGTTGATTTGTGAAACAGAGGGTGTTTGTGTGGTTGAATGGTGATGTCCTGTTCTGTAAAAATTCACTTACATGTTCGCTTACTTCTGTTCAAGTATTTCAAAGTGATTCATATTCTAAGAATTTAACAGTTTGAAGATAAGCAAAAGGTAAAGTCACCCGTGGTGAGTTTAACTCAAGGTACACCACACCCTAGGCAAGTTTGAGAAGGCAGAATCATTATGGTGTCCTCAACTGGTATTGGAATTGAACCCATGCTTTTGACTCTTATTTCTATTGCAGGCTAGCTGCCCACCAATTGAGATAACCAATTGCCTCACTGCATATGACCTTTAGATAACCAACTGCAAATGGTGTCAGATTATCTAGAGAGAAGGCCCAGCATGAAATTGATATGACTGCCATGAGAAGTGATGGAAAACCATTCCATATTGGACTCTAATATGGCCAATTATACACTTACATCAGGTTAAGAATAAAATCATCTATCAGCCAAGCTTCTTAAATAAACAGCAACCTTATTAATTTATTTTTGCTGCAAAGATGTAAAGCTGGTTGTATTAAAATATAAATATTTGCCCTTTAAACAACAACACAAACAACACTTAAAAAATATTTGCAGTGATTAACTTCAGGGAAGAAAGACATTTAACCAATCATAAACCAATAAGGAAGAAAATGAATAGGGAATGAATTGCTAAAGATGGTTTTCAGTGGGTGCACATTGTTCAGTGTCACTAAACACATTCAGTCATCACTGCAATCTTCAAACAGTTCACTTGAGAATCATCAAGATTTGGAGATGATTGAGTATACTCCACAACCACCTAATGAAGGAGCAGCACACTGAATGCTAGTGCTTCCAAATAACCAGGAATTCAGAGGATTTTTCAGGGACCAACTGTATCAGGGTTGTGTTATTTCACTAGGTTCTCTGAAGTGGGCTTTCTCAGTTAACCACTTTGTTTTGCAGTAGACTGTACTTCCTGAGAAGTCCACATTAAAGGAAAGTCATGGCAGTCCTACCAGGCCATAGGGCTGCTCTATAATGGACAAAACAAAACCATAAACCCCAACCAGATGATTTCCTGTAAATGTAATAGCTTCAAAGACCTGATTTTTTAGTTAAAGCAAACCATGAGCTATGATGGTGGATCAGAACTGCAAAGTATTTCTTTAATTCGTTTATGGGACATGGGTGTCCCTGGCAAGGCCAACAATTATTACCCATCCCTAGCTACTCTTGAGAAGATGATGGTGGACTGCCTTCTTGAATTGTTGCAGTCTACATAGACATTATTATGACTGCCATGAGAAGTGATGAAAACCATTTCTTATACATTGTCCACAGTCCACTGGTACAACGTAAAATGTGCACTTATACAATCACCAGTACAATATACAATATGCACTTATACAATCACCTGTACAATATACATTGCTCATGTCTAATTCCAAAATATGTTTTTAAAGTTGCAAATATAAATTCAGTGACTGCCTGGCAAAGTTCTGAGTGATGACAATGGAATGTCACATGTGTAAATTGTCAGGGAGATGTTAAACAGAGAGAGATTTAATGAGAAGACATAAAATGGGGTAACTATCTCTCTCCGGGGAGAAAGTGAGGACTGCAGATGCTGGAGATCAGAACTGAAAATGTGTTGCTGGAAAAGCGCAGCAGGTCAGGCAGCATCCAAGGAGCAGGAGAATCGACATTTCGGGCATGAGCCCTTCTTCAGGAATTCTATCTCTCTCCTCTCAGCAGAAAGCCATCTCTTGCAGACATGTCAGTTTATCCTTCCAGGGAGACACAAGGTCACGGATTTAAAAAAAACAGCTTCAACTCTACTGAAGTGGACTAGTGGGACCAAATGTTATCATGTGTACCATTTAGCAGCATGCTGTGATGTTCACAGACAAATAACTAACCCCTAATTGCCCTGGTATTGCAGGTAAAAAGACCTTCTCTAACTCAGAGTTAAAAATGAAACAGAATTGTTACAGGACAGAAGGAGGTCATTTAGCCCATCATGTCTACTTTAGCTCTGAGGACAACAAAGAACTCTGTCACACCTGAAATGCTAGAATTCAGTCATGGTGGAAAGGCACCAGAACTTCAATCAAACTGTAAAACAAAGGATTGTGAAGCCTACCAATGTGAACGCTACAAGAAACTCATCAGCTGCAATATTCAACTCTTCACAAACAGTTCGAAGACATATCTTTTTTTTTGACTTTTACATTCCTGGAATTTTCTTTCTAATAAGTGTGTAAGTGTGTTGTGTTCCTAATTTTTCTTGCATTTAGTCACTAATAAATTCACTTCTTGTGAATCTAAGAAAGCCTCATCAAATTAACACCCTTTAAAAGTTCATTTGGATTACGGAGGAGGGTATCCATAAGGGAAGAGATCCTTGTTGCGATCAACCAAGCTGGTGAGTGAGGAAAGAAAAGGGACCATTTGATTCTTCCTTATGCAGGGTAACTAATCAGGGTATCCCATCCGGAATTAAACCAAACTGGTGATTCTCACCACGGGTCTAGTCGTAACAGCTGTGAGTTTTGTAAAAATGTAAATGGTGCCACACTGTCATTTGTATGGCCTGTTAAAAAGAAAACAGGTTCAGATTTCCAAATACCATCATTGTCCACAATCCCTTAATATGAAGCCTTCAAGAAAAAAGTCTTCTTAAACGTGTTGGGTCAAACACACACTGCTACACTCTTCACCAGTTCTTACTGTCCTTGCCTATGTATAGGAGCAAATCTGAGAAAGGGTGAAGACCGAACAGCTGCATGTTAACCTTTCCTGGGATTTGAACTCAGAACCTTCTGTTTGAACGTGTAACTCTAGGCCACAAGTGTTAAATAACATGAAAGCTGGAAGACTGAAATAAAAACATAACATGCTGGAAATACTTGGCATGTCTGGCAACACCTGCCGAGAGAGAGATGTAGAATGTAAAACTGTACAGGAACAGGATTTTCAGCCCACCATGTCTGTGCTGACCATGATGCCTTTCTAACCAATCCCATCAGCCTGCACATGGTTCATATCACTCTACTCCCTGCTTGTTCATCTCTGTCTAAATACCTCTTAAATATTGTTGTCATAACTGCTTTGACCACCTCCCCTGGCAGCATATTCCAGGCACCTACCACCCTCTGCATAAAAAGCTTGCCTCACAGATTTCCTTTAAACTTGCCCCCTCTCAATTTAAACCTATGACCGCTTGTATTAGATATTTTCACTCCAAGAGAAAGCATATGAATATCCATACTGCTCATAATTTTATTTCCTTCTATCGGGTTGCCTTTCAGCCTCCAATGCTCTAGCGAAAAAAATCCAAGTTTGTCCAACATCTCCTTGTAGCGCCAATCCAGGCACCATCTTGATAAACCTCTTCTGCACCCTCTTTAGAGCCTCTGCATCCTTCCTCTGGTGTGGTGATCAGAATGGTATTCAACAGGTGGTGAAGAAAGCTAATAGCATGCTGGCCTTCATAACAAGAGAGATTCAGTATAGAAGCAAAGAGATTCTTCTGCAGCTTGTACAGGACCCTGGTGAGACCGCACCTGGAATATTGTGTGCAGTTCTGGTCTCCAAATTTGAGGAAAGACATTCTGGCTATTGAGGGAGTGCAGTGTAGGTTCACGAAGCCAATTCCTGGAATGGCGGGACTATCTTATGTTGAAAGATTGGAGCGACTGGGCTTGTATACCCTTGAGTTTAGAAGACTGAGAGGGGATCTGATTGAGACGTATAAGATTATTAAAGGATTGGACACTCTGGAGGCAGGAAACATGTTTCCCCTGATGGATGAGTCCCGAACCAGAGGACACAGCTTAAAAATAAGGGGTAGGCCATTTAGGACAGAGATGAGGAGAAACTTCTTCACCCAGAGAGTGGTGGGTGTGTGGAATGTTCTGCCCCAGAAGTCAGTGGAGGCTCAGTCTCTGTATTCGTTTAAGAAGGAGTTAGATAGAGCTCTCAAGGATAGTGGAATCAAAGGTTATGGGGGTAAGGCAGGAAAAGGATACTGATTGAGGATGATCAGCCATGATCATATTGAATGGTGGTGCAGGCTCAAAGGGCAGAATGGCCTACTCCTGCACCTATTGTCTATTGTCTAATACTCCAAATGTGACCGAACTAAAATTTTATGCAGTTGCAGTATGCCTTGTCGATTTTTATACTCAATGTTCCACCCAATAAAGGTAACCATGCTATGTACCTACTTTACCACCTTATCCACCTGTGTTACTACAATCACGAAGGTCCGTACTTCCACTTCAAGATCTGTCTGTGTATCAATGCTCTTAAGGATTTTACTATTGACTTTCCTCTTGCATTTCGCCTCCCAAAATGTATTATGTCACATTTGCCTGAATTAAACTCCACCTACCATTTCACTGCTCAATGTTCCGACAATCTATATTCTGTTGTCTCCTTTGATAAATGTCCTCAATATTCACAACTTCATCAATTTTGTATTGTCTAATCAGACCACTGACACTTTCATCCAAATCATTTATACATATTACAAACAACAGTCATCCCAGCTCTGATCCTTGTGATACACCATTAGGCACAGATCTCCAGTCAGAAAAACACACCCCTCCATAACTACCCTCTGTCTTCCACAACCAAGCCAATTTTGTATCCAACTTACCAACTCACCATGGATCCCGTACGACTTAATCTTCTGGAGCAGTCTACAGTGAAGGACATTGTCAAGTGCTTTAGCAAGGTTCATGCAGACAGCATCCGCTGCCCTACCTTCATCAATCATCTTTGTAACTTCATTAATGTTTCAAGTATAGTGACTTTTCTTTGTCCATTATGACTTTGGAAAATAAAATGCCTTCAGCGAAGTCCCAGAAATATTATGTACATAGTGATGCCCCTTGGCCTGTCATTTCAGAACCAGCTAACCAAATGAACATTGTGACACTGCACTTCTCCTTCCTTTTTTCTCAGACCTTTGCACATTGGTTTGACTTCAATAATCATCCAAAGCCTTTAATCATTCAAAGCACTTTTAAATGCCTTAAATGAACCTGCCTCTATCACACTTCCAGACTGCACATTATAGATGCAAACCACTCACTCTGTAAAATGTTTTCTTCCTCACATCTCATTTGCTTCATTTGCAAATCAATTTGAATCTATGCTCACTCGTTCATAATCCTTTCGTGTCCAAGCACTGTACTTGCTTATCTGTTCTACATAGAATTCTCGATTCTGAAAATTCTGTTGGATCTTCTCTCAAACTCTTTCTTTCCAAGGATGACAGTTCAAACCTCTCCAAACTATCCTCATAATTGACATTTATCAACATGGAAGCTTTATTATAAACTGCTTCACCACCGTCTCAACTACATTCACATCCTTCCTGTAATGCGACACCCAGAACTATCCACAATAGTCCTGCTGAGATTTGACAGATGTTCTATACAAGGTTGGTATCGCCTCCTTGTTCTTGTCCTCCACACCCCTATTAACAGATACCAGGATACTGTATATTTTATAAGCTGTGCTCCACCTATCCTGCCACCTCCAGTCAACCGTATTAATGTATTTCCAGGTCCCACTGTCTCTGCACCCCCTTTAGATTTCTACTCCTTAGTTTGCATTGCTTGTCCATGTTCTTCACAGCAAAATGCATCACTTCACAGTATAATGACACAGGGTAAACTCTCCTGCTTAATTTAGAACCAGCAAGACAAAAATAGATTTATCCCATTCAGTAATCTGGAAACATCCAAGTGACCAAGAACTAAGAAAAGTAAAAATTAACAACTTTATTTCTTAAAGTGTAATAGAAAATAATTAACTAACCACTGCATACAATTTATTTCTCTAACTTATATTTTACCTTCTGTTCTATAATACTAGTCCAATAAATCTCCCAATTAAAATGTGCAAAACAATACTTCTTATCTCAGAACCAGGCAGCTTTTGGTTCTTGTCTTTTAATGTCCCTGTGTCTTTTTTTCTCCTCGTTAGGAATTTCTGCTTTACAAGTTACTGATAGAAAAGGGACTTTTAAGAGAGATATATTTTTTCAAGCAGTCTACATGGTGGTTCTCCTCTCAACTGTTCAATTTGCCTGGTCTTGTACACCAGAGCATCAGATTGTACCACTGGCTTTTAAGATTGTCAATATATTCAATTAAAACCTGATTAGAAATTGGCATTTTGATTGGGGTATAATTTAATCGAATTGGCCGAATTCAAATTTGTTTTTGTCTCCAGGCAATGAACTGCTTGAGTTGTTCAACCCAGTGTTACATATGTTGTTGCCTTATTGAGAACACTTGGTGCTGTGTCCTGCTGCTTTTATCTCTCTTAAAGGTACTCCCACATCTTCATAACAATAGTTCTTTACATTGAACTTTATCTGTCACTTATCCACCCATCATATTAACTTCTCTGTGATCTTCTTAAGTTCTACACTGTCCTCCTCACAATGGTGGTAAGTTTTGAAATTTTCCACTGCATTGCAATTTCTAGATTATTAATAAATATCGTGAAAACCCAAGGACCCCAATATCCATCCTGAGGAACTTCACTTCAAACTTATCTCCATCCCAAAACAAAATCGATTGACTTTAATTCCCTGTTTATTGTTATTCATCCAATGTTGTATCGAGATTTCTCCTATCCTTTTTATTTAATGAACTACCACATTTCTCACAAAGCTGTTGTGTAAACTATATTGTACAACCATTGTTTCAATATGGAAATTACTTTTGTATATGAACCATGGCATTAAGCTATAAATATTACAAATTAATGTTCATTCATTGATGAAATCAGTTATGTTGTTGCTTCAAACTACAATCCAAGGCTTGAACAAACAATTTGAGCAGTTAGCTGAAAGCAGTTCTAGAGTGTTTATGGTGGCATTATTTGAGTTAAATAAGATGCCTTATCCTATGGTTCAGATCAATGTTTGAGATTCTGCTCTCATATTGCATAGACTTAAAGATGAATCAACATCAAAAAAACAAGTAGATTATTCAGTCCACCCATTAATTTTGCCATTTTTAAAATGTGTTCATTGGATGTGGGCATCTCTGGCTAAGTCAGCATTTATTGCCCACTCCTAATTGCCCTTGAGAAAGTAGAGACAAGACCTTTTTGTTTGAACTCCAGCTGTCCACATGAGATAGCTATATGCACAGAGCTTTTGGGAAAGGTAGCTCCAGCACTTTGAGCCAATAACAATGAAGGGACGATGATGTAGTTCCCAGTCTGGATGGTGTGTGGCTTGGAAGGAAACTTGTAGATAGTGGGGTCCTCATGTTGTCCTTGTCCTTCCAGCTTGTGAAAGTTGTAGGTTTGGAAGATCTGCATCAGCATCCCTCCTTACTTTTGGAACAGCTCTCCTGATATTCTTGCAAACCTCCCCACCCACTCAACAAACGCAAATAAACTGGACATTGCAATTTTTAGGATCTTGCTTTGTTCAAAACAGCTATCAGATTGGCATTCATGAGAGTGGTAATTACAATTTGAAGTCATACCTCCTTCCTGCTCTCTGAAATTTTCTGACAGAAGCATGGCAGAAGATATCAAGGGGTTACGAACGGTGAAAAACACTTGCATTTATCAAGCAGCTTACACAATTATTCACCATCCCTAAACACTTCACATAATTAATTATTTCTGGAGTGCAGTGACTCTATGTCAGTTATATGAAAGTCTTACAGTAAGAATTAAATCAATTTAGCTCTTTCATTTCCAAGTAGTGGTTGAATTAAATACATGTACTTTTCTCTGACAGTCCAATTAAATAATTAGTCAGTTTGAAGAACTTCAGATATGCAGTATCCTCGAGTGGCATTGGTGCAATGTAAACGAGGCAAGGAGCCTTACAAATTGGCTTCATTTCTGCTTCCCATGGGCAAAGTACTATTGGGAAGAAATGTACATGATCATTGCCATTTTGTTCTAGTCAGAAGAAAACAAAGATCTCAGAGTACAAGATCTACAGTAGAGATTCAATATTTTTGGCCATGTTAGGATATCCAGCCAGCATTTGGGAAGTTTGGGGGCAGAAATTAGAAGGTCACAACAATTGCATTGGAGGGAATTCTAGGGGGGCAAGTTGTATTCTATTCTTCAGTGTAAATGAGACCTTTTTTTTAACAATGAGCTTAGAATGTGCAAATACTGCCATTAGTGATCTCCTTGCAAAATCTAGAGTATCATATTAAATGGCTAACACCTGTTGTTTATCATTTATTGCATTTGAATGGTCTGCCTTTAATTTCAACCTACACTTAAATTAGTCCCAGTACGCTTAGACACGATGTGCAAAACTTACTGCAAGTCAAGATCCATCTTATCTTATTGGATATCATTTCATTTGTTCAGATAATGCTTTGTTCCCTTGGTTTGTACATGTGAATTGTCTGGTCAAGTTTGGATAGTCAGCTACAAGATAATGGAAGTGCCATCTTACTCCTTAATGAGTGGGAGTTTATAATCCATGATTTTCATTACTTTATATATGTCTTCAAGTTAGTTTAGCTAAATATTGGATGTGCACTTTAGAGCATTACTGTCTTAAAATATCATCCCCTGTTTTCCCTAGGGCCATAAAGTTGATTATCTCCTTCACCCAGTTTAATGGTATTAATGCTGATTGTGGACTTTACTACTATGGTACAAGTATTAAAAGTTGTTATCACATGATTGCACCAAAGTCACACTGTTTGTCAATATTTGGCATGAATCCTCTGACCAAACAATCTCATTCAAATTTCCATTTCACCATGTGGTCCATATTTCTCTCTCTATCTTTCTATCCCTGCCCATTTCTTCTTTAGTCTGTCTTTCTTCTTTCACACATCTAACCTGGCCATCCTAAGTGCCAAGGCTCTTTCAATAGCCCCTTGCAAACATATGGCCTCCAACATATCATAGCACCAGGCTAAAAGACGCATGAGAACACCATGCATTGAGTACAGGAATTGGGAGGTTATGTTGTAGCTGTACAGGACATTGGTTAAGACACTTTTGGGATACTGTGCAAATTTGATTTCTCTGCTAAAGGAAGGATGTTGTGAAACTTGAAAGGGTCCAGAAAAGATTTACAAGGATGTTGTCAAGTTTTGGAGGGTTTGAGTTATAGGGAGAGACTGAATAGGCTGGGACTATTTTCCTGGGAGCATCAGACATGGAGAGGTGACATTATACAGGTTTATAAAATCTTGAGGGACATGGATAGGATAAATAGACAAAGTAATTTCTCTGGGGTGAGGGAGTCCAAAACTAGAGGGCATAGATTTAGGGTGAGAGGAAAAAGATTTAAAAGGGACCTAAAAGGCAACTTTTTCACACAGAGGGTGGTGTGTGAATGAAATGATCTGCCAGAGGAAGTGATGGAAGCTGGTACAATTATAATATTTACAAGGCATCTGGATGGGTTTGTGAATAGGAAGGGTTTAGAGGGATATGGGCCAAATGTTGGCAAATGGGATTAAATTAATTTAAGATATCTAGTCAGCATGGATCAGTTGGACCGAAGGGTCTGTTTCTGTGCTGTTCATCTTTATAATTCTATGACTCTATGACCATTGCCTGCAATTTTCTTTCCAAATCATTTTCAATTCCAATTTGGACCCAAGCCACTGCTACTTCACTGTTGCTGGTTCAAAAGCCAGTAACCCCCTCCCTAGATGTGCCCTGGGGGGCACTTATACTACTTGGACTACAGATGTTTAAGTAGTGCATCATTGCCACTTTTCTAAGGGTAGTTAGGGATTGACAATATGTTTTGGTAATGCCAACTACATGCTCCAGTTGGGGAATAGCTTTTGTGAATTTGGAAGGATTCATTTGTGCCAAAGTTTGATTGTGCCAGGTTTCTATCCTATTGCAAATAAATAGATTCCAGCTACAGATAAATGATTATGAACTGCTGACATATAACCATACTGGTTAAAGTTCTAACCCTGTTCTCCATCAGACAAACATGGACAGGCACAATAAAAGGATGTTATGGATGGAAGGGAAGATTGGAAAGGCTGTCCAATGGTTCCTCTCCACAAGGTGGATGGAGTTGCATCTTCTGTCTTGTCAGTACTTGCTGGTCATCACTATTGCTCTCCTGGCAATTTCATTTGCTTGCAGTAGGCATAGAGCAACTTATAAAAATTAAATAAGAAAATGAGAAATAAACTGGCTTTCTTTAGGCGTTAAGTGCTTTTTAATGCAGAGACAAAGATAACACCTTCCTTTCTGGAGGTCAATGGCTTCTCTGCAATGGCTATCAGATCATGCTTATTTAAATCGACTTTTATGATAAGTTCACCTACTTTGCTTCAAATGAGGTTGTTTTGATTGCCGTCTCACACCTTCAGCAAGTTTTAATTCTGTTAGGTCTTCTTCTTGATAGGGTGGCTCTTGAAGGATGTAGATTACTCCACGGGGGCAAGCTTTTTGTGAGCTGTGAGGATTTAATTGAATTGCTGGTTTCAACCGAGTTTCAGATCCTGTCATCTCCGTAATACTGAATGCCTGCCTCTTGACATTCAGATACGGAACTTTTGGTTTTAACCCTGCATTATTTGTGTCATATTCAGCCTTAGTGCTTAGTTACTCTTACATTTGTACACTCCATCCTTTCTTCTCACTGTTTGCTTATATTTTGCCATATTAATGTCTTTGTATTTTGTGAGAAGATTTGGAGCTCGGGTGCTCGTTGTTGTGGTTCTGTTCGCCAAGCTGGGAATTTGTGTTACAGACGTTTCGTCCCCTGTCTAGGTGACATCCTCAGTAGTCTGGCTGTAAGTTCGGAAATGCTCTTGATGTATGGTAATGTGGCTAGTCCTTTGGGTTGCGGCATGTCCTCATTCCGTTGTCTTTCCCTTAGGCTGCCAGCCAGACTACTGCGACCACTAGGACTCATAACAGCACACAAACCAACAGCCACTCTCAGACAACAACTCACCAGAACGAAGGACCCGATACCCAGCATGAGCAAAACCAATGTAGTGTACAAAATCCCATGCAAGGACTGCTCAAAACACTACATAGGACAAACAGGAAGACAGCTAACGATCCGTATCCATGAACACCAACTAGCCACGAAACAAAACGACCAGCTATCCTTAGTAGCCACACACACAGATGACAAGCAACATGAATTCAACTGGGACAACACTACTATTATAGGACAAGCCAAACAGAGAGCAGCCAGGGAATTCCTAGAGGCATGACACTCATCCGCAAGTTCAATCAATAAGCACATCGATCTGGACCCAATATACCGACCACTGCAAAGGACAGCTGGAACTGACAACCGGAAACGGCAGATTCAAACCACTACAAATGGCGGAGGAAAGATCACAGAAGCGCTTCACAGGAGGCTCCCAAGCACTGAGGATGTCACCTAGACAGGGGACGAAATGTCTGCAACACAAATTCTCAGCTCGGCGAACAGAACCACAACTTTGTCTTTTGTTTTGTCTTGACTCTTTGATATATTTTTAACCAACTCATTCAGAGATGATATGACACGCCTCTGGAGGAGGTGGGATTTGAACCTAGATCTCCTGACCACTGCGGCCTTAACATTTTCATTTCCCACTCTTCCCAAATTTGACCCTTGACCTCACTTAAATAGAGAGTTCAGTGGCAATAATAAAACATGCTGAACCTAGTTACCTTAATTAACTAACTTCAAATGCTTTACTGATGGAGAACTAATATACCCCTGCTTCAACCTGGATAAAACTTTGACCTTAGCAGTAAAGTTTCATTGGGTAAGTTTTAATGTGTATGTGTGGATGCATTTCATACCACACTGTGACATCGCCACTGCAATCTTTCTTTCTTAAATATGAGATTGGGTTTCAATTGTGATCCACCTTTCGTGAACAATCTTGGCTCAACATATGATGTCCAGCGGCACTTACTGACATTCTTCCACAGCTGGTCTGCGATCATATTATGGCATTCTATTTGAGTGATTTTAACGAATGAGCAACAAACTGAGATGGTTTTGATTGCCATCTCACATCTTCGGCAAATTTTGATTCTGTTTGGTCTTCCCCTTGATCGGGTGGCACTTGTCGGGTATAGATTACTCCGCAGAAGCAAGCTTTTTGTGAGCTGTGAGGATTTTAGTTGAATTGCTGGTTTCAACCCAGAGTTTCAGATCCTGTCATCTCTATAATACTGAATGCCTGCCCCTTGACATGCCTGAAGAAGGGCTTATGCCCGAAACGTTGATTATCCTTCTCCTTTGATGCTGCCTGACCTGCTGCGCTTTTCCAGCATCACATTTTTAAGCCTTGACATTTAAGCCTCCTCCACTTTTCGAATTCCAACTCCCTCCGTCCTGCACACCTGTGAGGTGGTTTCTGTCACCTGATGTCCATCTCCTGCAGTGCTGACATTATTGCCTGGAGTCTTTGGGTCCATTTCCCCTTTGCTGCCGCTTTGGCTGCTAGGCAGGATAGCTTCGATTTTTTTGAGGACTTTGAGTTCTCGCAGTCCAACAACAGTGTGTCTGTTGCATTCTCCTCTGTATTGAAAGGAGGCCCATATGACCACATCCTTGAAAACTTTGTATTTATTACATAGTTAGAGGGAATGTTTAGAGTCATAGAATCCCTACAGTGTGGAAACAGGCCATTTCATCCAAAATGTCCACATCGACCTTCCGAAGAGTATTCCTCCCAGACCCATCACCTTCACCTACATTTCCCATGACTAATGCACCTAACCCACACTTCCCTGAACACACTGTGGATAATTTAGCATGGCCAATTCACCTAATCTCACATCGTTGGACTTGGGAGGAATCCAGAGTGCCCGGAGGAAACCCATGCAGACTCTAGGAGAATATGCAAACTCAGGCAGCATCTAGTCATCTAAGACTAGAATCGAACCTGGGACCCTGGTGCTGTACGGCATCACTGCTAACCACTGAGCCACTGTGCCACCCTAATGTTGTTGTTGTCCTGGAATGTTTTCCAAACATGTAAATCAGCATTTTGCAGGGATTTCCTAATCAACATGGTGAGGGAAATTATTACACACTGCTTGAGCCCGTGGGAATTGAACGCTCGTGAAATAAGGCATTCTTTTATAACACATGTTTTGTCAACACGAATTCGCTGCCCATGATTGAATAATTGAGGACGCTGTTTCTAAAACATGAATTTTTAAAATGTGTCTTGGCTGTAATGTGATTACAGCGATAGCACTTTAAGTGCTGCTTCTAAAGCACGATTTTTCTGGAACACGAGATTGCACAAGAACACAACCATCACATTGTACAAGAAATGACCGTAACTGCACAGAGTCCTGTCACCAAGTCGTCCTTTATTTACACGTGTACAGTAGATGGGCTCAGAGCCAGTCCCTAGACCTTCTGAATCACCTGTTTTTCTCTTTTTTTCTTTTTCTATTTTTTCTTTCTTCTTTAGGAAGATAGGAAAACACCCGAGTGGCCAGTGACAAGCACTGCCCTTCACATCAAAGGGCAATGCTGTGTGATCAAAACAGTGCAGGGGAGGGTAGGGACAATCATCTGTTTTTATCTGTCAACCAGGGCTCCCTGACTGGCCCAGGTTAACAAACCTCATCAAGGATCTCGTAGTCAATGAGATCCACCTGATCCCGGTTCCAATCACTTCACCTAGCCTTCTGCCTCTGAGGTAGGGACATAACCACAACAGCACAAGGGCTCCATTGAGGACATGCATGTTGAGTGCACCCATATTCCCAGTCTGCACTGCCAGCAGGTGAGGTTCCAAGCACAAAAACGTGTTTAGAAGATTATCATTGCCAGAATGTAATGGTTTCTTTTTCTGTATGCAGGAATTTGCCTCTCCTCTACTTTCCAATTACTTTGTCTGGGGATTAAATATTAAGGTTGAGCACACTATTAAATTAATTAAGGCACTGAGCTGGGCAAAGTTCAGGGCATGTCAGTGTGTTTTTTCCACTTCAGTTGACACAAATATCAGCATATCTATGTATCACTGCTTGCTATGTTACTTAATTAAGCAGCAGGAATTGTAAATGAATACGAACATTAACTTTAGACTCTGAGCCAAGCACTGCAAATTACATCAGGCCAAACAATTTGTACAATTCACTGATTAGAAATATGTCCCTGATGGACTGATGATAACTCTGTATAACTCCAAAGCAAAGACCTTTAAACCTTGATTAAACGTGATGCTCTATAATAAGGGCTCCAAGGTAGTTCTTTCGCTAGAATGCACCATAATTTTTTTAACGCACTGTGATTCCATTTAGGAACTCAATTTTAGTAATAAAGGAAAACCAAATGAACGGCATTAAAAGAAAGGATTGTTTTTCTACGAGAGGTAGATTCTTTTCAAAATAAAATATTTTTTGGTATGCGAACAACGTGTCCAAGGCAGTTGAAAATTTAAAGGCAGACACATAATTTGTGAGAGGATTCCCACGTGAAGGACATTCATGAACTCATTAGATCTTTATCATGAGCCAACAAATTGTTTTTAAGTGCCAACCCACAAATGAATGGATTTGCTGTATTTATTTGAGATAGACAGGAAGGAGGCTGGAAAAACACAGCAAGCCAGGCAGCATCAGGAGGTGGAGACATCAATGTTTTCAGTTATAACCCTTCTTCAGACTTGCTGTATTCTTCCAGCCTCCTGTTTTTCTACATTGGATTCCAGCATCTGCAGTTCTTTTGCCTCTAACAAAGTTCATACTCATTTGAGAAGCAGCAGTGGGAGACCATGGATCTTGGTAGGAGGTGGGTGCAGTGGCAGAGATAGACTGAGTGAGAGGTAGCAAAGAGAAGAGGGTGGCACTTATCCTGGCAAGGCAGAAGAGGTCTTGCTGCACTGCTCACCATTCCTCTGCACGTTTGAGATGGCACTGACCAGCAAGGTGATTTCAGACAAGACCTGAGTGTGGTGTCCTCTGCCAGACCTCCAGGGAAAGATTACCCTCGTTTGCACCACCGCATTACTCTAGGTACCTGTTGGAAAATGATGCCACTGTGGAATCATAGAATCATACAGCACGGAAACAGACCCTTCAGTCCAACTCGTCCATGGCAACCAGATATCTGAAATTAGTCTAGTCCCATTTGCCAGCATTTGGCCTGTATCCCTCGAAAACCTTCCTATTCATAAACCCATCCAGATGCTTTTTAAATCGTGTTATTGTACCAGCCTCCACCACTTCCTCTGGCAGCTCATTTCATTCATGCACCATTCTCTGTATGAAAAGGTTGTTCCTTTAGCCTCTTTTAAATATTTCCGCCCTCATACAGTCATACAGTCATAGAGATGCACAGCAAGGAAATAGACCCTTCGGTCCAACTCATCCATGCCAATCATTTATCCTGAATTAATCTATGCCCTCTAGTTTCAGACTCTCCAACTCTCTGAGAAAAAAAAAACTTATATATTCACTCTATCCATGTCCCTCGTGATTTTATGAACTTCCATAAGGTCATTCTTCAGCCTCCGATGCTCCAGCGAAAACAGTCCCAGACTAATCAGACTCTCCCGATAGCTCAAATCCTCCAACCTTGGCAACATACTTGCAAATCTTTTCTGAACTCTTTCAAGTTTTACAGCATTCTTCCTATCACAGGGAGACCAGAATGAATGCAATATTCCAAATATAGCCTAACCAATGACCTGTACGGCCACAGCATGACCTCCCAACCCCTACACTCAATGCACTGACCAGTAAAGGAAAGCATACCAAACACCTTCTTCACTATCCTGTCAA